>NC_061511.1:228252948-228613403 GCF_022539505.1 Lolium rigidum
CACAAACATGGCATCATCACTCCCACAAGATCACTCAAAGCTTGTGCCAAAAACAAATCTGAGTGCTTGAAGATGCAAATAGGATAAAATGAGCCCTCATATCAAATCCTTTGTGGAGCCACCAAAGAGATAAACAAGAATAGAAAGAATGGACTCCAACAAAGAGGGATATCAAAAAGATATGTACCGTCTCTCATGTGTATAAGTTTCTCTAAGTGGACAACATCACGAAGATATTAATTCACAAAGAAACATGCACACGCAAGATAGGTACAAAACAAATAGATCATGATATCCAATGATAAAGTAATACAATATACCAATAAGATATTTGCATTATAGCACAGCCAAAGGCTCATATTTATCTCATTGTACATTGAACAACTTCAATCATAAACCCCTCAAAGACATCACAAGAATCACCAAGAGAAGGAGAAAGTTGAGATGCTTTGAGAGAGGCAAACAAGTATCACCAAATGAAATACCAAGGATAACCCCATGGTTGGATACAAGATAGCATGCATGAGGGGATTGATACTTGTTACCCGGATGCAATGGTGTGATGTAGTAGATATGAGTTTGTTATAACATCATAGCTCGCCTCCTATAGCCACTTGTCCTCCACTTCTTCTTCATGAGAGAGACGAGCATCCAAAGCATCACCAATGTACCTAAGACAAAACTCAAGTACAAAGTGGTCCCCAAACTAATTGGGTCCGAGTAGTTAGTCCAACTACAACACATAGGACAAACTCCACATAATATATGCATATGGATATGAATTTGAATTTCATGCACATCTTAGCCGATCTAGGATTATAGTGGAGTTTTCCCTATGCATTGGATCACCAAAAGCAAGCATGACATAAGATATACATGATACGTCCAAAACGTATCTACTTTCCCAAACACTTTTGCTATTGTTTTGCCTCTAATTTGTGTATTTTGGATACAACTAACACGGACTAACGCTGTTTTCAGCAGAATTGCTCTGGTGTCTCGTTTTTGTGCAGAAATTCAACTTTCGGGAAAATCCTCGGAATTTATGTCGAAGGGCTTATTTTTCCAGAAGAATCACGGAGCCAGAAGGGCAGGCCTGGGGGAGGCCCAGGGCCCCCAGACACTAGGCCGGCGCGGCCTAGAGGGGGGCGCGCCGCCCTAGTGTGTGGCCCCCTCGGCTGGCCTCTGACGCCCCTCTCTGGACTACTTAAGGTTTTCGATCTAAAAACGCGAGACGAGAAGTCGAATTCGCCAGAAACCATCCAGTACGCCGCCACCGTCGCGAAACTCCGTCTAGGGACCAGAAACTCCGTTTTGGCACTCCGCCGGGACGGGGAATTGGAGGAGATCATCGCCATCATCACCACCGACGCCTCTCCATCGACCAGCCATGTTTCCCCCATCCATGTGTGAGTAATTCCCCCGCTGTAGGCTGAAGGGGATGGTAGGGATTGGATGAGATTGGTCATGTAATAGCATAAGATTGTTAGGGCATAGTGCCTAGTGTCCGTAATTAGTACTTTTATGATATTGTTGCAACTTGTTATGCTTAATGCTTGTCACTAGGGCCCGAGTGCCATGATCTCAGATCTGAACATGTTATCAATTCATGATGATATTCATTGCTTTATGATCTTACCTGCAAGTTGTATACACGTATTGTTGTCCGGAACCCGAGGCCCCAAAGTGACGAAATTGGGACAACCGAAGGGGAAGGCGGTGATATGAGGATCACATGTGTTCACGGAGTGTTAAAGCTTTGCTCCGGTGCTCTATTAAAAGGAGTACCTTAATTTCCAGTAGATTCCCTAGAGGCCCGGCTGCCACCGGCTGGTAGGACAAAAGATGTTGTGCAAGTTTCTCATTGTGAGCACGTACGACTAAATATGGAACACATGCCTATTGATTGATTAGTACTTGGATACCGTGTTATTATTATCTGCAAATGCCCTACCTTGATTGTTACATGAGTTTCTCTCATCCATGCAAAGCCCGTCATCCATCCCTGTGCCTACAGTATTTTAATCCTGCTGTTTACTATAATCACTACTGCTGTCTTTGTTACACTGCTACTGATATTTCACCACTGCTACTGCTATAAACTGTTACTACTGATAAACTCTTGCGAGCAAGTCTGTTTCCAGGTGCATCTGAATTGACAACTCCGCTGTTAAGGCTTTCAAGTATTCTTTGTCTCCCCTTGTGTCGAATCAATAAATTGGGTTTTACTTCCCACGAAGACTGTTGCGATGCCCTATACTTGTGGGTCATCAAGACTATTTTCTGGCGCCGTTGCCGGGGAGCATAGATTTATTTGCAAGTTCACTTGGATTGATATTGTTCGCTGCAAATTCTCCATCATGGGTAAACCTCGCGATACTAAAGTCGCCATATTACCATCCACTACAAGAAAAGGTACAACTCTGAGTACCTCTGCTGCTCTTGATTCACCATCTGTGATAGATAAACTTGTTTCACCACCACAAGCTTCACATGCTGGTATTTCTGCTAGATCTGAAAATTCCTCTTATAATTTTGATGATGCTTCTGTTGTGCTTGATAATGATGGTTCATTGGGATCTTTTCTAGATGCTACAATTGCTAGGTCTAGACAAATTGAAAGTACTGAAACTCCTAATGAAAATGCTGCTACACCTGTTAATTCACCTGAGTCCGTTGAATACTCTAGTGATGATCTTGATGAAGATTATGTAGAACGTGATGATGATTTTATTTATAAATGCAATGCTACTACCGATGCAAGAAAAATTAAAAAGTTGCTTGCACAACATACCGTTAGATATAAATTGTCTCCCGATCCTAAATTTGCCACATCTCCTATAAACATTAAGGATAAGGATTATGATTTTTCTCTTGATTTATCTCATATATCTATTGTTGAGAAAACACCTTTTTGTGGTACTGAAAAAGAAAGTGTCTGTAGAACACATGATTGAGTCTGTCTACTTCGAGTAGCTTGTTTTCTCGATGATGTTAAGAAGCGTACTTATTTTGTTGCTAAAATTTTCCCTTTCTCATTAAAGGATGATGCTAAAACTTGGTATAATAGTTTGCCACCTGATTCTATTAATAGTCCAAAAGAATTGCTTGATGTTTTCTTCATGAAATACTTTCCTGCTAGTGCTCAACATATCGCTTTGCAGAGAATTTATAATTTTGATCAGGAAGATGGAGAGAAATTGCCTGAAGCTTGGGCGAGATTTTGCTCTCTTATTAGAGCTCGGCCTGAACATGATTTGGAAAAGCATGATTTACTTGATATATTTTATAGTGGACTAACCATTGAGTCTAGGGCATACCTGGATAGTTGTGCTGGTTGTGTTTTCGGAAAAGAACTCCGGACGTACGTCGAAGAATTATTGGCTAGAATAGGCCGGAATCATGATGATTGGTCTACACCGAACCAACCCCGACACCAATATTGAAGAAGAGGGGTATGATTAAATTAAATGATGAAGATATGAGGGAAGCCAAGAAATCTCTTAAAGAGAAGGGTATTAAATCCGAAGATGTGAAGAATTTACCTCCCATAGAAGATTTATGTAAGATCACTCCCCTTCATCCATGATTGAGGTACACTCTCTTGAACGCTTTACTAGGGAAGATATTCCGTATTCAAAACCTCCTGCTCAATGCTTAGATGAGTTTGATAATTATATTGTTAAGCAAAATAATTTCAATATGAGAGTAGAGAATCATTTAATGGAAAATTCTCGAGCTATTAGTGAATTGCATGGTATTGTGGAGAGAACCTCCAATGATGTTAAGATGCTTGTTAAACATTTTCATATGATTCAAACTCAAATTGATCAACTCACTAAAGTGCAAAAATGACTTGTTAAAAAATAATTCTAAAGAAAAACACGCTTATGAAGTAACAACTAGAGGCGGTGTTTCTACCCAGGATCCTCTATATCCTGAAGGGCATCCCAAAAGAGTTGAACAAGATTCTCAACGAACCGAAACTAATGCTCCATCTAAGAAAAAGAAAAAGAAACATAAAACTGTTGTAGAATCCTCTGAGCCTGTTAATGATCCTAATAGTATTTCTATTTCGATGCTCGAAACCGAAAGTGGTAATGAACATGATAAAGATAATGATAAGAATGATGCTTGTGATAAAGAAGAGGTTGAAGAAGAACCTGAAAAGCATGCTAAAAATAAAAAGTATACTAAAGAAGATTTTATTGCTAAGAAACATGGTAATGAAAGGGAACCTTGGGTTCAAAAGCAAATGCCTTTTCCTGCTAAGAAACTAAAATCAAAGGAAGAAGGACACTATAACAAATTCTGTGATTAGATGAAACCTTTATTCCTGCAAATACCTTTGACTGATGCTATTAAATTGCCTCCTTATTCAAAGTATATGAAAGATATTGTCTCTAACAAAAGGAAAATTCCTAATGAGGAGATTTCCACTATGCTTGCTAATTACTCTTTCAATGGCAAAGTTCCAAAGAAGCTTGGCGACCGAGGTATACCGACTATTCCTTGTTCTATTAAGAATAATTATGTTAGAACTGCTCTATGTGATTTGGGAGCGGGTGTTAGTGTTATGCCTTTCTCTCTTTATAAGAGACTTTATTTAGATAAGTTGATACCGACTGATATATCTTTGCAAATGGCTGATAAATCTACTGCTATTCCTGTTGGTATATGTGAGGATGTTCCTGTTCAAGTTACTAATAACTGCTTGATATTAACCGATTTTGTTGTGTTGGAAATGCCCGAAGATGATAATATGTCTATTATTCTTGGGAGACCTTTTCTTAACACCGCGAGGGCTGTTATTGATTGCAATAAAGGAAAAGTTACTTTCAATGTCGATGACAAGGAGCATACCGTTTATTTTCCCAAGAGGATTGAGAAAGTATGTGGAGTTAATACAATTTCTAATGTGAGAACTATCAAAGTGGGAACTATTGATTGTCCAATATATGAGCCTAAGCAAGGATATCAAAATATTATGATTGGTTCCATATCAATACAATTCAAGGTAATATGATTGATTTGAGGTTTATTTCTTCTTATGCTATGTAAAATTTATTTGGTGGCAAGACTTGATCAACCTTGTTAACAAATTCCTTTTATATGCATAGAGGAGTTAAACAACATCTCTTTCTTCCTCCACTTGTTTTACTTGCTGTAGCACTTTTGTTTTACAAAGTTCGTTAGTTGTATAGAGATTTCAAAAATCTTTTTCTGCCCAGTAATAATAAATTTAACACCCAGAAATGTGCATTTTTCAAAGTTTTCAAAAATTCACAAAAATTATACCGTTGGTCTTATTTTTCGAAGAGGCACCTGGGAGCACCTGGGGATGACCAGTGGGGCACCCCAGGGTGGCACCCCACAGGCCGGCGCGGCCAGCAAGGGGGGCACGCCACCCTATTGTGTGGGGCCCTCCTTGCCCCACCACTTCATCTTTTTCTCCCATCTCATTCTCTCTCCCGAAAAAACTCGCACCAGCTTTCTCTCACTCATGTTTCTGCTCAAGAGCTCAAGATTTCTCGATATCTTTGCTCAGCCCAGATTTCTGTCTGAAATTTGGCACATTTGCTCTCCGGTATGTGACTCCTCCGATTATCCAAGTAGAATTTTGTTTGGTGGAGTATATCTTGAATATTTTGCTGTTGTAGGTAACATGTTTAGTGAGCTTGCATGCTTGTTCTAAGTGGTAAAAACTAGTTTTGATGCATGTTTAGTACTCTAGCAAGTTCCTATAGTAGTTTACCTCAATTATATGTCACCAAATCAAATTTTATAATGGGTGTTGAAAAATTTCAGAAAAGGAAGATGGATAATTGTAACTTTGGAGAAGTGTTTGAAAGAGAGACGACAAGCACGGGAGGCCTTCTAGGACCGCCACCCGATTTAGGCGATCATATAATGAGGACGTCATCGCACCGAGCTTCGAACCCGAAGAGGACAATGGAGTCCCTAACGCTTCATCTTTCCCATGTTATAACTTTTTGAGTAATGCAGGGTTGTTGGATGATTTCTTGACCCTTGTCGGTAAGGCGGGCTTAACCACCTACATGGGAGATGAGAGGGAGCAATACCACATGCTCACTAAAATCTTTGTGGAGAGCTTTAAGTTCAACAACAAGCACTATCACCCGACAGTTGCATTCAGGATCTATGGTAATCCTATTACTATGAAGTTGGAGGATTTTTGTACTGCATTGGATATTGCCACTGTAGGTACAGCAAAGAAGATCGAGGACAACCCCAAGGCTTTGCTAGAGCTCTATCGAGAAATCACCAATGATGATTGCCGCACCATTCAGCGTGGCAAGATAAGAAACATTCAACTCCCCGCCATTAAGTATTTTGCTTATTACCTTGCTACTAGCATTCTTGGTAGGGAGAACACTAGTAATATTTCTAGTTATCATCTTGCTTTCTTAATTGCTGCACTCACTGGAGACACACCTTATCATCTTGGTGCTCTTGTTGCTCGCCGCTTGTCTAACAAGGGGCCTATTTTTGGAGGAATTATTGCATCTCGCATTTTAGCATATCTAGATCTTCCTCTTGACCCTACTGATGTGAAATTAACTCCTATAAGGCTTGATATTGCTGCTATGAAGAGTCATCAATTTGTTACATCTGACTCTAGTTTAGATAATATGATCTATAGAATGTTGTTTGCTGACGGGGATGAGAGGGAAATCCTTTTGCCGCAGCCAGATTTGTTCAGTGTTGACAGGAAACCATGGTTGCGCTCTAAGGAGGAGGTGGATGAGCAACTGAAGATACAGGGCTTCCACCAGCAGCATGACTCCGAGGACGCCGAGCCCTCCTACGACTACACCGTCACGTATCCTGGTGCTTCTTCCAGCACATACCCGGAACAGGATCCATCTTCGTCGTACTACGGAGGTGCTACTTCATGGGCACCATGGGGTTGATCTCCACTTAGGCCAAAAGCCTAAGCTTGGGGGGAGGTATATCGGCATCACTCATTCTTTGCATATTATAGTTGCTGGATACTTGTACATACTTGTTTAGCTTCTTAAAGTGGTTTTCTAATAAGAGGAAGATGATATTTGGGGAAGTGCTGATTGAAAACAGATTCTGTACTGATACCAAAAAAATTCTCAAAAACAGCCAGAACATTATTTTGAGAAGCCAATTTTTGTGCATGTTCCCCAGGTTATTATCTAACTTTCATTAGTTGAACACTATTCGAGCTGAGCAGCGGAAGAATTTCTTAAAAATCGATTACTGTACTGCTAACAAGTTTGACGAATTTCTGCTGCTTTGTGTTTGTGTGACTCTTTTAGTTTTCATTCTCTTGTTTTTGCTTTGTTTTTTTTTCCTAAAACACAAAAATACCAAAAATATTTCTGTTGTTTCTCTTTACCATTTGTTTATTTTGGTTTCTTGCTTTTATTTTGCTTTATTTGCTATCGTTGGTTTGCTATAAGAAAATCCAAAATAATTTTGCTTTGTTTGCTTGTTTCCTTTTGTTCTTGTTTCCAATTCGAAAACACCAAAAATATTTGCTGTTCTTTTTTGGTTTTGTAAAGTTCATTATGGAGTTCAGTGGTCTTCGGTGGTGGGAGCTTGGTTTTCATTTCATATTATTCAAGCTACACAAGTGAAAGGCAATAATGACGATCTACGACAATTCGACTATGGTGAGAGGCTGGTATGAACTCTATTTGTTTTCATTTTTGTACATATACTCATCCATGTGAGCATGCTTAGTTGGTTCATGTGAGGTATATGTCATTTAAGAAAGTCTAGTAGTTCATGATCTCTCATGTTTAGCTCCAATTTATTAATATGAGTAGCATGTCATAAATATTTGCTTGCATTGCTTTATTCATAGATAGGTATGACATTGTGGTATCCTCCTCTGAATAATTCACTTGAATCAACTTGGCACATGCTCACGCATGCATATGACTGAACAAATGTCAATTAAGCCTCGATGATTTACTTTACCTCAGAGTTCTTGTATTACTTTTATGCCTCTGTTAATTTATTTTGTCGCAAGCATGATTATGACAGTTACTGCTCTCTTGATTGTCGCTTCCCAGTCTATTGCTAGCCTTCACTTGTACTGAGCGGGAATGCTGCTCGTGCTTCCAAACCCCTGAAAACCAAGTTATTCCAAAGTGTCCACCATAAATACCTATGCATGGCATTTCAAACCATTCCAAGTAAATTCTCATGTGCTACCTTTAAACCTTCAAAATACTTCTCAATTTGTGTCGATGTTTTATAGCTCATGAGGAAGTATGTGGTGTTTATCTTTCAATCTTGTCATTTACTCCTGACAGACTTTCCTAATGGACTAGTGGCACATCCGCTTATCCAATAATTTTGCAAAAAGAGCTGGCAACCGGGTTCCCAGCCCCAATTAATCAACTTTCATTAATAATTCTCTTCACATGTTTTGCCCTGATTTATCAGTAAGCAACTTAAATTGCTAATAGACACTCCTCCATGGTACGAGATTGTTGGAAGGCACCCGAGGATTCGGTTAGCCATGGCTTGTGTAAGCAAAGGTTGGGGGGAGTGTCATCCATAATAAAACTAAAGTACGTGTGTAAACAAAAGAGAAGAGGGATGATTTACCTTGCTGGGTAGAGATAACGTCCTTCATGGGAGCCGCTCTTGAAAGTCTGGTTGACGAGGTAGTTAGAGTACCCACTATCATTCGTTGACAACAACAAACACCTCTCAAAATAATTTTACTCATGTTTTACAAATGAAAAGCTCTAGCACATGTTAATCCCTGCTTCCCTCTGCGAAGGGTCAATCTTTTACTTTTACATTGAGTCTCCATCCTTTCTTTGAGCACTTTCTTGAGAGCACAACTGTCATTCTTAGTATAATATGCTTGTCCCAAAATGTGATTAACTGTGGTATAACTTTGATGCTTTTATCTTTGATAATCTCTACTTCCAACCTTTCCATGAACTTCAAAGGTGCCCGAGCATTTATGTTTTGCTGTACAAATACGGGCAAGCAAGATACCACTTTATCATATCCTTTTATGAACATTGCAATCCTGCTGATAGACATGATTCATGATTCTTATTGTTAATTTGTTGGTACCTTTTCCATGATTGACATAGCTATTAGATGATTTTATTTGCATGTATCTTATTATGAATTGCTTAAGTACTTGCCATATCATGAGAATATTTACATCATATGAAAAAATGTGTTCGTGAAAGTTCTTTTATCGCACTCAGTTGTTAACTGAATTGCTTGAGGACAAGCAATAAGCTAAGCTTGGGGGAGTTGATACGTCCAAAACGTATCTACTTTCCCGAACACTTTTGCTATTGTTTTGCCTCTAATTTGTGTATTTTGGATACAACTAACACGGACTAACGCTGTTTTCAGCAGAATTGCTCTGGTGTCTCGTTTTTGTGCAGAAATTCAACTTTCAGGAAAATCCTCGGAATTTATGTCGAAGGGCTTATTTTTCCAGAAGAATCACGGAGCCAGAAGGGCAGGCCTGGGGGAGGCCCAGGGCCCCCAGACACTAGGCCGGCGCGGCCTGGAGGGGGGGCGCGCCGCCCTAGTGTGTGGCCCCCTCGGCTGGCCTCTGACGCCCCTCTCTGGACTACTTAAGGTTTTCGATCTAAAAATGCGAGACGAGAAGTCGAAGTCCCCAGAAACCATCCAGTACGCCGCCACCGTCGCGAAACTCCGTCTCGGGACCAGAAACTCCATTCTGGCACTCCGCCGGGACGGGGAATTGGAGGAGATCTTCGCCATCATCACCACCGACGCCTCTCCATCGACCAGCCATGTTTCCCCCATCCATGTGTGAGTAATTCCCCCGCCGTAGGCTGAAGGGGATGGTAGGGATTGGATGAGATTGGTCATGTAATAGCATAAGATTGTTAGGGCATAGTGCCTAGTGTCCGTAATTAGTACTTTTATGATATTGTTGCAACTTGTTATGCTTAATGCTTGTCACTGGGGCCCGAGTGCCATGATCTCAGATCTGAACTTGTTATCAATTCATGATGATATTCATTGCTTTATGATCTTACCTGCAAGTTGTATACACGTATTGTTGTCCGGAACCCGAGGCCCCAAAGTGACAGAAATTGGGACAACCGAAGGGGAAGGTGGTGATATGAGGATCAGATGTGTTCACGGAGTGTTAATGCTTTGCTCCGGTGCTCTATTAAAAGGAGTACCTTAATTTCCAGTAGATTCCCTAGAGGCCCGGCTGCCACCGGCTGGTAGGACAAAAGATGTTGTGCAAGTTTCTCATTGTGAGCACGTACGACTAAATATGGAACACATGCCTATTGATTGATTAGTACTTGGATACCGTTTTATTATTATCTGCAAATGCCCTACCTTGATTGTTACATGAGTTTCTCTCGACCATGCAACGCCCGTCATCCATCCCTGTGCCTACAGTATTTTAATCATGTTGTTTACTATAATCACTACTGCTGTCTTTGTTACACTGCTGCTGATATTTCACCACTGCTACTGCTATAAATTGTTACTACTGATAAACTCTTGCGAGCAAGTCTGTTTCCAGGTGCAGCTGAATTGACAACTCCGCTGTTAAGGCTTTCAAGTATTCTTTGTCTCCCCTTGTGTCGAATCAATAAATTGGGTTTTACTTCCCGCGAAGACTGTTGCGATCCCCTATACTTGCGGGTCATCAATACATGAAGTAAATATGCATGCAAGACTTTCAAGAATAAAATGGAGATATGATTTGGACAAAATGCAAAATAGAACACGATGACACACAAAGGTGTGACGTGTCAAAAGGTTGTCCAACCCATATCCAAGAATCAAATCAACACAAGATTGACCCCAAAGTTCAACAAATGAACTAAACACAATGAGCAAGATGATGTCCCAAACAAGCATGATCAAGGACTTATCTCATTTTAGGAAAGTAAAACAAAATGTCAAGAATGAGATAACCAACTCCCAAAGAAAGCAAGGTTCCAAATAAACCAAACCCTCAAAACTTTTCATGATTGCACAAAAGTACCGAAAAGAAAAGGTTTGTCTTCCAAAGTCAAATTCTTGAAACAAGAGAGTGTTCGAACAAACATAGGAGAGCTCCCCCAAAATTAGTGCACCATTTAGGATTTTGCGTTTGAATACAAAATGCAAAAATGCGGGATCATCACTCAACCATTGTTTATCAAAACACTAACAAAGAGGAAATACATAAGAAGCAAGGAAGACACATGGGAGCCTAACCCACAAAGCAAATATTTGGCAAGAAATATACCAAATAAGCACATGAGACAAGTGTGGGGATGATCCGAAACAATATCACACAATTTATTACCAATTGTCCAAGGACAAGAGGTATTTAGGAAGTACTTCCATATGGTAGTTTGTGAGTATGTCCAAGGTCATCTTCACAAGAAACAAGCATATGGTAAAGGATAAGAATTGACCATAATGCAAAATGAGATTCTTGAGAGCTTCAATTTGTTACACCAACATGCAAACCAATGAATAGCATAACATGATGCACATGATTTTCCAAAGAGTATATAGCTAGCAACACAATGTGGAAAGCCATGCTAAGAATAACTCTCACAAAAAAAATCCAAGAGAATAGCAATAAGAGCATTTTAGGCAAAATGGGATTTGTTTGAGCAACATATGTCACATAGGAGCAAGATAATCTATAATATCAACTCTATGTGACACAACCTCAAATGTTCACGTTTTCTAGGCTTGTAAAATGCACAAAGCACAATACTCCCCCATAATGTGATAAAGGAATTTTTCATGCAAGAGGCAAATAAGAACCACGTGAGATAATTAATGGACATTATAGAATTTTAATTCATCATGTCGCACATTTTATGATTGTGAAATGCACAAAGCATATCACTCCCCCAAAATGGGATAGTCCATTAATTTCTCACACGAGCCAACAACTAAGATATCAACAAGATGCAATAGGCTCGACATAAGAACAATTGTACATGATGTGCCACCCAACATATATAAGCATGAATGCAAGATAAGCAAGTAGGAGGCACAACATACACAACCACATGCAAGGTACAAAACCAACACATGTAAAAGAGGGTGAGTAACTTTCAATGTAAAGGAGTTGAGAACTCGTTACCGCAAGGAGGAGCATGGGTAAAGGATGAAAGTAATAATACTTGACTTGAGGAAATAAGAATGATGAAGATCCCCTAAGTCTTCATGAACTAGTCAAGTCTCCATGCCCTCCACATGTACCTATTGATCAAATTTTGGTTTGATGGACCCCAACCAAGTTGGGTCCTAAGAAGTTAGTCACAATAGGCTTGGCAACCAAAATGGTTCTTTCTGCGAAACTACATTGAGTGCCCATATATTTGGCAAACATACTTCCAGCATTATCCTTGCAAAGAGAATAAGCACCATCGATCAAGATAGGGTTGGATGAGTTACCAATAGTGCAAAAGGAGGAGATGTGGCCCTTCTCACGACATATGTAGCATGTTCTTCTCTTCTCCTTCTTCTCACTTGATTTCTCCACAACGGGAGCCTTGGCTTGATCCTTTTTGGGTAGCGGCCTTTCTTCAAGTTGAGGTAGACCATGAGCTCCATCTTGAGGCCGCTTCCCTTGTGTCTTCTCTCCAAGTGGCTTCTTCTTCAAGGGGTAAGATCTAACGTGATGCCCTTCAATCTTGCACTTGAAGCACACAATCTTGGCGGGATCCTTCACATGCCCTTGGCTCTTCTTCCGCTTGTGCATGGTGGACTTCTTCTTGTCATTGGAGTTGAATCCAAGTCCACTCTTGTCATTGGGGAATTTCTTCCCTTCATGACCCTTTACCAAGTCCTTCTTCAAAGAAGTGACTTGGGCCTCGAGCTCTTCGATTTCCTCTACATGGTTAGTAACAACACAAGTACTAGAGGAAGTGGAAGCTTCATTGTTAGAGAAACAAGGCAAGGTATTTAATTCACCACAAGATATAGCAATAGCATGGGTGGGTGAATTACTAGCACTAGCACATGGATTTGTAGAGCAACAAGGCATAGAATTTAGTTCACCACAAGATAAATCAATAGCATGAATGGGTGAACAAAAAGCACTAGCACATGGCAAAATAACATTTTGAGAGGTAGTGCTAGTACTCACATGAGGCTCATAAGATGTTACCTTTGACATGATAGCCTCATGAGATCACTTGAGCAAATCATGAGAGACTAGAAGATCATCATGGGAGCTAGAAAGCTTTCCATGACTTTCTTCCAATTTCTCATAATTGCTTGTTAGCAAAGCAAGTTGAGCTATTAGCTCAACATTCTCGTTCATGATGGATGCTTCACAAGAGGTAGAGTTAGTAGCATAAGCATTATCAATTATAGCACAAGGAGAAGGCAACTTAGCAAGCTTTATTAGGTTGAGAGCCTTAAGTTGCTCATGTGACTCGGTGAGTTTGATGAGCTCACTCTCAATAGCCCTAGAGCCATTTTTGAGAAGCTCAAAATCCTCAAGGAGTTTAGCATGAGCACTTACTAGCTCAACATTTTTAATTCGAAAATCATGTGCCACCTCTAAAGCTCTATCACGAGATTCATTTACTTTAGATAGTTCTAGAGTAAAGGTCTCCTCAAGAGATTCATTGGTGGTTTGTTGTTCTTCAAGAGCTTCACTAAGAGTTGCAATCTCGTTTGCATACTCGCTCTCATGCTCTTCCATTTTCTCAATAGTTTTTGTGCTCTCAGTGGCAAAAGCCAAGATTTTCATAAAATTAGAGCAAGCAAATTTCTTCTTATGAAGAGCATGAAAAACCAACTCACACATCATGTTTAAGGAAGCAACATTAAGTCATTCCATATCATCAACCTCATCATCACTATATATAAAGGGTTCCAAAGGAGGAGATACCTTTGAAGCCCTAGCCATAAGGCAAGTGGAAGAACCGTGGGATGATGAAGAATATGAACTACTTGAAGCTCCATCCAAGATCTTGTCTTGGCCCATAGTATCCTTGGTTTCCTCTACATTGTTAGTCACACAAATACTAGAGGGAAGCAAAGTATTTTCATTATGGCAACAAGACAAGGCAAGCATATCATCATGGGATGAAGACATGCAAGGACTATCAACACTAGCATGTAAGATATTTCTAGTGCTATAAGTATTCAAGTCCAAAGATGAAACATTGCAATGGGATAGGGATGTAGAATCATCAAGAGAAAGCTCACTATCAACAATACAATGTTCATCACCACTCAACATACCATTACCTTGTGTCTTACCACACATTGGTGAAGTGGAAGGAGTGCGATCATCCTCAATGGTCTTGGACCCACCATATGTATCTCGAAGCTTTGTCCAAAACTCATGAGCACTCCGGAAAGGCGCGATGGAGGAAATCACTACATGACTCTGTTATCACCAGATTTTGGCTAAATCAGGAGATGGGCCGCAGGTGAGATGGGCTTGAAGGTTAAACGCGTGGAGGATCTCTGAAGCGGCCTGACACGAAGAAGTTGGGCTAAATTGCCCATGTATCTGTATTATAGTAGATCGCATCTTAATTTAGAAGTTAGAGTTTTACCCGTGCACGGTTGGGTGCACGCCTGAATTAGAAAGTCCCCGGACTATAAATATGTATCTAGGGTTTATGGAATAAACAACAACCAACGTTCAACACAAACAAATCTCGGCGCATCGCCAACTCCTTCGTCTCGAGGGTTTCTCCTGGTAAGCACCATGCTGCCTAGATCGCATCTCGCGATCTAGGCAGCATAAGCTTATCTACGTTGTTCATGCGTTGCTCGTGCTGAAGCCTTTTTGATGGCGAGCAACGTAGTTATCTTAGATGTGTTAGGGTTAGCATTGTTTTTCGTATCATATGCTGTCGTAGTGCAACCCTTACACATCTAGCCGCCCTTACACCTATCTTAGGTGTAGGGGCGGCACCCCGCTTGGTCATTGTTTAGTAGATCCGATCCGTTACGGTTGCTCCTTGATTCTTCAAGGATTAGTTTAACATCCGCAATAGTTAGGCCTTACAAAGGGTTGGAGGATCCAGCGGCGTGTAGGATGTAGTTTGCTAGCCCTAGACAGGATGTTCCGGGGATCAACCTCGTGTTGGTTTTTAGGCCCTGTCTAGGATCGGCTTACGATCACCGTACGCGAGCGCGAGGCCCAATCGTGAGTAGGATGATCCAATTATGCGGTGAAAACCCTAAATCGTCGTAGATCGCATTAGCTTTATCTTGATCAAGCAGGACCACCATATATTCGGACACCTTGTACGAATCATGGGTGGATCGGCTCTTTGAGCCGATTCACGAGATAACCCGAGAGCCGATCGAGGCTCGTATTTAACGTTTACGTGTATGCCATGCAGGAAACTAAGCGAGGCATCATCCAACACCTTCCCGACCGGGTATAGGTCAGGTGGCACGCCCTTGCGACAGCATCGGACGTGTGACCGGAAGGCTTTGCGGGCCGTCGCTCCGAGGGACCGGGGCCAGCCGCAGCCCTAGTTGTTCCCGGCTCTACGGTGTTGCCGGTCGCTGCCCGCCGGTGGGTTTCGACCGCAACACATTCCGGCACGCCCGGTGGGACAATCTTCGACATCCACCGCATCGCCATCTACATCCGAGATGGCGGAAAGCACTCCGGTCAAGTATGAGGATCTGCACGACGAGCTCAAGAAGAAGCATGACGAGATCAAGGCGGTCCTCGAAGCCGAACTCATCGGCTCTTTCCACGGAACCCGCTCCCATGGCGTCGGGTGGAAGGGGTTCTCACCTGAAGGCGCACTCGATGGAGTGGACCTGTCCGCCCCGTCGGAAGAACGCACCAGGTCAGCTGCGTCGGGAGATCAACTACATGGTGGCTCATTCGCCGCACCGCCACTCGAGAGCCCGGTGAACACTTTGGAGCGTGTCGCTCTGCGCGTGATCCAGGAAATCATGAGCCATCGGTATTCTCCGTCGGGACCAGCTGCGGGGACTTACAAAGGAGAGATGCCACTCCGGTCCCATCCACCGCTGCCGTTCGCGTTGGCAGCACCAGAAGTGCCGAACTCATCGGCATACGTCGTCTACAAGATTGGTGGTGACCCTAGTGACTACCAATTCCTACCTGAGGCGCCCAAGGAGATCCCGCACGGGTACACGTGCGCATACGTGCCGGACTGCAGTACCTGGGCACTCTCGAACCAGGCTGCAGCGGCAGGGGCCTCTGGAACAGCAGGAGGAACGTCGGGAGCAGATCTTGAGAAGCAAACGTGATTAGCAAAGTACGCCACTCCGACAAACCTCCAGAGCCCAGCTCCTGCAGTTGGCTCAGAACTGGAAAAGCAAGCATGGCTGGCTAAGTATGCCACCCCGGCGAATCTTCAGGGTTCGACACCTTCAGCCATCACCGCGGATCAGATTTGTACAATTCGAAAGATCAGTTCGGCATGATGCCGAAAAGGAAGGCGTTCGGCTATACCAAGCCGTACCCCAACGAGTACGAATTGATCCCGCTACCACCCAAATATCGGCTCCCGGACTTCACAAAGTTTAGTGGATCAGATGGTTCCAGCTCCATCGAGCATGTGAGCCACTATTTGGCACAGCTGGGCACGATCTCAGCATCAGACGAGCTGCGTGTGAGGTTCTTCGCACAGTCCCTCACAGGATCGGCTTTCGGGTGGTACACATCGCTGCCACCGAACTCAATCCGGACTTGGAAGCAGTTGGAAGAGCGGTTCCATGAGCGGTATCACTCGGAGGCTTCCGAGGCTGGTATTGCCGATCTAGCACAAGTACGACGAAGCGCGGGGAAACAGTGTCGGAATACATCCAGCGCTTCAGGACCATTAGGAACCGATGCTATTCGGTTCACGTAAGTGAAAAAGAAGCGATCGAGTTGGCGGTGGTGGGTCTCTCATCATCGATCAAGGACGTGGCCTCCCAAGCGGACTACCCTTCATTGGCGCACATGGTGCGAAGCCGTCGGCATATGAACAGCGCCACCCAGATGTTTACCAGGACAAATTCAAGCGTGCGGTGGTCCTGGTTGAGGCAGACGAGGATGAAGGTGCTGCGGGAGATCGAGAGGTAGCAGTGGCTGAGTGGACTCGAGCGGCAGGCCCCGTGTCCTGCAAATGGGTTAAGCCACAAGGCCCTCCAAAAGGGTTCGACTTCAACGTGACCAAAACTGAGCAGATTTTCGATCTCTTACTCACGGAGAAGCATATAAAGGTACCCGAAGGCCACAAAATCCCTACGGTGCAGGAGCTGAACGGAAAGCCATACTGCAAGTGGCATAACACGTTCACCCACACCACTAATGACTGCAGGGTGTGGCGTCAGCAGATCCAAATGGCGATAGAGAAAGGGCGATTAATTTTCAACCAGTACGCCATGAAGGTCGACACACACCCCTTCCCCGCCGTTAACATGGTGGAGTATTCTTGCCATGGAGGGTGCCAGCCAGATTTCTCGTGCAATATCAACATGGTAGGACTTGGGCACCACTGCGGTAAGGACGGAGATGAGGGCAGCTGCTCTCACAGCAAAGACACGAGAGGAAGCCGCTCCACGTGATCGGCTCCGCCACGACGGCAAGCGCTACGTCACAGAGGGAGAAGTGAAGAACATAAGATATCAGCGACCTCTCTCTGATCACCTCCTCAACAAGTATGTGAGTCAGTATGACCAACGCCGGCGATACAACGGCGATGATGAAGAAGATCGTCTGGCTAGGGACGACAGGAGACGTCGTCGGCATGATCACGATGAGGAGCGATACGAGCGCCACGCCAAGGAAAAGTCGAGGGAGCAAGACGACGTGGATAGGCACTGGGACTGCCCCTTCTTCGGACACTCGCTGGGATTCAGGAATGAGCCGATTGCCAACAATCGGCAAGCGCCAGAATGCAAACAGAAGAAGAAGGATGCAGCTAATGTGTCCGTGTTCAAACGTCTAGGGCCTCTCCCGCCTCGGAACAAGCATGCTGAGTCCGCTCGGGTGGAAGATCTCGAGGAACTAGAGGACGATGATGAAGAAGACAAGT
The DNA here is from genome assembly GCF_022539505.1 of Lolium rigidum. Classification (NCBI taxonomy): domain Eukaryota; kingdom Viridiplantae; phylum Streptophyta; class Magnoliopsida; order Poales; family Poaceae; genus Lolium; species Lolium rigidum. Next base: position 228,270,978 of record NC_061511.1, read on the forward strand.
ATCATCGGCCAAGGTGGTGCCCTGATGGGCTCAGCCGTTCCCGAAGCGAAGGGTTCAGCGTCTACGTGGGTTGGAAGAAGCTGAAAGGTTATACCTGCACACGTTGAGGAAGGCACGGCCTGATCCGGCCGCCAAAATTCAGCGAACCCTCGGACGAAGAAGGTCGGCCACAAAGAAAAGAGTGGCGCCCCAAGCAAAGGAAAGCCGATGATGAAACATCGGCCGGCACAAACATGGTGCTCATCCTCCCAACGGAGTTTCTCGCTCGAGGATTAAACGATGCACTCAAGGTGGACGACGGTGAGCGCATCGACGTGACAGAGGATGAAGTTAGGTTGGTCGTATCCACTGGCCTAACCATGTAGCTGGAGCAAATCAATGAGCAAACGTGGCGAGGCTGATCCTTGTGATCGGCCCCAAAAATTTATGGAGGGACATTACAAAACCTTCATCGAACAAGCAACGTGGAGGCCGATTCCAACAATCGGCCAAAATTATCCTCACCATCCATTCTGCCTGGGTTCAACATTTGGTCCAACAGAGCCGATACCATCAAATCCCTTGAAAGAATCGGCTCGGGGGGCACCCAGGTGGATAAAACACGAGGATATGCAGTAGAAGCGTCTTACAAATGCCCAGCAGCCTAAGATATCCTTTGATGATAGGTATTGAAGTATGGGGGCCGATACACAAATCGGCCGTATAAAATTCAAAAAAATTTAAGCACAGCCGATATCGACTTAAGGATATAAAGCCGATGCATGGCCAGCCATCGACTCAAGAGGTATAACTGTTATAAGCAGAGGGTCAATGGAGCAGGAAGTGGGCCACGAAGAGAGACTCTAATGGAAGAACTCCTCAATGGAGTGGTTTGATGGCTCAGATCCTCTCTTCAAGAACCCCCGAATTCTTTTGCGAATATTCGAGTCCGCAGTATCAGCTGGGGCAAGTTTGAGGGATCATGACCCTGACCAATGCCAAGAGCAGCATGGATGTGCAGATCAGGTTAAGGATGGGTTGCATCAGATCCACCAAAGGAAAGGAGCCGATCTGACCTGCAAGGCGCGAGAAGTGGACTGAAGAAGCTCGGGGGGCAGCTCACCCTGAAGGTTCTCTGCTTTGGGGAGCCGATTTTGTTGAAATCGGCTGACTCTGCATAAGACTTGGAAACCGATGGTGACACGTTTGGTTAGCCCACTGCTGTTCTCGCCTTAATGGAGGCTCGGGGGGCAACTGGCTGCGTAGATATTCTGTTCTTAAGAAGCCGATTGAGATTTCATCGGATGGCCCTCCATCATAACCTTTTCCGACGAGATTGGGCAGGTTTGAAAAGTATCGGTTTCAGCATCAAGTCGTTCCAGCAGCGATTCTGGGGCTCTCTTAAAGGCGTTGGTCTGCCTCGTTGTCCACCAGAGTTCAAGGTTATCGGTCGAGAAAGGTGAAGGGTAGATCGTGAAGGGTTGATATGTTAACATCTGCTTTTAAGCATTGATCAAGTTCACGATCACTCCAACGTCAAAGAAATGGAGAACGAATCATGAGAGACCGATGCATTGTCATCGGCTCATTGAGCATTGGCTAAGTGACGATCGGCGGGATCAGTATGAAGGGAAATCGGCTAAATTGGCATAAAGGAAATCGGCAAAATCAAATTGGGGAATTTCTTCATTGATAAACGAGATTTCTTACATAGAAGAGCTGATTGCTCTCAAAAGGGAGTACTAAGGGGATACATTGCCCCGTCTACCACTACTGATCCTATGCTAAGGGTCCTATCTACGGGCCGTCGCTGCCCTCGTCGTCACCCTCGTCGCCGCTGTCGGCGCTGCTCCCAGCGGGCTCGTCGTCGCTGTTGTAGCGGCCGCCGGCAGGACCTTCGTTGTCCTCGTCCTCCTCGTCATCGTCGTCATCATCGCTGTCGTAGTCGCTGAGATTCCCCGGCCAGGGGCAGTGGCGCTTGGCCGGCGGCTCGTCGGAGGGGCTGTCGTCGTCGTCCTCCTCCTCCTCCTCCTCCTCATTCACCTCCTCGGAGGAGGTGAAGTCATCCCAGGAGAAGCGATCATCATCGCTCTCCTCCTCCGATTCCCCGTCGGCAAGGAAGCGGAGGTCGCTCTCCCCGTCCGTCGAGGACTTGTCGTCCTCGGACCAGATGGAGAAGTCATGGTCGGGCTCTTCCCCGGCCTCTATGGCGCGGCGGGTGTTGGCCGCATGGACCTCTTGTGGATCCCGTTCTGGCGTCGGCTCGTGGGAGGAAGAGGACTCGAGGGAAAGTCCCGATGAGGCGGAGGAAGAAGAAGACATGGTGCGCAGAAGGGCTTTTGGAGTACTAATGCGGAAAGGATGAGGAAGAGAACTGTTCGGTGCGGTTAAATAAAAGGAGTGGGGATTTAATGTTCGAACAGTTTTCGAGGAGGTAGTGCCAAAAAACTGTCAAATCGTGCAGAGAAGTTGGGAAGGCAAGTTGTCATGATGAAAAATGCTGCGACGGTTCTGCTCTGCCACGACATGACCCCTCGAAGAAAAACGGAGTGGTTTTGAAATTATCATTACCAAAACCAGGGGGGCATGTGTTATCACCAGATTTTGGCTAAATCAGGAGATGGGCCGCAGGTGAGATGGGCTTGAAGGTTAAACGCGTGGAGGATCTCTGAAGCGGCCTGACACGAAGAAGTTGGGCTAAATTGCCCATGTATCTGTATTATAGTAGATCGCATCTTAATTTAGAAGTTAGAGTTTTACCCGTGCACGGTTGGGTGCACGCCTGAATTAGAAAGTCCCCCGGACTATAAATATGTATCTAGGGTTTATGGAATAAACAATAACCAACGTTCAACACAAACAAATCTCGGCGCATCGCCAACTCCTTCGTCTCGAGGGTTTCTCCTGGTAAGCACCATGCTGCCTAGATCGCATCTCGCGATCTAGGCAGCATAAGCTTATCTACGTTGTTCATGCGTTGCTCGTGCTCGAAGCCTTTTTGATGGCGAGCAACGTAGTTATCTTAGATGTGTTAGGGTTAGCATTGTTTTTCGTATCATATGTCTGTCGTAGTGCAACCCTTACACATCTAGCCGCCCTTACACCTATCTTAGGTGTAGGGGCGGCACCCGCTTGGTCATTGTTTAGTAGATCCGATCCGTTACGGTTGCTCCTTGATTCTTCAAGGATTAGTTTAACATCCGCAATAGTTAGGCCTTACAAAGGGTTGGAGGATCCAGCGGCGTGTAGGATGTAGTTTGCTAGCCCTAGACAGGATGTTCCGGGATCAACCTCGTGTTGGTTTTTAGGCCCTGTCTAGGATCGGCTTACGATCACCGTACGCGAGCGCGAGGCCCAATCGTGAGTAGGATGATCCGATTATGCGGTGAAAACCCTAAATCGTCGTAGATCGCATTAGCTTTATCTTGATCAAGCAGGACCACCATATATTCGGACACCTTGTACGAATCATGGGTGGATCGGCTCTTTGAGCCGATTCACGGGATAACCCGAGAGCCGATCGAGGCTCGTATTTAACGTTTACGTGTATGCCATGCAGGAAACTAAGCGAGGCATCATCCAACACCTTCCCGACCAGGTATAGGTCAGGTGGCACGCCCTTGCGACAGCATCGGACGTGTGACCAGAAGGCTTTGCGGGCCGTCGCTCTGAGGGACTGGGGCCAGCCGCAGCCCTAGTTGTTCCCGGCTCTACGGTGTTGCCAGTCGCTGCCCGCCGGTGGGTTTCTGACCGCATCACAACATGGCAAAGCACTTTAGTAGCTTGAGCATCTAGATAAGAATTTTTCTTCTCCTCAAAAGATGGATTTTGTGGATCCTTAGGAGGAGAAAAACCCATATCAAGAATTTGCTCCACATGTGGGTGCATGCTCCTAAAATGATCAAGCATGTAGAATTTCCAAGCATCATAATTAGTGCCATCAAATGTAAAAGTGGAATTGTGCACTAACATCTAGCCGACGTTATTACTCTCTAGGCGGTGAAGCCCAACAAGATAAGAGAGCCCTAGCTCTGATACCAATTGAATGTACAAGGACCTCGCCTAGAGGGGGGTGAATAGGCGGGTTATAAAAATTTCTACTTGAGAGCTAAACTAGGCGGAATAAAACTACTTAGTGTTTACTAGTTTAGCTCAAAGCCTATCAACTAGGGGTTTGCCTAAGTGCACCAGCAACCTATGCTAGCATGATGAGCAACAAGGTGATAACAAGCTAGGTATAGAACATCAAGCATGATAGATATCACAATGTAAAACGCATAGGTAAAGGAGCTCGGGTTGAGAAGTAACCGGTGCACGAGGAGATGATGTTGTATCCCGAAGTTCACACCCAAGGGTGCTATGTCTCCGTTGGAGCGGTGTGGAGGTACGAGGCACTCCAATGAGCCACTAGGGCCACCGTATTCTCCTCGAGCCTTTCCATCAAGGGGAAAGCCTCGATCCACTAAGGGACCCTTGAGGGTGGTCACCGAACCCGTGCAAGCTTGGGCAAACTCCCAAGTATCAAGCTTGAGGCAACTCCACAACACGGAGGCTCTCAAGTACAAGGCCACAACGGCTACAACACGCCACACCGGTGACAAGGCCACCAAGACTCCAACGTGCCACAACCAGCTCCAAAACCACAAAGGATACCACACTCCACAAAGGCTACCACACCACAAAGACGACAAGGCCACAAAGGCTACAAGGCCACAAAGGCTACAACACCACAAAGGAAACAAGGCCACGAAGGCAACAACACCACTAAGGTCAACAAGCCCTCTAGGAGACCGAAACCCCAGAGAGAGCCCAAACCGATGCACCTAATGCAATGGCTAAGAACACCACTAAGATGCCCAAGTTCTTCTCTCCCAAATTCCAACAAAGCTACAAAAGATATTGGGAGAATAAGGGAGGAAGAACAAAATAGGAGGAGGAACACCAAATTACTCCAAGATCTAGATCTAGCAAGATCCCCTCACTTGGAGAGGGATTCAATTGGTGAAGCTCTAGATCTAGATCTCCTCTCTCCTTTCCCCCAAAAATATGCAAGAAATAGTGGGGGGTCAAGAGGAGGATCAAACTCTTCAAGGGCAACAATGGAGGAGAGAGAGTGGAGGGGAAGAAGTAGTCGGGTCGGAGGTGGAAGAGAGGTATAAATAGGGGGCCACGAAATATAGCAGTTTGGCAGAAAAACGGTCAGATTCGTGACCCAAAGCGGTACTACCGCTTGCGTCAAAACTGTGCAGAAAACAGGCAGAAAACAACCCAAAGCGGTACTACCTCTTGTGTAAGCGGTACTACAGCTCGAGCGGTACTACCGGGTCGGTACCGGCCCAATACCGGACTGGATCCAAGGACTTACAGAGACCAAACCGGTACCTGACCGGGTACCTGACCAGTTCTACCGCCCTCCTTTTTTTTCTTCTAAACTGCGATACGGAAACGACAATAACTTAAGCTAGGAAACTCCGATTGAGGTGAAACCAATTTTGCCGGAAATAGGGCAACAAGAGCTACCTCTACACAAGGTGAAAACATGTGAAAGAGTGGATTATGATTTTCTCATGGTCATAGAGGTGTAACCTCTCAATATGGTATATCGGGAAAATCATCACCCTCGCACATGCAACATGCGATGCATCCGGAATCCGTTTCCGATGAGCTAGATCTTGTCATGAGAATGAACACAAGCTCTAACCCATCTCATGGATAAGAACCAAGAACAACCAAGAAACATGATGCAATGCATGCAAGGTTTGAGCTCTCTCCGAAGATGCGACCAACTATCCTACCGAGCACAAAGCTTGTCTGTCGTTGCCTATTCGACGGTACCCCAGTGGAGGGATCCTCACGAGGGGGAGAAGAAGTAGGGGCCATAGGGCGGAGTGCACACGGGACGGTGGTACGCGAGTTACCCAGCTTCGGAACACCTGCACGATGACAGGGGCCTACTCGCTGCTTGTCCGGAATTATCCGGGCGCTTTCGCGTTGTTACAATGAGTTGTGGTTGTGCCTCTAGGGCTCCCAGGATCCGGCTTATAAAGGCGCACGGATCTAGGGTTTACATGGAGAGTCCTAGCCGGAATACAAGTTGCCTAACTACGGTACAATGGCTTGCCGTGTACGTCAAGGATCCGCCTTCCTCCAAGTACGTGCTAGATCCGGATACTTCATGGGCCGTCACGGATCCGGCCTCCTCCGTAGGTCGGTAGAGATCCGGCTTCCTGTTCCTAGGCTGGACTTCATCCTTTAGGATCTACAGCAACTGGGCCGCCCGATGGGCCACATGCCTCATCACCATCTATGGGCCACCCGGGCTTGCCGGATCTAGGCCATGCCATTGATATACCCATAAAGTATACCCACAACAGTAGCCCCCGAAGTTCTCCAAGATTCATCATTCCTCCGGCTTCACTCAGCTCGGATCCGAAGAGAATCTTGAAGAGCTTCAAAAACTTCTACTTGATTCCGGGTTCATTCACTCGAAATTTCTTCGTCTTCAGATTAGGTATCACAACGGAGATTCCGTTTTTCCCGCGCACAACCTCCTTTTTTCCCGTGCTAAATTTTCGCAGATGCCAATCTTTAGCCGGAAATTCCGGGAGTGCATGGTCAAATTACCTCCACGTCGTTTTACCGCACTTGACCTAAGACACGTGTCGTTCATCCAACGGTGCGACCGTTCCTTTTCCGCCGTTGGATCCGAATCCCGAATCTCCGCGCGTGGCCTATAAATACCCCCGCGGCTCAGTAAATTCTCATTCTTTCACCTCTCCTCACCACTTCGTCTTCCTCCTCGCGCCGCGCCGCCCAACGGATCTCGATTCCGGCGAACTTTGCTGCGGTGAGCTCCGCGCGCCGCCAGTCCAAGCTCCCCTTCGCGCCAAGATTTCTGCGTTTGAACGGGAATTTCTCCCCGCCGCCGATTCGTGGTCTTCGCGGGGCAGTTCTCCTCAAGTTCGACGACCTCGTCTTCACCGGAGCTCCGTCGAGCCACCGCGCCATTAGCGGTAAGTGCGCCGGCCTTGTAGAAGATAGATTTAGTGTAGAAGATAGATTAAGTGATCCGGGTACTCAAATTATTTGTATGGGCGCAGCCGGAAGCATGCCACTCGATTCATCGCACTGTACTGGTAGCTCTCCGAGTAGCCCGGATCCCAATCCAGTAGAACCATTATGCCCGGATCCCATAGCATTCCTACCACCATATGTTTCCGACATCAGGCTAGCTCAACCATTTTCAGCATCTTCCAGCACTGCGCCAAGCCGGATCCCCTCCCTCAAAGAGCTTCAAGAAGAACTCGAGGGACAAGCTAGGATGGCAGCCAAAGTTCAGGAGACGGAAAACAAGAAGGCATCCAAGGCCCGGATCCGGGAAGGAGAGCGGGGTCAGTGGTGGCCTTGCGCAACTACCGATGTGGAGCTTAGAGAGCTCCAGAACGAAGGCATGATCTCCTCGCACTGGAGCTTCACTCGTGACTCCGACGTCCCCAAGCCCGAAGCCGGAGAAATCGTTATGACCAAGGCTTGGGTGGAACGCGGACTTTCACTTCCCTGTTCGGAATTCTTTCTCTCCGTCCTCAACACATACGGGCTCCAGCCCCACAACATCTGCCCAAACTCATACCTCCTCCTGTCCAACTTCGTAACTCTCGCGAAGGGCACCTTGGGATCCGACCAGATATCAAACTATGGCAGTTCTTCTTCCGGGTGAAGAAAGAAACCAAGGACAAAGCAATGGTGAACTGCGGGAGCATGACGTTTATGCTCCGGCATAGCCGTATGTATCCTCCCCACGACTCGCACGAATCCGTCCGGTACTGGAACGCCGGATGGTTCTATGAGAAGAACGTTTCAGTTCCGAAGGTCCATGAAGGCCTCCCCCAGTTTGTCAACAAGCCTCCGGAAGAACTCGCAAGCTGGAGCTTCGTTCCTTCGCTCGCCCAAACCCCAATCCTGGAGAAAGCAGCGCGGAGAATCTCCTGGCTAGTCCACGACGGACTGACCGGATCCCAGCTCACACTTAGCTGGTTCTCTCGGAGGATCCAGCCCCTGCGCCACAACGCACGCTTGATGTGCTCTTATACCGGGGCGGACGATCTCCTCCGGGTTACCCGCCATGATCTTCCGGCCGACTCCCTGAAGAGAAGGCTCAAGACTCTGGTGAAGATTTCCAGGGGCCAACAGGTCCCGGAACTGACCAAGGATATTTATACAAACGACCAGTGTCCTCCGGTAAGCTCTGTCCTTTTCGTTGCTTCAAACTTCACAAGTTTCTTGGGATATTAACTTTAACTCTTATGCATGTTCCTTCCAGCTCAACACTTTGGCGGAGGAAAACTTTCGCGCCATCATTCGTGTCCCCGTCAGTGGCGACGCGGCGGAGGAGGTTCCGGATGACGATGAGGAGGAAGAGGAACAGGCACCCCGCAAGGCGGCCCCTCGACCTACGAAGCGTCCCCGCGCCAACGCTTCCGGCTCAGAGGCCGGAGCTAGCGGCGAGGCCTCCGCCAAGAAGTCAAGAACCGTGAAGCCACCTCCGCTAGACTCGAGGAAGGCAGAACGTGCACGCCTGAAAATGCTGGAAACAGCAGGCAAACGCACGCGCCCCATCATCCCCGGCGCCTCGTAAGTTTCCGAATATGGTGCATCTTTATATTGGCGAAATTATTTCTCATTCCACCCCTTTCACTTGTTTACAGAAATCCGAGTACCACCGCTACGCGAACCGCCAGCCAAGAGCCCATTACTAAGTACATGAAGAAATCTCCGGCAGTCGGTCCTGCTACTCCAGCTCCGCCAAGTGCCTCTCACCCTACTCCTCAGCCATCTCCCCCTCAGGTTGATCCGTCTCCCCCTCCTGCCACAAACACTCCACCGGAAGTTATTCCGGTTAGCAGCGAGAAGGTAGGTGGAGAAGATCCGGCGGCCAAAGGCCCTGCCCAAGAAAATGCAGAAGAACAAGGCCAAGGAGAGGCTGAAGTCACTTCTTCTGAGAAGGCCGGAGACGGCGCTGGCGACATCGTCGTTTTTCCGAAGAACTTTGGAGATCCGGCTGACATCACTTCCACCCCCAAGGCGTATGCTACCAAGTTTTTCAACAAGCTGTCCGAGGCGGAGAAATGGGAGCTTGAACAAGACCTGCTCAACGCCATGCTGAACAACGCCTGGGGGAAACCTGATTCCGCGACATCGGAGATCCAAGATTTTAAGAAGGATGTCGGCCAATTCTTCGACAAGCTCATCTGCAAGCAAAAGGTACTCCCCAGTAGCCCCCAAGCATGTATGCGGAAACTCAAATAATAGTTAGCGCTTAGATGCTTAGAGAAAAATTACTTCCGGGAAAGTTTTTAAATTGGACCAGTAGCCCCCAAGCATTATGGCGGAAAGATTCCGGCAATTATGCTTTGAAAGAAACCACTGCTACAGGCGGAATTTTTACTCCTGCACTGTTTATGTTTTACAGGAACAGCAGGCGCTGCATTACGAGCTTCATAAGAACATTGCCCTGCAGCGCCGCGTTACTCTGAGTCAGGCGGAAAATATCCAGACTCTGAAAAATGAGAATGCGGAACTGTCGAAACAACTGGCGGATGCCCAAGGTTGGTTTCCGTCTCATTCGTCATTAGTCATATTCCGACTTTGAACTTGTTTTTAACTTACTTTATTATAGGTGCATCCTCTTCCCTTGCTACAGCCTCAACCGAACTTGAGAACCTGCGCTCCTCGTACCAAGATCTGGAAACGAAACTAAAGGAGGCGGAACTAAAGAAGGAGCAGGCCGAGAAGCAGCTAGCGGAGAAAAACTCCGAATTCATCAGGGAAAAGGGCGAGCTGATACTGAAGAAAAATGTTGACAGCGAGACCATCAAAAGGCAGCAAAAAGAGCTCAATGGACTCCGGAAGTATATGGAGACCGCAGAACAGCACTGGGATTTGCTCAATGAGAACATCTTGGGTACTCATACTGGAACCTTGCCCAGATATTTGCTCCGACTTTTTACTTTATGCTCAAATTGCATACTTATATCTTTACTGTTTTATGCAGAGCCGCTTGGGTATCCGGAACAGCGCCGGAATTTGTTCCCGCGAGATGACCTTCTTCAACTTGCAGGCGATGACTGCAAAGATCTCATCTCCGCCTCCCGCAAGATATGCTATAACCTATCCATCAAGAGGAGTCGCACTTGCGACGTTCGCAAGCTTGTTGGAAAGATGGACGTTCTGCCGGAGCTGGTGACGGATCTTCAAGCATCATCAGCCCGGGCGCTGCTGCAATGGCGTTGACTATGTGCTTAGCACATAATCCGGATCTTGATCTTGATCAGGTGACCACAGGCGTTCCTCCGGATGCGGATGTTAATGCACTCCTGGATGCAGTGAGCGGCTACGACACCCGTATCGCGCGTAGGATCCGTCATGAGGAATTCTACGACAAGGTTGTTCTTCCTGCGGACGAGCCCTTGGAAGCTGAACTTCAAAAAGAGCTCGACGCGAAGGCGCGACCTGAGGAATCCGGAACCCAATTCACCTGGACCAGCTCCAAGGACGCTCCCCAAGAGGAACCCAAGACCAGTGCTACAACTGCAGACGAGGAAAGTGATGAAGACGTGTCGTCTCCGGCCGAAGATGCCGAGAAAAAAGATTCAGAAGGCAAGACTTCTCCGGCTAAGGGGGAGTGACAACTTTTTATTCCTGCGGGAAAAACAATGCATCATTTTGGCCCCAAAGTGGGTTTGTAATAACACTTTAAATTCTTAAGTAGCTAGGAAACGAAACAACTATGCATGGGCGGAAACAACTTATCCTGCTATCCTTTAATATTATTCTGCATGTTTCGTTTTACGTGGGAAAGCAAGCGCTGATGTCATTGTTTTCCGGCTTGCTCGCTTGACCTTCCACGAGCCGGAAAACCTTAGCCGGAAACGCTCGCCAGCGGCGACGAAACCCAATGGTAATCCGTCAATAACCGCGGAAACAAGCCCCCAAGCATAGGTGCCGGAAGTCGCTACCAGGAATCCACGAGTTCGCAACAGATAACAATTTAACCAGAAAACTTAAGCTTACGTCCTAAAGGACGATTTTGAAAATCACAACTTTCATACACGCCTAGGCGGAAACATACACGATCTAAAATGAACAAGTAAAGGAGGTAAAAGACTCAAAGAGTGAACCACAAGCTTTATTTCATTGATCATGTATAACTATTACAGAGTTTGTAACTCGGAAAAAATATGCTAAGTGTAGAAAGGACGTAGCTGTGCGATATTCCAAGGGCGATCTGTTTCATCGTAGATGTCATCCGGATCCTCACGCTTGCGTTTCCGGTGCCAATTAGCAGGTCTATCCCTCAGCTCGCGGAAATCGACAAGGTAATACGATCCGTTGTGAAGCACTTTGCTAACGACGAAGGGTCCTTCCCATGGAGATTGCAGCTTATGGTCTTTCACTCGTCGAAGGCGGAGGACCAGGTCTCCTGCCATGAAGGAGCGTTTCCGAACTCGACGACTGTGATAGCGTCGGAGCTTCTGCTGGTAGATGGCGGAGCGCTGATCAGCTAGGTTCCGAGCTTCTTCGATCAGGTCCACAGATAGCTGTCTAGCCTCGTCAGCTGTTTCTTCATTATAGGCGGAAACTCGCGGCGAATCGTGGATGATGTCGGAGGGAATCACGGCTTCGGATCCGTATACCAGGAAGAACGGGGTAAACCCTGTTGACCTGTTAGGGGTAGTTCGTAAACTCCACAAAACAGCTTCCAACTCATCAGCCCAAGCTCCGGCTGCTCGTCGCAGCGGTTCTTCAAGGCGTGGCTTGATTCCTGATAATATTAGACCGTTAGCCCTTTCAACTTGACCATTGGATTGTGGGTGAGCCACAGACGCAAGGTCCAATCAAATCCCAGTTGTCTCACAATAATCCTTCAATTCTCCCTGAGCGAAGTTTGTGCCATTATCTGTTATAATGCTGTGTGGGATGCCGAATCTCATCACGAGGCTGCAGACAAATTTTAGTGCCGTAGCACCATCGGCTTTTCTCACTGGCTTTGCCTCGATCCACTTGCTGAATTTGTCAACAGCGACCAAGAGGTATTCAAAACCGCCAGGAGATGATCTTTTTAACTTACCAATCATATCGAGCCCCCAGACCGCAAATGGCCAGGTGATAGGTATGGTCTTCAGCTCTTGGGCTGGAGCGTTTGGTTGAGTAGCGTAGTACTGACAACCTCGGCAGGTCTTGACTATCTTGTCAGCATCTTCTTTAGCTGTGAGCCAATAAAAGCCTAGCCGAAAAGCTTTTGCAATGAGTGACCTGGGAGCGGCATGGTGCCCGCAGTCCCCTGCGTGGATCTCTCTGAGGATTTCAATGCCATCTTGATTGGAGACGCATTTGAGAAACACCCCTGTTGCGCTTCGTTTGTAGAGCTGTCCATCAACGATTGTGTAGGACCGTGCTCGTCTGATGATCTGGCGCGCGAGGACCTCGTCCTCCGGCAACTTCTGATCGATGAGGTAGTCTAGGAAAGGCTGTGTCCAAGCCGGAATGGTAGCCAATACCTCTCTGGCCGGAGACACTGCCACCTCTGGGTTTTCCGGGTTAGCGCCCTTCACAGAGGGTATCCGGAGATGCTCCAGGAATATTCCCGGCGGAATTGGCTTTCTGCCGGATCCGAGCTTGGATAGCATGTCTGCCGCTGTGTTATCGTCTCTCCTGACGTACTTGACTTCGTATCCGAGGAAGCACTTGGCGATCTCATCAACTTCGTCTCTGTAGGCTGCCATGACGGAATTTCTGGCGTTCCAGGTTCCGGCTACTTGTTGTGCCACCAAGTCGGAATCTCCACAGCATATGATGTGCTTGATCCCAATTTCCTTAGCGATGCGCAATCCGTGTAGTAGAGCCTCGTACTCCGCCATGTTGTTTGTAGCTTCGAAGTGGATCTGCAGAACATACTGCAGTTCTTCTCCGGTAGGGGACTTCAGGGTGACTCCGGCTCCTGAGCCTTGATGCTGCTTGGATCCATCGAAGTGCATAACCCATGTCTCTGGTTCCGGCTCCAGACTTGCATCCGGAGCTTCTGTCCAATCTGCAACGAAATCTGCCAGGACTTGGGATTTGACCGCAGTCCTTGGCTTGTAAGCGATGTCGAAGGCGGATAATTCAATGCCCCATTTAGCCGTCCATCCTGTTGCGTCAGCGTTGTTGAGAATTGTTGACAGCGGGGCCTTGCTCACAACTGTTACTGGGTGCTCTTGGAAGTAGTGTCTCAGCTTCCGGCTGCCTAGGAAAACTCCATAAGCTAGCTTCTGAAAGTGAGGGTATCTTTGCTTTGACTCCGTCAGCACCTCGCTTATGTAGTAGACAGGTCTTTGTACGTCGTATTCATGACCTTCTTCCTTTCGCTCCACCACGATGACGAGGCTGATGACTTTGTTGGTAGCTGCCAGATAAAGGAGCATTGGCCCTGACTCTGCTGGGGCTGCCAAGATAGGTGGGGAGGTAAGTATTTCCTTCAACCCTCGAAGAGCTGCGTCGAGCTGCGTCGTCCCGCACAAATTTGTCTCGTTTTCTTCAACAACTTGTACAGAGGTAGCGCCTTCTCGCCAAGACGGCTAACAAACCTACCGATTGCTGCGACACAACCAGTTAGTCGTTGCACATCTTTGAGACAAGTTGGCCGTTTGATACACAGGATTGCCTTGATCTTTTCCGGGTTAACCTCAATGCCTCTCGTGAGAGACTATGAAGCCAAGGAGTTTTCCGGCTGGCACGCCAAAGACGCACTTCAGCGGATTCAACATCATCTTGTACCGACGGAGATTCTCAAAGGTTTCGTGAGGTCGCCGATCAAGTCGGATCCTTTCCGGGTCATGACCGCGATGTCGTCGACGTAGGCGTGCACGTTCCGGCCAATTTGGTCCTTCAAGCACCGCTGCATCGTACGTTGGTAGGTGGCACCTGCGTTTTTCAAACCAAAAGGCATAGTAACATAGCAATAAGTACCAAACGGGGTAATGAATGAAGTTGCCTTTTGGTCGGATTCCTTCATCCGGATCTGATGGTACCCGGAATACGCATCAAGAAAACACAGAAGTTCCGCCCCCGCCGTCGAATCAATGACTTGGTCAATGCGCGGCAAGGGGAACGGATCCTTCGGGCAATGCTTGTTCAAGCCGAGTAATCGATGCACATTCTTAGTATTTCAGTGTTCTTTTTGGGTACAAGGACGGGATTCGCGACCCAATCGGTGTGGATAACTTCTATTACAAAACCTGCTTCTAGTAACTTTGCTAGTTCCATTCCTATGGCGCGGCGCTTCTTATCCCCAAAGCGTCGCATAGCTTGCTTCACCGGTTTAGCCCCCGGATTTATGTTGAGGTAGTGCTCGGCGAGTTCCCTAGGTACTCCGGACATGTCAGAAGGTTGCCATGCGAAGATATCCATGTTAGCGCGGAGGAACTCGACGAGCGCGCTTTCCTATTTGGGGTCCATGTTGGCTCCGATCGAGACTTGCTTGCTAGGGTCATCTTCCTTGAAGCTGACTTTCTTGGTCTCTATCGTGGCCCTGAAGGAGTTTTTCTGTTCGGAGATCTGCTTCTTGGTGGTTTGCATCTCAGTCGGATCCACCGCGGCCCTGTAGCCTTTCAGCTCTTCTCCGGATATGACGGACTCGCGAAGGCGGCTTCGCCCAACTCGCACTCGTGAGCCTTTTTGTAGTCTCCGGTTATGGTGATCATACCATTAGGACCCGGAATCTTAAGCTTGTTGTAGATATAGCACGCTCTTGCGTGGAACTTGTGGTAGGTGGGCCTGCCGAAGATGACGTGGTAGGAGCTCTTGAAGGGCACAACTTCAAACGTGATCTTTTCTTCGCGGAAATTGTGAACATCGCCGAAAGCCACGGGAAGTGTGATGCTGCCGAGGGAATTCGCCTTCTTACCCGGAACCACGCCGTGAAACTCAGTGTTGCTGTGTTTGAGCTGTTCCTTGGTGAGGTTCATCCGCTCCAGAGTCTCCAGGTACATGATGTTCAAGCTGGCTCCGCCATCCATGAGGCACTTGGAGAAATCATACCCGTCTATGCGGGGACTTACAACCAAGGCGTAGTATTCTTTTGGCACAATGGCGGGATGATCCTCCCTGTCAAATGTGCACGGAACTTCCGACCACCTGACATACTGCGGCACAGCCGGAACTGTGGCGTTCAGGATCCGGGTAGCTGACTTTGTAGCGCGGATCGTTGGGGTTCCGAGGAAGGTGTGGTAAGCCCCCACGCTCTTTTTCTCGAAGGGGTTGGATTTACTCGCGGATCCGGCTTTGGGATCCGGCGAGTTATCATCCTCGTCCATCGCCTCGGAACTCGTCCTCCTCCTTGTCCTTGTTCTTGCCCTTGCCTCCTTTGCCGCGTGGGCGGTGCTTCCGGGCTCGCTTGTATCCTGCCTCCGGGTCGTTCTTTAGGTCGTTGACCCACTTGCAGTTGCGGTTGGTGTGAGTGGACTTCCCTGTAGCCGGATCCAAGTGGGCCAGGCAGGGCATGTCTCTATACTCCTCGTAAGTTTGCGGAGCGCGGGATCCGCCAGCTGTGACTTCAGTGCCATGCTGTTGGCCCCTGCCGGCTCCGCCTCCACGGCCGCGTCCTCTTCCGCCTCCTGACCCTCCGCGTTGGAACGCCATGGCGACCATGTCGGATCCGCCACTCTTCTGGTCATCAGGGTTTTTGCGTTTATGGCCGCTGTTGTTTCCGTTGTCACGGTTCTTCTTTTGCTGGTGCAGGGGGACTGCCGTAGCTGCGATATCACCGCCTGCGTCGTCATCGGCGGCAGTGTGGTCACTGGCAATGGAGATCATCTCATCCAAAGTCAGTTTATTGGCGTTAGCCAAACATGTGAGCTTATGCCTCAGCAATCCTCCTCTCTGCAGTCCACCAATGAAGGCGTACATGGCGGTGGTGTGGTCGACGTTTTCGCACTCGTTCTCGCATGCCAACCATCGTGTGAGGAAGTTTCTTGAGGATTCTCCCTTCTTCCGGATACAAGCTTGTAGGTCGCTTGCCGTGGCAGGTCTTTTGTAGGTGCCCCTGAAGTGTTTCTCGAAAGCGGTCTTCAGGTCAAACCAGCAAAAGATGGAGTTCTTCTCGAGGTCGCTGAGCCAGATCCGGGCTGGACCTACAAGGTACAAGCCGGAGCATGCGGCAGGCGATATTAGGGGTTCCTCCGGCAAAGGTTACTGCATTATAGTAATCCTCAATCCAGGTATCCGGCCTTTCGGTGCCATCATAATGCTTCGGGTTTCCGGGTAGCTTGAGGGAGCTCCTTGGCTTTGGTTCCTCTCGAATCATCCCGCCAAAGCACTTCGGTCCGATGTAGTCGGTTCCGTATTCGTTGAGGCGTTCCCGCGCGTCGCGCGAGCCGTGACGGGGGGACTGTGAGCGAGAGCGAGATCTCCGGCCACCGCCTCCGCCTCCACCTCCGCCGCCACCGCTAGGTGGTGGTGAGGGAGACCTGTGAGGGGGCCGATCCGACCTCTTGCTTCCGCCTTCAGATTCTCCCCGGCCCTCCCGGTGCTGGCTCCGGCTCCTGTGGCTGCCTTCGCCGTGACGCTGGCTGCCCTGGTCGTTCCGGCTCCGGAGGGGCTCCGGGTCGCGCTCCTCATTCCGGCTCCTCCTAGGCTCGGGCTCACGATCGTTGTTGTGATTCCGGCGAGGTTCCGGCGTGCGCTCCCTGTTCCGGTTTCTGGAAGGCAGCACTTTGTCGCGGATAACAATTCCACCATGCCCTTGAGGCCTGGTGTTTCCGACTGGACTGCGGCGGCGAGGGGGACGCGGGTAACCATTAGGCGGAGGAGAGGCGTTGCGGTATTTGTCTCGTCCAGAGTACATTGCATCCTTTCCCTTTCTCGGATCTGACGGTGGCGTCTTTGATGGTACGGGGATCGGATTTGGGTGTTCCCTGGCTTTCCTTCCGCGTTCCGAGGATCCGGTTCGCGATTCGTCGTCTTGATGGCGATTGTCGCGGGCGTCCTTCCGCGCGGTGGAGACGCAATGCTCCGGGTTAGATTCCAACTTGCGCGAAGTATCCGCCTTGCTCGCTGTTTAACCGCTGAAGCGACGAGCGTGCGAACGTAGTCGATGTCAATCTCCTCGTTGTTTTTCTTCAAGATCTCTGCAGCCTTCGTCATATTGTCCTTTGGGGTTGCGAGCGGCTGTTGCTCTGTTGGAGTTGCGAAAGTGATCTTGCGGGGAACTATCAGCTCACGCCGGACCTTTTCGACCTCCTGGTGAGCTTCGACGATCTTGTCCTCCCAATGCTTTCGGAGTTCCTTGACTTTTGCCAGCCCTTCGTCCACCTCCTGCTCACGCTGGATGAAGTCTTCCACAAAAACTACGGCGTGCTTCCTTTCCTCCAGCATGGCGGCTGCGGTGTTCTTGAACTTCTTGGTTGTGGCCAGCAGCTCCACTCTCTTAGCTTCTAAAGCTTCTACGTCTTCGGGAGTGATGGGTTTGTTAAGAATATCCGAGCGATAAACCGCATCCATGCCTGCTTGCGCGACCATCTCTTCAGGCGACAGGAGGCTTTCCGAGGAAGAATCCTTGCGGGGCCGCTCCCGCGACATTGGAGATCCGTGATGGGATGGCTGGGGGTCGGATTGGGTGCCTGCCTCTTCTGATCCGTTTTCTCCCAGTGCCGCAACAGTTGCAAGTACCTGCTTTGGTTGGGCGGAGTCAACCTCAGGCTGATCACCGAGTCCATATTCCCTCAGCTTGCGGTCGTACTCTTCAGTGTCCATGGATTGGGTGTCTCCGGAAATTGGGCTTAGGTTTCCCAAAATTGACTCTTCAGCCGGAGTTCCGCTTTCTCCGACAGCCTCTTGCTGATCCGGAGCAGCGTTGTTTTCCGGGGCCTCGACCTGCTCGGGACCAGCTCCGGCTTCATGAGGGGCGGTTCCGGCGGTATGGGCCAAGAAGTGCACAAAGTGACACCTTTGCTTTTCTAACACCTGGGAGACCCGGGCGGATCCGCATTGGTCTTCCACCGTTGTTTCCTGCTCGGGGGCGGATTGGGTGGGCTTTGATTTTTTCAGATCTAAGGCGGAATCTTCGCTAGGAAGCTCCTGCGTCTCAGATCGGATCTTCGTGACTGCGTCCTGCTCAACGGCGGTCGCGTCAGCGCTACTTACCAGTGGGTTTCCGTCGGAATCGACGGTTTCCCCGATGAAGATGTGTATGCCGCCAACTGGGACGATGGAGAGCTTGACGGGGTCGGTTTTAGCCGGAATCCAACACTCATCCGGAGGGACGATCGGCAGATTTCCGGCGTAAAGGACACGCCCCACGGCGATGGTGTCGTCGTAGCTTCCCATGGCGGAACCCTCCCGGTTCCGGCCTCCGGACGCCGCAGGCCCCACGGTGGGCGCCAACCGTCGTTGCCTATTCGACGGTACCCCGGAGGAGGGATCCTCACGAGGGGAGAAGAAGTAGGGGCCATAGGGCGGAGTGCACACGGGACGGTGGTACGCGAGTTACCCAGCTTCGGAACACCCGCACGATGACAGGGGCCTACTCGCTGCTTGTCCGGAATTATCCGGGCGCTTTCGCGTTGTTACAATGAGTTGTGGTTGTGCCTCTAGGGCTCCCAGGATCCGGCTTATAAAGGCGCACGGATCTAGGGTTTACATGGAGAGTCCTAGCCGGAATACAAGTTGCCTAACTACGGTACAATGGCTTGCCGTGTACGTCAAGGATCCGCCTTCCTCCAAGTACGTGCTGGATCCGGATACTTCATGGGCCGTCACGGATCCGGCCTCCTCCGTAGGTCGGTAGAGATCCGGCTTCCTGTTCCTGGGCTGGACTTCATCCTTTAGGATCTACAGCAACTGGGCCGCCCGATGGGCCACATGCCTCATCACCATCTATGGGCCACCCGGGCTTGCCGGATCTAGGCCATGCCGTTGATATACCCATAAAGTATACCCACAACATTGTCCTTGCGCGTTCCACTCGACTCGGCAAGCTCCGTCTTCATCCTCTTCAACCTTATGCATGCCGCCATCTCCTTCCAACATACATGCCATCGTATCCATCCATCTTCTACGCCGTCTTCATCTCTCTTCATCTTCTACACCGTCTTCATCTCTCTTCGACACCGTCTTGATTCATCTTCTTCATAGTACTCGCTCTTCTCCATCTTGCAACCTTGAGACCAACACATGGCTATGGACACGACCTAAGATAGATTCTCAATACAACCGTTAGTCCATAGGGATTTTCATCAATTACCAAAACCACACATGGGGGCTCCATGTTCTTTCAAATGGGGATGGAAAGAGGTGCAAATCTTGCTTTGAATGTCAGTCTGGTGGAAGAGGTAGATAATCAAGAACCATATAGGACCTCTTGGATCATGACCTATCCGAAAGACTTGGAATATCATTGCCATGACCGTATGGCATTTCATGCAAGAACCTTTTGGGTTGATCCATCCAAGGCAAAAGAAGAAAACATCAAGAGGAACAATGCAAACGGGTTCAAGAGGTCGGGCCCAAGATCAAGATCTTGCTTCAATTGTGGTGAAAGGTTCCACTTCATCGATGAATGCCCATATGAGAATATAGAAACTCGTGGTGGAAGGTTCTTTCCCAAGAGCAAGAGAAAACATGCAAAGGATCCCAACAAGAGACCATTCATCAAAAATAAGAAGAACAAGAGTCCATCAAGGATTGTGCTATTAACTCAAGAGGAGTATTCTTCCAAAGATAATGACAATGAATGTGATGAAGAAGAAACCTCAAAGGAAGTGGCCGCTATTTCTACTACCTCCACTCCCTCTTCATCCCTCTTTGAATCCCCCAATGAGAACCCTCACATCAAGAATGCACATTGCTTTCTGGCAAGATCTTCCATGGATGCATCTATTGTGCTTTCAACTCAAGAAGAATATACTTCTGGGGATGATGTGAGATGATGATGATGATGAAGAAACTACCAATGGGTTGGTTGCTCTTGCTTCCGTCTCTACTACCTCTTCATCACTAATTGAATCCCCCAATGAGGATATTCACATCAAGGAAGAAAATTTCTTCATGGCTAAATATTCCGAAGTATCATCCCCTACCCCCTCTATGCCTAACTTGCCAAATACTCTAGGGGTTGACATGCTAGTTTAAAAGTTAAACAAGAAATGATTGAGTTTGATGAGTTCATCTTAACTTGAAAGGTGATAACAAAAAGCATGTTGGGGCTCTCATGTCTCGTCTAGCTCAACTAGAAGATATCCTTGATAAAAAAAATGTCAAATCGAGAGAGGGAATTCTCTTGAAATTGCCTCTCTAAAAAATGCTCTTAAGGAAGAACAAAAAACCATAGCTTCTCTTGAAGAGAAACTAGAAACTCTTGAGGACCCTCAAGATGAAATTGCCAAACTCACAAAAGAAAGAGATCTTGCTAGGGCTAAGCTAAAAGTGCTTAAAAAGGAAAAGGCCAAATTTGGTGTTGATCATAAGAACTTGTTAAGGATCTAGATGATCTAGACAAGGCTCACAAGGCCTAGAAGAGTGAAAACTCTCTCCTCAGCAAGTCAAATGAGCAACTTAAAATTAGGCTTGCTAAATATGATGTCCCTAGTTCTTCTACCTCTACTTGTGATCATGCAAATATTATTGAGGGAAATTCTAGGTTGAAGGATGAACTTGCCAAGTCCTCCTCTCCCTAAAGTAAGCAATCTTTGGATGACCTCTTGAGTAAGCAAAGGTCAAACAATGGAAAGGACGACATTGGCTTTAGTGCCAAGGCAAAGAAGGCAAACAAGAAGAAAGCTAGGCCCGCACAAGAAAAGAAGAAGGTTGTCATTGGTGTTGATGCCTCAAAGGGCAAAGCCATTAATGATGATCATGCGGGAATTGCTAACCCTCACTATGTTTTATTTAAAGATTATTATGGTGATGTTTATGCAAAATATGTTGGTCCTTATGATGGTTATATTGTTTGGTCTATTTGGGTCGCAAAGACCCTTATTGCTAACAAAAGAGGACCCATTGAAAAATGGGTACCTAAATCCAATAATTGATCTCATGTAGGATTATGCCGCCGGAGGGTTAAAATGGGTGCTTGATAGTGGATGCACAAGTCATATGACCGGAGGCAAGGTTCTCATCAAGGAGTTGAGGCCAAACATTCATCAAATCGCCGTCTCCTTTGGCGATAATTCAAAATCCGAGGTATTGGGTTTTGGAAAGGTTGTGGTTGCACACAACATTACTCTTGTGGATGTCATGCTTGTCAAAACCCTTGGTTATAATTTGGTGTCCATTTCCGCGCTTGGCAAGATGGGTTTCGCCGTATTTATTGATAAAGATATTGTGGTCCTCTTGTGGAGCAAGACTATAAAAGTCGGTTTCGTTGGGTATCACGAAAACAACTTGTATGTGGTGGACTTTTTGGGGGCTACCACTTCAAGTGCGATGTGCCTATTTGGAAAGGCGGACGTGGGCTGGTTGTGGCATCACCGCTTGGCCCATGTCAACATGAGAACTTTGCAAATTCTTCACAAGGGGAACAATATTGTCAGACTAAAGAACGTTGTTTCTTTTGCCAAAGATCGTGTTTGCAGGGCTTGTGTTGAAGGCAAAATGCATGACTATCCACATCCAATCATTACTATTATATCTTCCAAGAGAACTTTGGAGCTCCTTCATGTGGATCTTTTGTTCCTACAACTCATGCAAGTCTTGTTGCGAAGAAACATTGTTTGGTGATTGTTGATGACTATTCAAGATATACTTGGGTCTATTTCATCAAGACGAAAGATGAGACTCAACAAATCTCCATCGACTTTGCCACCAAAGTGCAACATCAACGCAATGTTCCTATATTGGCAATAAGAAGTGACAACGGCTCCGAGTTCAAGAACTACACACTCCGTGATTTTCTTAGTGGTGAGGGTATATAAGACATCAATATTCCGCTGCGTACACCCCTCAACAAGATGGTGTTGCAGAGAGGAAGAACGAGTCTGTTATGGATATGGCAAGGTCTATGATGGCGGAGTATAAATTCCGCTACTACTTTTGGGCCGAAGCCATCTCCACCGCATTCCATTCTTCAAACCAGCTCTATCTCCGTAAGGACTTGAACAAGACTCCATATGAAATTCTCACCAGGAACAAGCCTAATATATCCTACTTCAAGGTGTTCGGATGTAAGTGTTTCTATAAAATTTGCACCTAAAGCTTCGGAGGGTATATTTTTTTGTTACTGTGTCGAACCCCACACTTAGAGAGTCTTTGAGAAAGCCTTCGGACTAATCATTGAATCTTGTAGTGTGGAGTTCGTAGAAAATGATGGCTCCCAAGTGGGGCAAGTTTACATTTGTGCGGATGATTAAGAAGCCATAGTCAGAATGGGTGTGGTATTTTTCCGCCCCATTGAGGGACACGTTATGGCGTATCGGGAAGGACTATGCTCTGCTATTGTGGAGCCCTCATCCACACAACACCAACAAGCCCCAAATATTGAAGCTAATGATGCACCAACCCAAGAACTAGCACAAGACCCTTCCTCTAGTGAGCAAGATCAAGGACAAGATCAGTTAAGGAATGATGATGCTGATTTACCATTTGATATTTATTTTTCACCAAGTGATGTCCAAGATCAAAAACATGATGGTGAGAAAACTCAAGGAATTGAGCAAGCTCAAGATGATGGTCAAGACGGGGACTCAAAGGATCAAGTGATCCCTCCAAGGACTAGAAGGTCCAAGGGATAGATTGAAGCCCGTCATCTTTCTAGAAGAGAAAGGAATTTGTAAATTCTTGAACACACTCATGAGAAGTTTATACGTGATGTAATAGGAAGAGTGTCCACAAGGAGGAACTTGGCTAACTTTAGCAATCATCATAGTTATATCTCCTTGGTGGAACCAAAGAAAGTATTTGAAGCTCTTGAAGATCCGGATAGGTTGGATGCTATGCACGATGAACTCAACAACTTCAAGCGCAACAAAGTGTGAACCTTAGTAGAGAAGCCAAAGGAGTGTCACAATGTTATTGGCACTAAATAGATATTCCAGAACAAGCAAAATGAGAATGGAATTATTATGAGGAACAAGGAAAGATTGGTAGCTCAAGGTTTCTCCCAAATTGATGGAATTGGCTTTGGTGAAACTTATGCTCCCGTGGCTTGCTTTGAGTCCATCTGTATCCTTCTTGCATGTGCATCACATCATAATTTTAAGCAACACATGGATGTGAAAAATGCTTTTATTAATGGTCCTTTTCATGAAGAGGTTTATGTTAATCAACCCTCGGGGTTTGAGGATCCCAACTTCCCTAACCATGTCTATAATCTTGATAAAGCACTTTACGGTCCCAAACAAGCTCCTATAGCTTGTTACGAGCACCTTAAAGAATTGTTGTTAGACTGTGGGTTTGATGTTGGGCTAATCGATCCCACTCTTTTTACTAAGAGGTTCCATGGGGAGCTTTTCGTTTGCCAATTATATGTTGATGATATTATATTTGGCTCTACTAATAAAGCTTTAAATGTTTAATTTTCAAAGCATATGACCGATAGGTTGAGATGTCTATGATGGGAGAGATGAGGTTCTTTCCTGGCTTTGAGATCAAGCAATTTAGAGAAGGGACTTTCATCAATCAAGAAAAATATCTCTAAGACATGCTCAAAAGGTTCAAGATGAAGGCCATGAAGGGTGCATCCACTCCAATGGTTACCAAATGTCATCTTGCACTAGATCCCAATGGTAAAGAGGTGGATCAAAAGGTATATTGTTGTGGTGACCCTGCATACCACTGCATGTGGTAGTATGCCAGTCGTTGATATAACATGTGCGAAGTACCAATCCGCAAATATTACATCCCTCAGAGTAGTACAACATAAGCATAGCTGGTCTTTATTTCAGTCACATAATATTACAAACCTTATATATACATCACATTGGAGCTCCTCCTAGGTCCATATAGGTTTACTCCTAGGTTCTATGTGAACCTTACTCAACTTATACAATATAGGTCTTAAAAGGTTTAACATTATTCAACTTGAGCAGTTAAATACTATAGAGTTTGTACTGCTCAACTACTACTACTACTCTCGTTGCTTAAGCTTGTTCTCCTTCTGGAACCTCCCCGGTTCCGTACACTATCAGATAGTCATCCCCCTCTACTCCTCCAGAGAGGTCTGGTTCTTCGTAGCAGATCCCATCTGCTCCATCTTGCCCTTCGGTGTTCTCCTCCAGGTGATTCAAACAATCTAAGCATGGGGTTATAAGAGGTATGAGTACGAGCGTACTCAACAAGTTCATTATAGGAAAGAGGTGTTTAATGCACTAACTACGGTATTAGACCAAAAAGTCTAATACCAATGCAGGTTTTCATAATAATTCTTCAAAAGGTTGCTTTTATTCAGAAGAACTATGTCCGTCAGCCTTCACCGGGTGTCTAGAACTTCATGGAGTTCCTTTCCGGCAGCGTTCGCAGTTCCAAATCCCGGAACATGGAGTGACAGGTCACGATTCATTACACTCTGCAGAGGTGTGTTGCTTTACCCATAAGAGATCTTAACCTTGGTGCCAACCGGGCAGCTTTCCCATTCACACTTCCGTGGTGTGAGGCACGGTATAAGGTCTTAGCCAAAATTGTATTCCTTCACGACCTCACACACCCACCCTTTGTTGCAATTCTGACCTTGGGTCCTCGCCGATCAGCGTATCCATAGGATACCATCCGACCTCAACTACTATCAGGTTTCGCGACCATGATACCTTCGCTGGTCGTTGCAACCCCTCATAGACCACATTACCGTGGGGAATTAGAATGGGATCCCCACCCACCGGTTGTTCTTGCAAGACACAACTGCTACGGTAAGCGCATCTGTTGATGTACGAGAGGAAGAAGTACATTTGACTACTCCGTCCCACTCTAGATCTTATGGTTAACACGGGTCTTACAGCACAAGAATCACTAGACAACATTGGTTGTTAATCCTAGATGGATACAAACCCTTGCAATGGAACCTCCACCATACTCATACCATGGTTCCATTGCCCACCACATAGTCATATTCATAGTTATGAAATTAGCATCTTTGCTTTTCATGCAAGAATGATAAGTATAGTACTTTGCAAGTAATTTGATAAAAATACTCAAAGTAACATGAGCAAGCGATGAGCTTGCCTGGTGACTGCAAGGTAGTGCAGTTGGATTGTTTGGACTGACCCTGCTCCTCTGTTTCTGAAAGATAGCATCATTGTCCGATAAGGGCAATGCTTAAAGATTCAAATATGCATGCTTTTGGATTTTAGGGTTTGTTTCCCCCCTTCCCGATGCTTCGTTATTTAAATGTCGGAGTTGGCGAATAAGAACAATTTATTATACTCCTAAAGAGTAAAAATAGTTTCTTGGAGTATTTCCAAGAATTGGGTTAAGTCCAAGGTATTTGATGGACTTATTTGATTGTCAAAATATGAAGTTTATTTTAAGTGATTTTATTAATGCATTATTTATTGAGTAATTAATGATTAATTTCAAGTTGCTTCAATTATTCAAATCAATAATTGATTATTATAGAGGATAAAATTTTAAGTGGGTTTCATATTTTCTCTATTTTTTAGAGTTATTTACTAAGGATAATTATAACCTGATGAGGAGAGAATGGCTCTCCACCTCCACCTCGCTCCCCTCCACCTCCCTAGCCGGCGACCATGAAGACCTTCCCCTCCGGTGACCATGGATGTGCTTCTCCTCTGGGATTTCTCTCCTGGACGAGCTTTTGCCAATCAGGTGCATCGTCAGTTCAGATCCTCCGTTCACTTCTCCCCCTCTCCTCAAGCCAAGGAGTTTTTCTTGGTGGTCTCGTTTTTGGAAGCTTCTTTCCGCTTGTCCGAAGATGCAGTTGCTGTGGCTTTGGAATGTTGTTTGGGTGGTTCTGCTGCTGGTTATCGTGTGCTGAGATTGGCTGATAAAAAATTCAGATTCTCAGTAGCCTCCAACAAGGTTGGACACTTCATCTACTCCCTTAGAGAAAGAGTTTGGCCAGATTTTCACTGCAGATTTTCTCTCTTTCGGGGTGATGGGTATGCATCATGTTTTCGTACTATTGAGAAAGGTGCTGTTAAGGATGGTTTCTCTGGTGGATCTTCTAAGGATGTATCGTTTCAGAATTGCAAGATATGGGTTCCTAAGCCCCTAGCAGTCAAAACTTCTTTGGAAGGTTTAAGATCCTCAGCTTTTGATGGTTCTTCTTCAGCCGAATTAGCAAAATTTGGTTTCGATGTGCCTTCGACTTCGTCCTCCAAATTGTTTTCGCAGAATGCTGAAGTTCCTTCATCTGATTTACCTAAAGCTGCTGCAAAACCGCTTGAACGTCAGTTCATCGTGGGAAGCATGAATTGTCTTTTTTGGGATGGTGCCTTAGATCAAGGGCACATTAATTCGGGTTTAATCTCTAGGACATTTATTGGTCCTAACTTTCGGAAACCGAATTACTGGCTCGATCGCTTTAGGACGGATCCGAAATTCTCTCCCCTGAACCTTAATTGCATCTTGGACCAGAGGCAGGCGGGATACTCGGATTTTGAAATTGAAAGGACGACGGGAATTTGGGGCCTTCCTTCTTCAGATATTATTCATATGTTGCTCAATGGGCCGAAGTCCAGGAATTTGGATTGTCTCTGTACTCATTGTCTGTGTTGGGGCCACTTGAGAAAAGACTGCACGTCTGATATTCGATGTCATTGCTGCTATAACTTGGGCCATATGGGCCGGAACTGCCCAAGTCGCTGTAGGACTTGTTTCCGAGCGGATCATGTGCGAGATCAATGCCCCAATAAGAAGATTTGGAGAATTAAAAAACATTCTGTTTTGGAAGATTTAGCTGTTAATGCTGACGATTTGCCTCCCAAGGAGAGAGATTTCTTGTCAGGTTTGGTTCAAGTTTTGCCGGCTAAGGACCTAATTAAGGAAGCTGATCAGGTGTTTAATGAAATTAACGAAACCGTCGTTCCATCTCCCGAGACCCATTGTCAGCAGGGTGCTTTTATTGGTGGTGGCTCCCCTGCCCACTCCTTTTCCCCTGTTCGTCCCTCCTCGGGTGCTGCTCGTCAGACCCTCACTCCGCCACCCACGCCATCATCGACAACCAATCCATCGTTCACCCCTCCACCGCCACCAGTGTCGCCACCTCCTCCCTCGTCGGACGGAGGGATGGCGAACTTCCCCGTGCTTCCGTTCCGCTACCTCCCTGGCCCCGCCACCATTGAGCCCAGCCCGGAAGATCGCTTGCAGAGGAGCCTGCTGATAGTTGGAGACCCTCCGCTGCAGCATGAGGAGTATGCTATCATCGTCGTCATCCCGGAGCTGGAGGACATCGATAAGGAGGAAGCGCTGGCTGAGGTTTGTACCATTCTGAACAGAGATCACCATGCTCCGGTTACTGGTAGAGTCTACAGTATTGGTGTTGGCCTGGTTAGATTTGCATCTGCTGCTATTAGGGATCACCTGATTGAGACTGGGCCACATACTATGGATAGAGATGAGGTGCATATGTTTTCTGTTGTTCGTCACGATGAGGGTCTGAATATGAGGTTGCCTGTTTTCGAGAGAGAAGCCTGGGTTCTCATGCTTAACTTCCCCCTAGATTATCAAACAAATTACTACATTAACAAGGCAGTATCTCTCTTTGGGAAGCTTGAACTGTGGCATAACCCCAGATCGGATATGACTAAAGTGTTGGTAAAAGTGCTTATCAAATCCCTGCGTCTGGTGCCTTTTAGTCTGGTGATCACCCGTGCTGCTAATCTGTTTGGAGTGCTTGGTAGATCGTGGTCCGTGCCTGTCTATGTTCTCCATGGCAGATCTGTCAATCCTCAAGTAGTTGGCAATGAAGATCTAGTGCCTCCCATGAATGCATCTCCACACCCATACTCCCTGCCATATCTGAATATTGCTCAGCAACAGGCTTTAGATATGCAGGTTTGGCACCAGCAGAATGCAGATGCGGCGTGGGAAGCGCCTCCTGCTATGCAAGTGGATAATGGAGGTTGGGGGGAATGGCCTCCTGCTATGCAAGTGGCTAATGGAGATGGGGAGGAATGGCCATATGAAGGTGAAAGCTGGAGAGCGATCACTGGTTATGATGGTAGATCAATGTTGGATGGGGTTGTGCCGGAAGGGAATGTATCTGATGACCCTGACACTTGGTCTCCTCAGATGTCGGACATGGAAGATGCAGCAGAGGATGTGGTTAATGGTAGGCAAGATGGACAGCTTCGTTTTATTCGAGCTGGTGGGGAAAATCAGTGGATGGAGATTGAGGATGAACCTGTCTTCCAGAACTCCACCTTTGAACTTGGCGAAAGCTCCTCCCGGCTAAGCTCTCTGATTATTGTTCCAGCTGCTGTGTCTGATGCTCCTGGCTCTATTTTTGCTCACCATGATCAAGTTGCTGTTCTGTTTACTGAAGAAAGGTTCAAGCAGCTCGTTGTCTTCCTCAGTTGCAATATCTACAATAGGGTTCTGTGCATCTCTGCTGATGAAAAGGAATCTGTTTTGGCTCTGGACCTGGAAGAGTCTGGTACTGAGGAATATATGCATGTCTTTAGTGCTGAAATCAGGAATATGATCTTTGGAACCACAGTGATCAGTTTGGTTTTTCACTCTTCCCTGCTAGACAGGGCTATTGCTTCTGCTCTATCTAGTCTGATGCAACCAGAGAAAGGGACTTGGTCTGACACATTTAAATACATGTATCTGGGTGGAGATGGAGAGCTGTGTTGGGCGCCAATTGACCTGGAGCAGTCTGTTTCAAATTCTATTGAGACTGGGCAGTCCTCTTACGGTGACACTCGGGCCTCGCTATTGGGCCTGCTCGCTGGGCCAAGGCGTCCGGGAAGGCCTCGCAAGACACGAGGAAGCTCCCAAGGTGAAATCACGGGTCGGATATCGCACCCGCAACAACAATGAAGGATATTGTCACCAGGTTTTGGCTGACACTCGTCGTCCGCGCAAGACAGACAAAGCTGTGACTCCTGATGTGCTGCAGTTGGAAGAAATGCGTCGCATTGGAGTGGAAGAGTGCCAGATTGACCCTGTCGAGCTCACTGACGAGCGCCTGATGCAGGAGAAGAAGAACTAGTGCTCATGGCCTCTTCCTCTGGCCTCTTTTGCTTTGCTTGTCTTTTTATTTCCATGAACTATGGTGTGTGTCGATCAAATATGTCTGTGAACTTTTATGTGGGTCGGTCAGTTGTGTCGGTGAACCTTTATGGGGTTTATTTTGTGTCTTTATGCTGGGGATGAATCGTGGAACTCATAATAGTAATCGCTTTTGGTTTGTTCTGAGCTGGAATATCCGTGGTATTAACGATCCTGCTAAATGGCCTATGGTGCGTAACAAATTGGAAGAGAGTAGTGCCTCTATTGTATGTCTCCAGGAAACCAAAAAGAATGACTTTGATCATAGTTTCATAAGAAACTTTGCTCCTAAACGTTTTGATCAATTCTGTTTTATACCCTCGGAGGGCGCATCGGGCGGCCTTCTAATCTTATGGGTGGGGAGTATCTTTACTGGACAGTTGCTTATGGAGGAAAGCTTTGGTTTAGTTGTAAACTTTACCTCCCATTTATCTGCCGACAATTTCAATATTGTTAATGTTTATGGCCCATGTGAGGGAGTGGCTAGGGAAAACTTTGTTGCTTGGCTATTCTCCCTGGATATTGTTGATGATTCACTCTGGCTCATTCTTGGAGATTTTAACTTCTATCGTTTTGCTGAGAATTGTAATCGTGATGGAGCTAATATGACTGATATTGCAACCTTTAATGAAATTATCAGCTATTTGGGCCTCATTGAGCTTCCTATTAAAGGAAGATCCTTTACTTGGAGCAACATGCAAACTGACCCTTTGTTAGTGCAACTGGACTGGTTCTTCACATCTATTGCTTGGACACTTAAATTTCCTAATACTATGGTTAAGCCACTCTCTAGGCCCACTTCTGATCACACTCCATGTGTTGTGTCCATTGGGTCTTCTATTCCCAAAGCAAAAGTTTTTAGATTTGAAACTTACTGGACTAGATTACCTGGTTTTCTTGATGTGGTAAGAAATATCTGGGACATTAATTGTCCAGGAGATGGGGCTAAATGTCTGTCGGCAAAATTAAAACTTCTGAGAAAAGGCCTAAAAAAATGGAGTTCTGGCTTTCAGGTTATTGATGCATTGATCAAGAACTGTAACTCTGTCATTTTTCAGCTGGACTCTTATGAGGAACAGAGAGTGCTGCATATCTCTGAATGGAATTTCCGCAATATCGTTAAAAAGCAACTTCAACACCTTCTCACTTGTAAGCAGGAATATTGGAAGAAAAGATGTTCAGCACGTTGGGCTCGTCTAGGAGATGAGAACACCTCCTTCTTTCACTCCATGGCAACCATTAGGTACAGGAAAAATTCTATTGCTTCACTGACCAGAGCAGATGGCTCGGTGGCAATTGATCATCAGGAGAAGGCTGGTCTGTTATGGCATGTATACAAGGAAAGGTTGGGTATTTCTGTACCCATCTCGGTGAACTTTGATTTCTCCCAGTATTTTTCTCCTCTGGCGGGCTTGGAAGAACTATCTGTACCTTTCACTCACAAGGAGATCGATCAAGTGGTGGCTCACATGCCTTCGGATAAGTCTCCTGGCCCAGATGGGTTTACTGGACATTTTCTCAAGGTGTGCTGGCCTGTGGTTAAGTATGATTTTTATAGGCTTTGTGATGAATTTTGGTCTGGCACTGTTAATCTCCAAAGCATAAATGATTCTTTCATTACTTTGATCCCCAAAATTCTCTCACCAGAGGGGCCTAATGACTTTAGGCCAATATCTTTGCTTAATATCTGTCTTAAATTGATCACCAAAATTCTGGCTAACAGATTACAAACAAAGATATTGCATCTGGTGCATGATAACCAATATGGGTTTTTACATTCAAGAAATATACATGATTGTGTAGGTTGGACATATGAGTATATCCATCAATGCAAACAGGGGGAGATGGAGACAGTGATCTTAAAATTGGACTTTGCCAAAGCATTTGACACAGTTGAACATGAAGCGATCCTAAAAGTATTCACAGCTTTTGGATGTGGCCAGAGGTGGATCTCATGGTTAAAAATGCTTATGACAAGTGGTACATCTGAAATCTTGCTCAATGGAGTACCAGGAAAAAAATTTAACTGTCGAAGAGGGGTGCGACAGGGAGATCCTCTCTCACCTCTTCTGTTTGTGGGTGTCTCGGAGCTTCTTCAGGTTATGGTTAATAATTTATTCAGAGCTGGGGATCTGGTTGCACCCTTGGACATACCTAACACAGATTTTCCCATTGTCCAATATGCTGACGACACATTACTCATCCTACAAGCATGTCCAACTTAGCTCACTGCTCTGAGAGACACCTTGGAATCTTTTGCTCAAGCAACTGGTCTGAGAGTAAACTATGCCAAATCTTGCCTGATTCCTATCAATACCCCTGATGATAAATTGCAGATTCTTGCAAATACTTTTGGATGCTCAGTGGGTAAGCTACCATTTACCTATTTGGGTCTACCTTTGGGTGTGACCAAACCTACCATTCAGGATCTCTCTCCCCTGGTAGGTCTAGTTGAAAGGCGACTAAATGCAAGTGCACGTTTCCTGGGTTATGGAGGAAGACTTGAGTTTGTGAGATCAGTCCTTTCCACCCTCCCAACGTTCTTCATGTGCTCTCTTAAAATCCAGAAAACTATTATCAATATGTGTAACGAGCTCAGCGTCACACGCTCGTGGGCAAAGGAGGAGGATTACTCATCGACAAATGCATTAGCAGCTTGGAGCAAAGTTTGTCGTCCTAGACAACATGGAGGATTGGGAGTAAAAAATTTGGAAATCCAAAATAAAGCTTTGTTAATGAAGCACCTGCACAAATTTTACTCACATGCAGACACACCATGGGTTAAACTTGTCTGGAGATTATATGGTGATAGTGTTCCTCACACAAAAACTGGCAAGGGCTCTTTCTGGTGGAGAGACATTTTCAGTCTTGTGGGCGATTACCGTAGTATCTCCAGAAGCACAATTGGAGATGGTACCTCCATTTTGTTCTGGAAAGACTTTTGGCTAGAGGGCACTTTGCTATGTGACAAGTTCTCAAGGCTCTTCTCTTTTGCTCTAGATGAAGACATCTCAGTGGCAGACCTTTTTTCCGCAGGGGACATGACCTCAAAGTTCTTCCTCCCCTTGTCGACAGAAGCATTCCAAGAGCTACATGAGGTTCTACAGCTAGCTCGTGACAACCCTCTCTTGCCTGACGTATATGATCAAAGGAAATTTGTTTGGGGCGAAAAGTACACTTCTGCAAGGTACTATAAATTTTTATTTGAAAGAGTTCCTAAGCATGAGCTAATGATGGCAATCTGGTCATCCAAAGCTCTACCCAAAATCAAGGTCTTTCTCTGGTTACTTGTGATGGACAGATTGAATACCAGGGATATTATGTCTCGCAAGAATTGGACTTTGAGTTCTGGGATAGATTGTTCCCTTTGCACGACTGCTAGCCTAGAGACACGATCACACCTGTTCTTTGAGTGTGACTTTGCTAGAAGTTGCTGGATTTCTATCGGCATTCAGTGGCCAAATGATAAATCTTGGTCGGAGGGATTTTGGGAAGCCAAGAACAACTTCCAGGGGCCATGCTTTGTGGAGATTATTGCATGTGCCGCATGGAACATCTGGAAGTCTCGGAATGATTTTATATTTCAGGCCATCCCTTACTCTCTTGACAGATGGAGAATTGGTTTTCAGAGAGATCTTTGGTTACACCAATTTAGAGTCAAGCAGTCTCTGGTTCAACCCCTTCTAGACTGGTTATAGTTGCCTTCCTCTAGTCTTTTCATGTCTTTTTTGATCTCTTTTCAGCCACCTTGATGTAATCTTTTCCCTTTCTTGGCTCCTTTAGCCATTTGTACAGTTTTACCTTTTGTTTATATATATAAAAAAATTACACCGTAGGGGATTCCCCTACGGTACAGGTGTCAAAAAAAAAAAAATTTTATGGTATTAGTTCAAAGTTGTTGTTTTAATTCAAATTGTGAAATGACCAATTTGCCCTTGGGCCCACCTGTCAGGGTGAACCCAGTGGGTTGGGCTAGACCCACTTGGCCTGGTCCAGCCCACTCGGTCGCACACCACTTCTTCATCTCCGCCGCGCCTAACCATGGCTCTCTTCGCTACCGTGAAGCCGTGGTCGCCTACGATGTCGCCGAAATATCCCGGCCGTCTCCGACGGTCTCCGGCGATGAGATCGGGCGCTATCGCTTTGCCGTTCGACGGCGCACCCATCGGTCCGCGTCGATCTGTGATTGACGTCCTCCTCTGCTCGCCCCCGACCATACTGCAACTAGGGTTGTGCGGTGCCCGTGGAGATTCGCCGTACGCCGGCGCTCCTGGTCGCTGTGGTGATGTTGTGTGCCTCGCCGGGGTGGTGCTGGAGCATCTGCGCTCGGCGATGCCTGGCTTGGCCGCGGCTTGGCGTTGCCGTGGCCAGGCTGTGCCGCTGTGCCGCAACGGTGACGCCATGGTGCTCTACTCCAGGTTAGTACCCCATGTTCTTCTTCCTTCTCCTCTTCCTCTTCGTGTAGCTCGAGCTGCTAGCTCTGCTTCCCCTCTTGGAGATGCTGGCCATGCCGTGCTGATGATGTTGTGCCTGTGCTAGGGCTTGGCATACTGTTGTGCTACTGATGGTTGCGCTGCTCTATTTGCAATGTCATAGTGCTATATTGTTGCTTGCTGCATGCTTGGATGCCATGATCTACTTCTTCTGTTCCTTCCTTACTACTGTCTATGCTAATGACTGCTCCATTGCTTGCTTAATCACTCTAGTTGTGGCAGTGGCTTGGATATATGTGTAGGCAATTTTGTATAAGCATCTCTAGTTTACTGTTGCTTGCAATTCTTGCATTTGCAAGTGCCAGCTGTGCTTGTTATGTTGCTGTGAAGCCTATGCCCTTGCTCATGAGCATGCTATGATGCTCATGGCATTGCTATGTTGCTCCAGCTGTTGCTATGCTACTGCCTGATCATGTGTATTCATATAACTCATCTCTGGCTTGATTACTTTGAGTAATCCTTGCTTTAGCAAGATCCAGTGATGTGTGTTATGTGCTATAACTTGATCCAGTGGTACATCATGTCTTTGATGTGCTTCTGGATACAATTATAAAGTCATATGTTCAGTTTATGTTTATTCAGTTATGGCTTGGGTGTATTTCTTCAGTAATTGGTTAAGTTCCTGATACTATGCTTGACTCTAGCAAGCTCTAGCAAGCTCTGATGATCATATGATCATCAGTTGCTTGATGGTTACTTGTTGTGCTTCTGTCTGTGACTTGTTAGTGATGCTCTTGGTATCTGTGTAGCACCCTACCCTGTTCTTGTAGATGCTAATGCTTAATAAAGCATATGCTTATGTTTGCAGTGATCTTGTGCATCATTTGCAAGTGTATATGTTACTGGTTGCTGGTGTATTTCATTTATCTGTATAGCTTGTCATGATTTAATGGATAAATGAGATGAACTGCTTGTAGTGATGAATTTTATAATTAATTTGCTTGAGCTAGAGGGATGCCAACAATTGTTAGGGACCCTAGCTCCTCTTTGAACCCATTTGGGTGATGATACAAGTGCTTGGCTTGATGGTTTTGTGGTTGAGGTGACCCTAGCAGTAATCATCTACTGTTTTTGGGTAGCTCCCCTCTTTGTGGCTTGGTGGATTGTTAGATGCCTACTGGGTGATCCCTTTTTGGATTCCAGTAGCTTTTGATGTTGAAAATCAAATAGAGAATATTTTTTCTTTATATCTGATGGTTTAGTGAACCATTTAGTGCTAGGTGAGTTGGGCTAAGCTAGCTGTGGATCAAATCATTGATGCATTCTTTGGTTTGCTTTAGTGGTGATACACTTGGCTTTACCAATTCTTCCCTAGGGTTAATCTCTACTAGCTTATTCCCTATTTTGCCAGCATCAAATGGTTTAACACCAAATGATGATGCAAACAGGGTAATCATACCCTCTGGCTTGTGTGTGTGTGTGTTATGCATATGCTTGTGTTATGAGCAAAACTTATGCTTGCTCATGAATTTGGGTATACCTCACTCCAGCTCCTAGAATTAGTGTTGTTGTAGAGGTTTTGTGTGCTCTTTGTGATTTGGTTGTCCTTCTCCTCCTCTGACTGGTGATCACTATGAGCTTCTACACCATGTTCTTGATGAACAACAATCTGTTCTTGGTTGAATGGATGGTGGTTGATTGGCTACTGTGGTGTCTTGCTGTTCTTACAGTTCTTACCTTCTGATGCTTGTGTCGGTGAGCATCTAGGGTTTGGGTTGAAAAGGTTTTATACCTCCTAGTGCTCTACTCCTTGGTCGACAACCAGGCAGTTTTGGCTTGGTGACTAGCCAATGTGGCTCTGTGTTGGTGCTCATGCACGCATCCTTGTGAGTTGTGTGCTTCACAGGTTGAAACTTGTGCCTATGGAGTGGATCACCTCGGCTATGCAAGCTTGTCCCCCTGAATTTCCATTTTTTTACTAACCTGCCAAGTGGCTTTGGCACTTGGCCTAATGTGTTTTCTGTTTTGTGTTTGGCTTTGCAGGGATCATCAAGATGATCAAGGATCTCTCCTTCAACTTGTTGATCAAGAAGTTCAAGATGATCATTTAGTGTAGTTTAGCTAGTTCTTATACATAGTAATTTTCTTTTCTTTTTCATTTTTCAATTCCTGAAATGTGTTATGTAATATTTAATTCATTTGAATATTGTAATGACAATGTACTTATGTGTGATGATCAATAAATCTCAAGTTTCTCTAATGAGCTATGTGTGATGAATTTGTATTCATTTATTATTTGTATTATCATATTATAATATTCTTATTTGAAATAGTAATTGTTTGAATAAACAATTATTTGAATTATGAATTATCTCGGCTTTGTTGGAGTTTGAGTTTCAACTCAACTCATTTCAAATTCAATCATGCAACTTAATACATGAATTGCAAATGTCCCCCTCTCTTCTACAAACCCCTAATTTCAGAAGAGTTCATGTCCAAGTTTGTCGCACACTCGAAACCCTAACCCTAGGTGGTGTCGAGAGAGAAACTTGTTCCCTCTTAGGTTTTATGCAATTAAGCGTGAAATTTTCCCTAGTTTTGCGATGCAATGCACAACCCTTTTCTAATTCTACCCCGCAATCATCTCGAATACTGTACAATTGTTCCATGATTGGATCCTTGCTTTATCTTTGCGCATCTCGACCGGACATAGTGTTGTGTGTTGGTGTGTGTGCAAGGTATCAAGCTTCTCCTAAGGAGAGCAACATGATGGCTCTCAAAATAATCTTTCAATATTTGGTTGATACCCCATGATATGGTCTTCGATATCCTAAAGGCTCAATTTTCTATCTCAATGGATACACGGATGCAGATTGGGCGGGGGACAAGGATGATAGGAAATCAACCTCCAGGGCATGCCAATTTCTTGGTAGGTCCTTGGTGTGTTGGTCTTCTAAGAAGCAAAATTATATATCTCTCTCCACCGCCGAAGCCTAATATGTTGCCGCCCTAAGTGGATGCACTCAAGGAATATGGTGTCAGTTGTGACAAAGTGCCTCTTTTATGTGACAATGAAAGTTCCATCAAGATTGCCTATAATCCGGTGCAACATTCAAGAACTAAGCATAATGAGATTCGGAATCATTTCATAAGGGATCATGATTCTCGTGGTGTTATGCTATGTTCTAACCAAAGACAAAATCGCCGATATATTCATGAAGCCTCTTGATGAAGCAAGCTTTTGCTATTTGAGGAATGAGCTAAATATCATTGATTCGAGGAGTATAGCTTGACCATCTTGCAAACACACCTTCTTCTCAAAACTCTATTTGATGTGGCCATGGAGATAGGGGAGTGAGGTTTAAATTATTGAGATACCCCCCATAATGCGAATAGTAAGAAATCATTCTCTTTATATCATGTGTTGATATGTGAGCTTCAATGAAGAGTATCTGTTTTGGACCCAAGATATATCTTCATGGTGCCATACCATAACACTCATACATGGTGGCCTAGGCTACCGCCCTCTTCTTTGTGAAGAGTTGGTGTTATTTGGATCTTAATGGATTTTATTTGCTATCTCTATGTTCTTATGGGAAATCACTCATATTTGGTCTTTATTTGCTAATCTTGCAAACTTGAGTGATCATGTACCATCTATAATTTGAGCCCTGTAAACCCAAGCCTATCCTAATATATAACCATTTCCATCTTGCACACAAGTCTTTTTTGCTAAAACTTGGTTTGGAAGGAGTTGGACGGATTTTGTTGGCTTCCCATCTAGTTAGTCAATTTGCCACCTATACATGACATGATACCTAGTGTATTATATCATATATGGGTGTGTTCAAATAACTACACTTGATGGGTCAGATATTTCGTGATTCTGAAATTCTCAGAATATCGAAATATCCGGCCCAATTGGAGGCCGGAATTTCCACCCCAAGTTGGTGCTGGAATTTCTGGCCTGGATGTGTTGCGAGGGAAGACTTAGGGCACGCGGGGTGGGCTGTTGCCCAGCAACCTATTTCCCACTCCCGCACCTCTCTCCCCTGTAGCCGTCGGCGCCTCTCTCTGCCTCGCCGGAGCCTCTCCGGCCACCCCTTCAACGGTTTTTAGTCAGAGCTCCTTCTCCTCCTCCCTAGGAACGTTTGCCTCCAAGCTTTTTCATCAATTGACTCCGGTAACGATTGCAATCTCTCCTTTTAGGTTTTGTAATTTTATGTCGACTTTTGCTTGGAGGATTTGGTTTCCTAGTGGTTGGAAATGGTTGTAGTAGATAGTAGCATCAAAATAGTGTGCCAATCTGTTGTTTAGACATAGTTTAGTTCAAACCGAATGTTGTTCATCAGGGCGGAATTTCCGGCCCCGACGCAGACCGGAATTTCCGGCCCTGGAAACCACCGGAATTTCTGGCCTAGGAACTTTTTCTGCTGCACCCTCTTTGAAGAACCATGACCACAAAAGTCTCGAACCTAGTTTGGTATTACTGTATATTGCATTTCATTGTTTTGACTTGTGTGCTTACTCTCCTTTTTCTATCTATTTATCTCTTATCACAGGTAGTTCACGCCCGAGACGCTGTCCTCACAAAGACCATTCCAGTGATGATGTTGATCAGTCTGCTCTAAGAAAGCCCGCCACCATGCGGTGGAAAATCTAGGATACGAGGATCAACTACAAGGTATGGAAGGAGTTGACTATGCTGCTCTAAGGAAGAAGAACTGGTATGAGGATGAGGAGTGGGAGTTGGACATCGAGGGCCGTCGATTTTGGTGTATGGAGGAACTTTTCATCTTCAAGGACCTTCATGAAACAAAGATTAAAGTAGACCCATGAATCCCATTGATTTGGATACTTGTGAAGAAAACGATCACTTTCAGAATGCTAGTTGGGTGATAGACAAGATGGGGCTGCACAAGCTTATGCGGCTCAAATGCGACTACAGTTTACCTCTCATCTGGCAGTTTTATGCCACACTTGCTTTCAAGAAGGATAAGGAACGCACTATGATGTGGATGACTGGACCTACTCCATGTGAAGCCAACTTCGGCGGGTTTGCCGAGCTGCTTGGGTACCCTTTCAGTGGTGGTCACTGTCTCAATCATCCAAACTGCTCTAAGGATTTGATGTACGATCTCTATTCAGAGGATGGAGTGGTTAGCACTACTACCGGTCTTCTTCCACTTTATGATCAGCTCTTTCGTCTCTTCCGGGACAACATTCCTCCAAGTGGAGGGAACCGTGATACAATTCGCGGTGCTCTGGTGGATCTACTTGCTCTTGCTGGTGAGTGTGCATAAGATGAAGAGAACAAGGATTACACT
Source organism: Lolium rigidum (assembly GCF_022539505.1). Lineage (NCBI taxonomy): Eukaryota > Viridiplantae > Streptophyta > Magnoliopsida > Poales > Poaceae > Lolium > Lolium rigidum. Next base: position 228,309,916 of record NC_061511.1, read on the forward strand.
ATTGATGTGATGAATTATATCTTCCATGAGATATTTGATGCGATGGTAAACCGGACTACTATGCCATATGCTCCTTACATTCACCTTCTCATTGATAACATAGTAGTGACTGAGGATTTGAGTCAGTATCCTCGAGTGGACCATAAGGTCAAGAAGACTTATGTGAAGAGGAAGCCTGTTGCCCCTGCCGCTGGTTCTTTTATGGGAGATGCTCGTTCTAGTGGCACCGCTCACGGTCGTTCAACTTCTTCTCCTTTGATTCAGAAGGAGGTGAAGAAGCTGAACTGGTTCCAGAGGAATATTCTGTTTATGCATGTTGAGATCCACAAGGAGAAATTCCGGGCCAGTCGTGAGCACGTTGACATTTAGCATACTCAGGAGGTCATTCTTCACATGCTCAGTGGTGAGCAAGGTGATACGTCCATTTTGCATCACTATTTTATATCATAATTTACTGTTATTCATTGATATATTTCATATTTAGAGATGATACTTATGTTATTTCACCCATTTTGCATGTTTCATGATTATTGGAGAATCACACACCGGAGTCAGGATTCTGCTGAAAAAAGCACCGTCAGAATGCAATATTTCTGAAGATCAACAACTGACGGAAATTACACCGAATGTCTTATTTCTCCAGAAGAAGGAGCCAGCCAAAAGGAGGGGCCGAGGAGGGCCGCCATGGGCCCCCCATAGGCCGGCGCGGGCTACACCCTGGCCGTGCCGCCTTGTGGGGAGGGGGCCCACAGCCCCCCTCGGCTGCCTCTCTTTCGCGTACTTCATCTACCCGAAAACCTAGGGTGCGGGGAATAATCGCGAGGAGACACAGCCGCCTCTGCGGGGGGGGGGGGGAAACACTAGAGAGAAAAGAGCTCTCCGGCAGGCTGAAATCCGTCGGGGAAATTCCCTCCCGGAGGGGGAAATCGACGCCATCGTCACCGCCATCGAGCTGGACTTCATTGGGATCATCATCACCATCATCTCCGCCACCATCACCGTCATCTCCACCGCTGCACCTCGTCACCGCTGTAACATCTAGGGTTGAATCTTGATTATTTCATAGGGGAAACTCTCCCGGTATTGATTACTCCTTGTTATTGATGCTATTGAGTGAAACCATTGAACCAAGGTTTATGTTCAGATTGTTATTCATCATCATATCACCTCTGATCATGTTCCATATGATGTCTCGTGAGTACTTCGTTTAGTTCTTGAGGACATGGGTGAAGTCTAAATGTTAGTAGTGAACTATGTTGAGTAATATTTAATGGTTTGATATTTAAGTTGTGGTGTTATTCTTCTAGTGGTGTCATGTGAACGTCGACTACATGATACTTCACCTTTATGGGCCTAGGGGAATGCATCTTGTATTCGTTTGCTAATTGTGGGGTTGCCGGAGTGACAAGCAACTCTGAACCCCGTTGGTATATCGATGCGGGAGGGATAACAGGATCTCGCAGTTTAAGGCTGTGGTTAGATTTATCTTAATTACTTTCTTGTATTTGCGGATGCTTGCAAGGGGTATAATCACAAGTATGTATTAGTCCTAGGAAGGGCGATGCATTAGCATAGGTTCACCCACACAACACTTATCAAAACAATAAAAATTAATCAACTATATGAAGCGAAAGCACTAGACTAAATTCCCGTGTGTCCTCAAGAACGTTTGGTCATTATAAGTAAAAAACCGGCTTGTACTTTGTGCTAAAAAGGATTGGGCCACTCGCTGCAACTATTACTCTCGCATTTTACTTACTTGTACTTTATTCATCTGCTATATCAAAACCCCCCTGAATACTTGTCTGTGAGCATTTACAGTGAATCCTTCATCGAAACTGCTTGTCAACACCTTCTGCTCCTCGTTGGGTTCGACACTCTTATTTATCGAAAGTACTACGATACACCCCCTATACTTGTGGGTCATCAGTGGCCACCTGGAATATTATGTTGTAACTATGCTCAGGGGCGAAGTTGTTGTCGAGCCCCCGAGTGTTGGCTCCATGGATATGTAACCTGTTTTTAACTTCCACTAGAAAACTCGATGAAATTGTTGACCCCATTGAAGCTGAAGCCATTTTAATATTAAGCCATTGAAGATTACGCCATGAGAGATAAAGTTGTTGAAGATGAATCCAACATGAAATATTTGAGATAAGTCCATATTGAAGATTACGCCATTAAATATGAAGCATATATTGAAGATGAATCCACTGATATCATAGAGGATGAATCCATTGACCCGAAGAAAATAAATCCAGTAATAACCATAGAAGATAAATCCATTGACCCGGAAATGTATCGGGTAATAATTTTATAAGAGTAAACCAGTAAGATCCATATAGATGAATCTGAATAAAATAAATTCACTGACCCGAAGAAAATAAATCCAATAATAATCATAGATAATAAATCCACTGGCTTGTGACTCGGGAATGCGTTGGGTAGTATTATATTAGAGGAAACCAATGATAACTTTATGAGATGAATCCGACTAAGACAAAATCCAGTAAGCCGATGAAGATGAATCCACTGAGCCGAAGAAGATAATTTCACTAAGCCGAACAAATAAATCCACTGAGCCGAAGGAGATATATCCACTGCGCTGTAATATTGCAATGGCACAGCCCCCGAGTATTCGAGTATGGTGAAAGTAAATAATAATTGGATCTCAGAAGAGTAACACTTAGCTTTATATCGAGTGCAACAGAGTCGTCGCTGAAGTAGGTCGTGCAATAGACACAGTCGATGTAGGTGCGCGGCGTCTGGCTGGGAGTAGTCGATATAGTTGCGTAGCGCCTGGCTAGCGTGGTTGATGTAGTCGCGCGGCGTCTAGCCAGCGTAGTCGATGAAGAGGACGCAGCCGAGGTAGCGGATCCACGATGAGTGAGCCCTTGAGCGTGGTCATTGCACGGCGGTAAAGTAGTCGAAGCTTATTCCGATCCGCAGTAGTATTGAAGCGGAAAAAATTCTGCGGGCAAGTAATAGCACGAGCCGAAAAAATATTTGGCCAAATAAAATTTTGCAAATAGTATTTAATTGAAAATATAGAACCTGATCTTTTTGTACTAGATGGTCGTCGCTGATGAACTTTTTGTTGGATGACGAGTTCGCGGCAAAGGGCGTGTACAAGTTGGTGATGCCGTGATGATGAGTCGGTAGAGTGGCGATCGGAGAGTCCCGAACGTCGCGGGTGACGAGCCGGTAGACTGCGTTGAAGGGTCCTTGAACACAAAAACTATGCAACAACGAGTCCGCACTGAGGCAGTCCAAAGTGTATTAATCTGGTTGCCATGTTGCCTCGTCACCATAGCTCGGGACAGCAATCCTCCGCGGAAAATATTGCCGAGCCTGCGTGACTCGGTTTTGATAACTATGGCTCATCCGGCGAGAGCTCAATGCAGGCCGTTTGTTGGCGGTGAACGATTCCGCCAAACAGGATGAAATAATCCAAATGCAATATGGCTGGTGTTGATAATGAAGAAGGCCGTGGTTAATCCTGGTGGGTTTGCTTCATGACTCCACGGGTTCCTGCGTTCCCTCATGCCGACTTGTTGTGTTGATTGATCTGGCTCCCGTGCCTCAAACAGTGGATCCATACACAAGTTGGAGCAAGGATTAGAAAATTAAATAATCCAAAAGATGAATAGGAGACGCGTATTAGGCACTTTCTAAGTTGCGATTGGTCTGGTACACACTGATTGAATTAAATAATAGACAGAGCACATTACCGATAAATACCCCCTTCTTCCCCAAGCTGAGGTTGCTTGATTTGTTCATGTTCTTCACCTTCAGCTGAGCCACCAAAATCACTCAATCTCCTTGATACGTCTCCGACGTATCGATAATTTCTTATGTTCCATGCTACATTATTGATGATATCTACATGTTTTATACACATTATATGTCGTATTTATGCATTTTCCGACACTAACCTATTAACGAGATGCCGAAGAGCCGTTGCTGTTTTCTGCTGTTTTTGGTTTCAGAAATCCTAGTAAAGAAATATTCTCGGAATTGGACGAAATCAACGCCCAGGGTCCTATTTTTGCACGAAGCTTCCAGAAGTCCGAAGGGGAAAGGAAGTGGGGCCACGAGGCACCGACACCATAGGGCGGCGCGGCCTGGCCCTTGGCCGCGCCGGCCTGGTGTGTGGGGCCCTCGTGTGGCCCCCGCGTTGCCCTTCCGCCTACTTAAAGCCTTCGTCGCGAAACCCCCGATACCGAGAGCCACGATATGGAAAACCTTACCGAGACGCCGCCGCCGCCAATCCCATCTCGGGGGATTCCGGAGATCACCTCCGGCACCCTGCCGGAGAGGGGATTCATCTCCCGGAGGACTCTTCATCGCCATGATCGCCTCCGGAGTGATGAGTGAGTAGTTCACCCCTGGACTATGGGTCCATAGCAGTAGCTAGATGGTTGTCTTCTCCTCATTGTGCTTCATTGTTGGATCTTGTGAGCTGCCTAACATGATCAAGATCATCTATCCGTAATACTATATGTTGTGTTTGTCGGGATCCGATGGATAGAGAATACTATGTTATGTTAATTATCAATCTATTACCTATGTGTTGTTTATGATCTTGCATGCTCTCCGTTATTAGTAGAGGCTCTGGCCAAGTTTTTGCTCTTAACTCCAAGAGGGAGTATTTATGCTCGATAGTGGGTTCATGCCTCCATTAAATCTGGGACAAGTGATGTAAAGTTCTAAGGTTGTGGATGTGCTGTTGCCACTAGGGATAAAACATTGATGCTATGTCTAAGGATGTAGTTATTGATTACATTACGCACCATACTTAATGCAATTGTCTGTTGTTTTGCAACTTAATACTGGAAGGGGTTCGGACGATAACCTGAAAGTGGACTTTTTAGGCATAGATGCATGCTGGATAGCGGTCTATGTACTTTGTCATAATGCCCAATTAAATCTCACTATATTTATCATATCATGTATGTGCATTGTTATGCCCTCTCTATTTGTCAATTGCCCGACTGTAATTTGTTCACCCAACATGCTTTTATCTTATGGGAGAGACACCTCTAGTGAACTGTGGACCCCGGTCCTATTCTTTACATCGCATACAATCTATCGCAATTGTTCTTTACTCGTTTTCTGCAAACAATCATCTTCTACACAATACGGTTAATCCTTTGTTACAGCAAGCCGGTGAGATTGACAACCTCACTTGTTTCGTTGGGGCAAAGTACTTTGGTTGTGTTGTGCAGGTTCCACGTTGGCGCCGGAATCCCCGGTGTTGCGCCGCATTACATTTCGCCGCCATCAACCTTCAACGTGCTTCTTGGCTCCTCCTGGTTCGATAAACCTTGGTTTCTTTCTGAGGGAAAACTTGCTGCTGTGCGCATCATACCTTCCTCTTGGGGTTCCCAACGAACGTGTGAGTTACACGCCATCAAGCATATTTTCCGGCGCCGTTGTCGGGGAGATCAAGACACGCCGCAAGGGGAGTCTCCACTTCCCAATCTCTTTACTTTGTTTTTGTCTTGCTTTATTTTATTTACTACTTTGTTTGCTGCATTATATCAAAACACAAAAAAAATTAGTTGCTAGCTTTACTTTATTTACTGTCTTGCTTTCTATATCAAAAACACAAAAAAATTAGTTATTTGCATTTACTTTATCTAGTTTGCTTTATTTATTACTGCTAAAATGAATACCCCTGAAAATACTAAGTTGTGTGACTTCACAACCACAAATAATAATGATTTCCTATGCACACCTATTGCTCCACCTGCTACTACAGCAGAATTCTTTGAAATTAAACCTGCTTTACTGAATCTTGTCATGAGAGAGCAATTTTCTGGTATTAGTTCTGATGATGCTGCTGCCCATCTTAATAATTTTGTTGAACTATGTGAAATGCAAAAGTATAAGGATGTAGATGGTGATATTATTAAATTGAAATTGTTTCCTTTCTCATTAAGAGGAAGAGCTAAAGATTGGTTGCTATCTTTGCCTAAGAATAGTATTGATTCATGGACTAAATGTAAGGATGCTTTTATTGGTAGATATTATCCTCCCGCTAAAATTATATCTTTGAGAAGTAGCATAATGAATTTCAAGCAATTAGATAATGAACATGTTGCTCAAGCATGGGAGAGAATGAAATCTTTGGTAATTCTTTACCAAAGATTTCATCCAAACCTTCTATGCAGGACTAAATTTTTCTTCGCGGAATTTATTGGATTCAGCTGCTGGAGGTACCTTTATGTCCATCACTCTTGGTGAAGCAACAAAGCTCCTTGATAAAATGATGATTAATTACTCTGAATGGCACACGGAAAGAGCTCCACAAGGTAAGAAGGTAAATTCTGTTGAAGAATCCTCTTCCTTGAGTGATAAGATTGATGCTATTATGTCTATGCTTGTGAATGGTAGATCTAATGTTGATCCAAATAATGTTCCTTTAGCTTCATTGGTTGCTCAAGAAGAAAATGTTGATGTGAATTTCATTAAAAACAATAATTTCAACAACAATGCTTATAGGAACAATTCTGGTAATAACTATAGGCCATATCCTTCTGCTAATGGTAATGGTTATGGTAATTCTTATGGGAATTCTTACAACAATAATAGGAGTGTACCCCCTGGTCTTGAAGCCATGCTTAAAGAATTTATTAGTACACAAACTGCTTTTAACAAATCTGTTGAGGAAAAGCTTGATAAAATTGATATCCTTGCTTCTAGAGTTGATAGACTTGCCTCTCGATGTTGATCTTTTAAAATTGAAAGTTATGCCTAATAAGGATATTGATAATAAGATTACTACTACAGCAAATGCCATCCAAGTTAGAATTAATGAGAATATAAGATTAATGGCTGAATTGCGTGCTAGGTGGGATAGAGAAGAAAATGAAAAACTAGCTAAAGAGAATAATGTAGCTAAAGTTTGGACTATTACCACCACAAGTAATGTTGATTCCTCACATGTTGCTGCACCTCCTACTATCAATGGTAAAATAATTGGTGTTGGCAATGTTTCTGATCCTAGTGCAAAGCGTACAAAATTGCCTGAAATTGCTAAAACTGCTGAAATTACTTGTGATAAAACTGCTGAAATTTTTTCCAACCTTGGGGACAATGATCCCATTGCTGTAGCTCATAATGATTTAGATTTTGATGATTGTCACATCTCTGAAGTTATAAAGTTCTTACAAAAACTTGCTAAGAGTCCTAATGCTAGTGCTATAAATTTGGCCTTTACAAAACATATTACAAATGCTCTCATAAAAGCTAGAGAAGAGAAACTAAAACTTGAAACTTCTATTCCTAGGAAGTTAGAAGATGGTTGGGAGCCCATCATTAAAATGAGGGTCAATGATTTTGATTGTAATGCTTTATGTGATCTTGGTGCAAGTATTTCGTTATGCCTAAGAAAGTCTATGATATGCTTGACTTGCCACCATTGAAAAATTGTTATTTGGATGTTAATCTCGCTGATAATGCTAAAAAGAAACCTTTGGGGAGAGTTGATAATGTTCATATTATGGTTAACAATAACCTTGTCCCCGTTGATTTTGTTGTCTTGGATATTGAATGCAATGCATCTTGCCCCATTATATTGGGAAGACCTTTTCTTCGAACCGTTGGTGCTACTATTGATATGAAGGAAGGTAATATTAAATATCAATTTCCTCTCAAGAAAGGTATGGAACACTTCCCTAGAAAAAGAATGAAGTTACCTTATGATTCTATTATTAGAGCAAATTATGATGTTGATGCTTCATCTCTTGATAATACTTGATTTACACTTTCTGCGCCTAGCTGAAAGGCGTTAAAGAAAAGCGCTTATGGGAGACAACCCATGTTTTTACTACAGTACTTTGTTTTATATTTGAGTCTTGGAAGTTGTTTACTACTGTAGCAACCTCTCCTTATCTTAGTTTTGTGTTTTGTTGTGCCAAGTAAAGTCTTTGATAGTAAGGTTCATACTAGATTTGGATTACTGCGCAAAAACAGATTTCTTTGCTGTCACGAATCTGGGCCTAATTCTCTGTAGGTAACTCAGAAAAATATGCCAATTTACGTGAGTGATCCTCGGATATGTACGCAACTTTCATTCAATTTGAGCATTTTCATTTGAGCAAGTCTGGTGCCTCAATAAAATCCATCTTTACGGACTGTTCTGTTTTGACAGATTCTGCCTTTTATTTCGCATTGCCTCTTTTGCTATGTTGGATGAATTTCTTTGATCCATTAATATCCAGTAGCTTTATGCAATGTCCAGAAGTGTTAAGAATGATTATGTCACCTCTGAACATGTTAATTTTTATTGTGCACTAACCCTCTAATGAGTTGTTTCGAGTTTGGTGTGGAGGAAGTTTTCAAGGATCAAGAGAGGAGTATGATACAATATAATCAAGGAGAGTGAAATCTCTAAGCTTGGGGATGCCCCGGTGGTTCACCCCTGCATATTCTAAGAAGACTCAAGCATCTAAGCTTGGGGATGCCCAAGGCATCCCCTTCTTCATCGACAACATTATCAGGTTCCTCCCCTGAAACTATATTTTTATTCAGTCACATCTTATGTATTTTACTTGGAGCGTCGGTTTGTTTTGTTTTTGTTTTTGTTTGAATAAAATGGATCCTAGCATTCATTGTGTGGGAGAGAGACACGCTCCGCTGTTGCATATGGACAAATATGTCCTTAGGCTTTACTCATAGTATTCATGGCGAAGGTTGAATCTTCTTCGTTAAATTGTTATATGGTTGGAATCGGGAAATGCTACATGTAGTAATTCTAAAATGTCTTGAATAATTTGATACTTGGCAATTGTTGTGCTCATGTTTAAGCTCTTGCATCATATACTTTGCACCCATTAATGAAGAAACACATAGAGCTTGCTAAAATTTGGTTTGCATATTTGGTCTCTCTAAAGTCTAGATAATTTCTAGTATTGAGTTTTGAACAACAAGGAAGACGGTGTAGAGTCTTATAATGTTTACAATATGTCTTTTATGTGAGTTTTGCTGCACCGTTCATCCTTGTGTTTGTTTCAAATAACCTTGCTAGCCTAAACCTTGTATCGAGAGGGAATACTTCTCATGCATCCAAAATCCTTGAGCCAACCACTATGCCATTTGTGTCCACCATACCTACCTACTACATGGTATTTCTCCGCCATTCCAAAGTAAATTGCTTGAGTGCTACCTTTAAAATTTCCATTCTTCACCTTTGCAATATATAGCTCATGGGACAAATAGCTTAAAAACTATTGTGGTATTGAATATGTACTTATGCACTTTATCTCTTATTAAGTTGCTTGTTGTGCGATAACCATGTTCCCGGGGACGCCATCAACTATTCTTTGTTGAATATCATGTGAGTTGCTATGCATGTCCGTCTTGTCCGAAGTAAGAGAGATCTACCACCTTAATGGTTGGAGCATGCATATTGTTAGAGAAGAACATTGGGCCGCTAACTAAAGCCATGAATCATGGTGGAAGTTTCAGTTTTGGACATATATCCTCAATCTCATATGAGAACACCAATTGTTGCCACATGCTTATGCATTAAAGAGGAGTCCATTATCTGTTGTCCATGTTGTCCCGGTATGGATGTCTAAGTTGAGAATAATCAAAAGCGAGAAATCCAAAATGCGAGCTTTCTCCTTAGACCTTTGTACAGGCGGCATGGAGGTACCCCTTTGTGACACTTGGTTAAAACATGTGTATTGCGATGATCCGGTAGTCCAAGCTAATTAGGACAAGGTGCGGGCACTATTAGTATACTATGCATGAGGCTTGCAACTTGTAAGATATAATTTACATAACTCATATGCTTTATTACTACCGTTGACAAAATTGTTTCATGTTTTCAAAATAAAAGCTCTAGCACAAATATAGCAATCGATGCTTTCCTCTTGGAAGGACCATTCTTTTACTTTTATGTTGAGTCAGTTCACCTATTTCTCTCCACCTCAAGAAGCAAACACTTGTGTGAACTGTGCACTGATTCCTACATACTTGCATATTGCACTTGTTATATTACCTTACATTGACACTATCCATGAGATATACATGTTATAAGTTGAAAGCAACCGCTGAAACTTAATCTTCCTTTGTGTTGCTTCAATACCTTTACTTTGATTTATTGCTTTATGAGTTAACTCTTATGCAAGACTTATTGATGCTTGTCTTGAAGTACTATTCATGAAAAGTTTTTGCTTTATGATTCATTTGTTTACTCATGTCATTACCATTGTTTTGATCGCTGCATTCATTACATATGCTTACAATAGTATGATCAAGGTTATGATGGCATGTCACTCCGAAATTATCTTTGTTATCGTTTACCTCCTCGGGACGAGCGAGAACTAAGCTTGGGGATGCTGATACGTCTCCGACGTATCGATAATTTCTTATGTTCCATGCTACATTATTGATGATATCTACATGTTTTATACACATTATATGTCGTATTTATGCATTTTCCGGCACTAACCTATTAACGAGATGCCGAAGAGCCGATTCTTGTTTTCTGCTGTTTTTGGTTTCAGAAATCCTAGTAAAGAAATATTCTCGGAATTGGACGAAATCAACGCCCAGGGTCCTATTTTTGCACGAAGCTTCCAGAAGTCCGAAGGGGAAAGGAAGTGGGGCCACGAGGCACCGACACCATAGGGCGGCGCGGCCTGTCCGTTGGCTGCGCCGGCCTGGTGTGTGGGGCCCTCGTGTGGCCCCCCGCGTTGCCCTTCCGCCTACTTAAAGCCTTCGTCGCGAAACCCCCAGTACCGAGAGCCACGATACGGAAAACCTTACTGAGACGCCGCCGCCGCCAATCCCATCTCGGGGGATTCGGAGATCACCTCCGGCACCCTGCCGGAGAGGGGATTCATCTCCCGGAGGACTCTTCATCGCCATGATCGCCTCCGGAGTGATGAGTGAGTAGTTCACCCCTGGACTATGGGTCCATAGCAGTAGCTAGATGGTTGTCTTCTCCTCATTGTGCTTCATTGTTGGATCTTGTGAGCTGCCTAACATGATCAAGATCATCTATCTGTAATACTATATGTTGTGTTTGTCGGGATCCGATGGATAGAGAATACTATGTTATGTTAATTATCAATCTATTACCTATGTGTTGTTTATGATCTTGCATGCTCTCCATTATTAGTAGAGGCTCTGGCCAAGTTTTTGCTCTTCACTCCAAGAGGGAGTATTTATGCTCGATAGTGGGTTCATGCCTCCATTAAATGCGGGACGAGTGACGAGAAAGTTCTAAGGTTGTGGATGTGCTTGTTGCCACTAGGGATAAAACATTGATGCTATGTCTAAGGATGTAGTTATTGATTACATTACGCACCATACTTAATGCAATTGTCCGTTGTTTTGCAACTTAATACCGGAAGGGGTTCGGACGATAACCTGAAAGTGGACTTTTTAGGCATAGATGCATGCTTGGATAGCGGTCTATGTACTTTGTCGTAATGCCCAATTAAATCTCACTATATTTATCATATCATGTATGTGCATTGTTATGCCCTCTCTATTTGTCAATTGCCCGACTGTAATTTGTTCACCCAACATGCTTTTATCTTATGGGAGAGACACCTCTAGTGAACTGTGGACCCCGGTCCTATTCTTTACATCGCATACAATCTATCGCAATTGTTCTTTACTTGTTTTCTCGCAAACAATCATCTTCCACACAATACGGTTAATACTTTGTTACAGCAAGCCGGTGAGATTGACAACCTCACTCGTTTCGTTGGGGCAAAGTACTTTGGTTGTGTTGTGCAGGTTCCACGTTGGCGCCGGAATCCCCGGTGTTGCGCCGCATTACATTTCGCCGCCATCAACCTTCAACGTGCTTCTTGGCTCCTCCTGGTTCGATAAACCTTGGTTTCTTTCTGAGGGAAAACTTGCTGCTGTGCGCATCATACCTTCCTCTTGGGGTTCCCAACGAACGTGTGAGTTACACGCCATCACTCCTCCCTCAACCACCCAAAGTTCTTGATCTTTGGAGAAGACCCTGATCTACATCTTTACCGAAGAGTTTTACATTTCCCCCTCATTTTCTTGAGGGCACCATTGCTAGTGTTTCGTTTGGAAACCCTAGTTGTTGTTACTTAATTGGATCTTGTTGTTTGTTGTGTTGTAACAACTATTGGGAGCCTCCAATTCAGCTGTGGATGTGTGCCCCAAGAATCTTGTAAATGTAAAGCCGCGGTTTCCAGCTCGAGGAAATCCCTTAGTGGACAAGTGAGCTAGGCCTTTCTAGCGTTGATCACCAGAGAATAGGGTGAGGCCGTTGTGACGTTGGTTAGGCCTTCGTGGCAACCACACCGCTCCAACGTAGATGTACTCCCCCCTCTAAAGGAAGGAACTACGTGAATCATCCCTTGTGTCTCTGTGTGCTCCACTCTCACTTACCTCTATCCTTTATTGAATTACTATATCTTGCTTAGTGATATCTTTCTTAGTTGTGTATCTTGTCATCTAGGTATATTCCAATAGTTGCATATCTAGAGAATTTACCTTTGTATCAAGCCTTAATTGAAAAATAACTAAAAATTGGGTAGCACCTATTCACCCCCTTGTAGGTGCGGCATACGATCCTTTCACGACCACCGCCGCCACAATGCCCAACCGCCCCGCTCGAAGGTGTTGATCGCATTGCGACATGCAATGACGATGGGATGTTGGTGCAGCTGTTCATGGAGGAGGAGAACATTGCCGCAGTCCGGCAGCAGCAGCGGCAGCTGATTCTAACGAGCCTCCTCCGCGTTCACTAGCCATTGCTGGTCGTGCCTCGACATGGCAGTTCAAGGCCAGGCAAGAGGAGGAACAACGACTGACATCGTCAAGCCGACGCCATGCTGCTTGAGTGCGACTACTTCGCCGATGATGCTACTCATACGCCAAAGGAAATTTCGTGCCAGTTTAGGATGAACAAGGATCTGTTCATCAAGATTTTCTTCAGCGTCAGGGAGTACGACGACTACTTCATGAGAAAGCAAGATTGCATAGGTTAGTGGGGCTTCTCCTCAATCCAGAAATGCACTCCTTTAATGCGCTGTCTTGCATACAGAGCTCCTCAAGATACAACCAATGACTACCTGCGCAAGGTGGAGTCGACATGTTCACAGAGTGTCTACAGGTTTTGCCGAGCCGTCATGGCGGTGTTTGGTAGGGATTATTTGAGAGAAACAAGGGCAGATGATACAACTCGAATCCTGGAACAAAATGCGGCCCGGGGGTTTCCTAGGATGCTCGGAAGCATCGACTGTATGCATTGGGGTTGGAAGAATTTCCCTTTTGATTGACAAGGAATCTACAAGAGACATACCGGTGAGTGCAGTGTCATTCTTGATGCGGTGGCACACTATGACCACTGGATTTGGCATGCTTTCTTTAGCATGGCAGGAACAAACAATGATATCAACGTGTTGCAGCGCTGTCTCATGTTTTCCATGCTACCTGAGGGAGAAGCTCATGTCGTGAACTTTGAGGTAAATGGCCGCATACAACAAGGGGTACTATCTAGCTGAAGGTATCTATCCAACGATGCTACATTTTGTGAAGATAATTCTGGCTCTAGCTTTGAAGATGGATGCTTATTTTGCGACATGCCAGGAAGTAGCTCGCAAGGATGTTGAGTATGCTTTTGGGATGCATCAACATTCTTTCGCCGTTGTCAGGTACCCTGCTCTCACTTGGTCCGAGTCTCAAATGTGGGAGGTGATGAACGCATGTGTGATCATGCACAACGATGATCATTGAGAGCGAGCGTGATGAACAAGTGCATTATGATCAACCATTTGATTATCAGGAGCCTCTTGCTGAAGTAGATCATGTACCCCAACAATTTGCTGCTTTGCTTCACATGCAACAAGAAATCCGAGATGCAGTGTTCATGTTCAACTTCAACAGGTCTGGCTGCACATTTGTGGGCGAGAAGAGAAGCACCAACAACGCATGATTTAATTTGAATTATTATACAGATAATTTCCTTTCTATTTGTGTTAAACTATGTTAAAATATTGTATGAATAATTTTATGTGACTGAAATATTGCTTGGAAACATTGTAAAATGATAACAACAGATTTTGGGGGCGCCGGTTTTGGGAGGACGGTGTGGGAACCCGTTCCCCAAATGGAGGAACATCCACCGGCGCCCTCGATAGAGCACTGCCGGCGCACCTATCGACGCCTATTTGGGGGGGGGGGGGTGAAGATGCTGTAAAGTACCTCAAATTTCAAAATACACAAAACAGGGTTTACCTGTTCTGCGGAGTTGAAGGAAGACAAGGATCAGATTTCATGAGAAACCCCGTAAATCAATGTGAAACCATGGTGGAACCTTTTACCTTTGTTATGATGGAAATATTTTAAAATTTTTTTTTTGTTGCAAAGTTCGAAGAGACATTTTACAAGTATCACTTAGCCATGAGGTGGTCAACATTCGCTAAGAAAATGAACTAATCGTTACTAAAGACTAAGTGACACGTCGTCATCAAATGCCCAAACATAGACGGAATTTTTTTTACAAGAACAAAGATGACGTAATTGGTATGATGCATATTGATCACAATCCAAACTCACATTTTCGCCCAAAAGGTATATTTAAAATGTCATCCAACATGTAGGAGTATCCTTTTTCTGTTTCACACCTTTCCCCCAAGAGGATCGCCTCGGTGCTCATAGAAGAATTCAACATGTTAAGAAGGCCGAGGAGGGACTAGGTGCCTATAGTGAGAGATTAGAACTTTGTTTACAACCCAACCATTCAGTTCAAATCCCGATGATGCAAATTTGGGTTCTTATCATTTTTTTTAAATAGTCGTAGGTGCTTCCCTACCACTTTTTTATATACAAAGAGTAGACATTTTTGTGTGAATATCTTGGCCCTTTTAGAAAGCTAGTTTAACTCTTTAAAAAGTCTTATATTTTAGAACAAAGATAATACAATATAATCAAGATATTGTTGTTCAATTTGTTGGATCAAACGTCACAAATGTGTGTTCGCCGAACGGAGGTAGCAAAATTAGGGTATGCATTTTCTTAGTTTAGAAAAAAACTTGTCATCCAACATATATATTCTCCCTTTATAGTCCACAAATGTATATCAAAAATTTATTTAAATTCGGAGGTATCTATAAATTAAAGAGTTTGTAAATACATACTCCCTCCGTCCATTAATAGATGTCGGAAGGTTCGTCTAAATTTAGATATATCTATGCACTAAAGAGTGTCTAGATACATGCGAATTTAGACAAACTTTGGGCATCTAAAAATAGACTGGGGTATAGTATACATTTAGATATAGAAAACAAAAATCGACATGATTACTCCCTTCATGATTTGCCTTTCTCTCAGTTTTTTTGAATAACAGCAGGAGAGCTGCTGTATTCATTTCATTAGAAGGAGTTTTTTAGGTACAGGAAGAGAAGGCCTAAAGGGCCTAAAGTTGGCGCTTCTGAAAAAAGAAAATCTAAGGAATTAACCTGGGTGAAAGGGTGCCCCACTAGTTTGCACTACCAGAGTAATGGGAGCTCCTACTAACCTCCAAATATCGATCTCCTCCATTATCCTTGAAATGAACACGTGGACTGGTAGATCTTGTTTGTTGAAAATACGGCGGTTTCGCTCCTTCCAAATCTCCCAGCAGATCATGTTGATCAAGGGGAAAGTGATCCTCCTCGTTTCTTTGGTTTGGTCTACGACCACCTTCCTGTACCAAGATTTGATGTTGTGCTGCTCCAACTGCCATGCCTCCGGAGCAAGCCCTAGTTGGTTAAAGCCGGCAGCAACATGGGACCAGACCTTCAGGCTGAATGGACATTCAATCAGTAGATGTTCCGCCGTTTCTAGATTTCGGCGGCAAAGAGGGCAGAAGTATTCGTTTTCGCAGTGTCGTAGCAGCAGTTTGTCGGTCGTTAGAACACTATCCAACATTAGGGTACAAATGAAGAATTTGCATCTAGCCTGCGCCCATCCCTTCCAAACAGTTTTCCGGATGTCTGTCCCAACCGCGCCAATGAACTGTAGTTGGTAGGCGGATCTTGCGGTGTTGTAGTTCTTGTTTCCAAAGGTCCATATGATTTCATATCTTTCGTCAGAAAGATGTATATCGTTGATGAGGGCTTCCAAACGGAGGAGTTCCATAGTGTGGCTTTCATCGAGGGAGAAGCGTAGATCCTGCAGTCATTTCCCGTTTGTTAGCGCATCTTTGACCGACCTGTTTTTCCTGATAGCAATCTTGAAGAGCTGTGGGACTAAATATTGTGGTGACATGCCGTTGAGCCAACGATCTGTCCAGAATCTAGCCGTTTGGCCATTCCCAATGGTAATTTTGGTGGCGGCCGCGAATAGAGCCCGTTCTTTGGGCGTGGAGGGTAACGTCATGTGTGCCCAAGGTTTGTTTTGGTATTTCCATTTCTGCCACATCCATCTTAGGCGAAGAGCCGTACCGAAAGATTCAATGCAATGGATTCCGAGTCCGCCAAGGTGCTTGGGCCGACACACTTTTTTCCAGCTAACTTTGCATTTCCCTCCATTACAATTGGCTTCCCCTGCCCACAGCCATGCTCTGCGGCGTTTATCAAACTCCTTCTTAACCCATGCTGGCATATTATTTATGGTCATCATATAGATTGCCAAAGAGGTTAGGACAGTGTTGAGCATTTCTAGTCTGCCAGCTTTACTCATGAACCTAGCTTTCCAAGATGCTAAGTGACGTTCCATTTTGTCCAGTAGGGCTTGCCAGTCAGCTTTGGTGAGGTTCTTTATGGACAGAGGCATTCCCAGGTACATACAGGGGAAGGGCGCAATGGCAATCCGGACACGTGTGGTAAGGTCCTGAATGTCAATGTGCTGGCAGCTGATGGGGGATATTGAGCTTTTTGCAAGGTTAGTGATTAGCCCTGTAGCTCGACCAAAGGCTGACAGGATCTCTCCAAGACCCGAAATATCTTGCTGCGTTGGGTTCAGGAAGAGCGCCACATCATCAGCATAGAATGAAGCCCGGAATGTGCAGTGCCTGGCCTTTATCTTGGAGAGGATCCCCGCGCTTGTGGCAATCTCCAGAAGACGGTGGAGAGGTTCAGTGGCAAGGTCGAAGAGGAAGGGGAAAAGGGCGTCCCCTTGCCTAAGGCCTCGTCGATGCTGTATTTTCCTGCCTGGCGCCCCATTAATAAGCGCTCTTGATGAGGCGGACCGAAATAGCAGAGAGATCGAGTTCCTCCAGTTCTCTCAGTTTTGGACTCTTTGCTCCTGGCCATTCCACGTGTCAGAATTCTTCACCAGTCAGCGGGTTGCCGCACGCGGGACCCACCTCGTGGCCCACATGTTAGTACGAGAATGCCCTCCCACGCACGAAGAAAAAGACTGACCCCACGCGCCATCGCAAAAAATCTCACGTGCTTTTCCCGCGCCGAACTTGGCACGCCGCACCATAAATACGAGCTCAAGCTAACACAATCCGATCATCATCCGAGACACCAAGAGAAGGAAAGAAACATATCGGAAGCAAGCAGAATTTGTCAATGGCGCACGACGGGGCGACGATCAGCGGGGGTTGGGAGCTGACGCGGCTCCGGACGCTGGGGCGGGGCGCGTCTGGCGCCGTGGTGTCGCTCTTCGCGGCTGACGGCGGTGGCGAGGACGAGCATTCGCTGCTCGCGGTGAAGTCGGCGAGCGCCGCCTCCGCACAGGCCCAGCTGCGGCGGGAGGAGGGCATCCTCGCCTCGCTCTGCTCGCCCTACGTGCTCCCCTGCCTCGGCTCCCGAGCCGCAGCGGGCGGCGAGTACCAGCTCTTTCTCGAGTTCGCGCCCGGCGGCTCGCTCACCGACGAGGTGGAGCGGAACGGGGGCAGCCTGGAGGAGGGTGCCGTCCGGGCCTACGCGGCGGACGTGGCCAGGGGCCTCGCGTACCTCCACGGCGAGTTCATGGTGCATGGCGACGTGAAGGGCCGGAACGTGGTGATTGGGGCCGACGGCTGGGCCAAGCTCGCGGACTTCGGGTGCGCGAGGAGCGTCGATTCAGCGGGCCCCATCGGGGGCACGCCGGCGTTCATGGCGCCCGAGGTGGTGCGCGGGGAGGAGCAAGGCCCCGCGGCCGACGTGTGGGCGCTGGGGTGCACCGTCATCGAGATGGCCACCGGCCACGCACCCTGGAGCGGCGTGGACAGCGTGTTCGCCGCAGTGCACCTGATCGGGTACACGGACGCCGTGCCGGAGGCGCCCAAGCATCTGTCGTCGGAGGCCAAAGATTTCCTGGACAAGTGCCTCAGGCGGCGCGCCGGCGATCGGTGGACGGCGGCAGAGCTGCTGGAGCACCCGTTCCTGGCGTTGGCCGGCTGCGGCTGCGACGTCGAGGCCAAGTGGATCTCTCCGAAGAGTACATTAGACGCCGCAATGTGGGAGTCAAACTCCGAGGATGAGGAGGAGGGCAATGTGCCGGAGGATTGCACGACCGAGAGGATGAAAGCGCTGGCGGCATCATACTCGGTCCTGCCGGACTGGGAGTCGGACGACGGCTGGATCGATGTATTGAGAGGCCAATCTGAACTTCCCAACGGCGCGGCGGCGCGCGGAAACGGGGGGCCTGTAGTCCAACATTGAATCAGATGGATGTTGCTGGGATGATGAAGGATTAGAAGCAGAGATAGGAATATTAGAAGCTCTAGTCATTGGTGCTGCCGTGCCGGTGGCCGCGGCGTACGACACAGCTTTTTTACTAGAAGCAGAAACTAGGAGCAGCCGATAATCAAGTTTCAGTGAATCAGCAGCAGTCAGATGTATAGTTGGGTTCCACTAACGAATGGATTGTAGGTCGTGTTGATAATTGTGATGATAAAGAAATAGTAAACTCAGATTTCATCTATCTCTGCTGTTCCTCCTCAGTCCTTTTGCACTATTATACGCCCTCGGGGTCTCAGCTTGGAATACAACAAACTGCAATTACAAATACAAACATTTCCTCTCCAAAATCACATGAAAACGACCATGGCGGTAGCTTTCGATCGATAGATAACTCACAAGCCCAACTGCAACGTCTCAACCACAACCCCATCGATCTAGCGTGTGCACACGTTCCTCAAGCTCCAAGCAATGGCAGAAGAAAAGACCACAATCCCGTGGCGACTTCTCGGAACCTCAAGCTCCATTCTGGCCAGCGATACAGTCTGCTAGGAGCAGCTGGCTCACGTTGTTAGGGAAGCACCTGGGAGTGGGACTGGGAGGGACATCCATGATCCATTGGAGGATGAAGTTATCCATGACGCTCGTCAAACTCCCGGGGTAAACTCAGGCCAGCCAAGACTCACTAGATATAGATACTAGTATTATCGATCTGATCTGGGAATCAGCAGAAATCCATGTTTGGGTAGACGGTTCAGCTGCATCCTAGGATGATGTGGGCGCCTAACTAACTGTCTTAATCAGTACTAGTATCATATTATGCGTGGCAACGGCGGCATAACGGAGCCAGGTGAGGCCTCCTTTCCGCAGATGGGATTTGGCCATAGAAGGATCGGATGGTATCCATGGAACGAACGCCGAGGCCAGCCTGCCTTACCTTGGCGCTGCACGAACCCTGATGATTTCTCTCGGCGAGCACACGTCCAACATACTCGTTTTGATTAGGATTGCTAGGGCTGTTGTTGTCAAGCTCGTGTTTTACATACTGGCTGAAGAATGCTAATCCATCAGCAGGTTGTTTTGAGTGATGCTATATGAGTACAAGTATAGTAGTATGTTCTATTTTTGTGTTCAGAAAGTGATCTTGGGATAGTTGAAGTCGGCTCAACCATTTTTTCCGTACAATCAGCCCCCGTGTCGCCCTCCTCTGGCGACACGTGGAAACCCTAGCCGCCAGCGCCTGTACCCACCTCCCCCGCTGGCCGGCGCATGGCCGGTATAAGAACTCCAATCCATCAATGTCCGCGCTCGTTCCGGCGCATTCCACATCAATGCCGACGCAGGACCCCAAGCGACGGGTATTGATGGCCAAGGTTACTGTTCGGTCATAGGTCAACCTTCTGCTGCACACGCCTCAAAGCGTGTCGGTCCACACGCGCTACGGTTCGGTCAGTGCCCACGCAAAAGCCAAGACGGCGTCACAGCGGCGGCATTGATGTCCATGGCTGATGCGCCGTCGGTCAGCCTTCTGGCAGAGTGGGAAGGGTCGGTCCAGGCACGTTCAAAGTATCCAAATTTGGGCGTGAAGCATGCGGCCGGCCGGTCCTCTCTATCATAGTGGGAACTGGCGGAGGTAAGCGACCGATAGTAGCGCACGACTTTGGGAAGGGCCACATATATGTGGGAACGTATCACATGAAAATGCAACAGATTCTGCAAATCTGAAAATAGCGACAGGCACCGTTGGATCATGTACCAACGCTTCGATTTCGCACCCAACCCACCTTAGTCAGTTTTGCACAAGACCCCTTCAACCACATCACCTTCTCACTCTCCCATCCTTCCCAAGCAACAGATCTCTCTCCGAAAAATAACCATGACACTCTCTCTCCGACTCTCCCCCTATGAACTCCGCTGTGAGTTTGGAGAACAGAGATGGGATTGGCGGAGGATCAAGAAATACGGGTGACGATCTAAGTATTTGCACGCAGTTCTAGACTAGCTCCTGTTGCCTTGGTGTCTCCTACATCAGCACCTCCCGATGGCTGCATTTCTTTGCTCCGGGTCGCCAGATCCGTTGTACAGTGCTCCCGCAGGCATCCTCTGTCTACAGCCAGACTAACCTTCAAGACTACCAAGCGTGTGCACGCACGGCCGCACTCAGATCTGGCCAAGATATTTATTGGATTCTTGCATCTTCTTGCTTGAGGCATTTTTTATTCGAATGGTGGGTTCTCTTGCATCATTTTGGTGCGTGTTCATGGTTAGATTTCTTTTTTTGCACTACGATTTGAAACCTGGTTTATTGTTTCATGATCCTAAGATGTTATATATACTGAAATTTTGTTGGAAACTAGAAACAACACTGAAAAACAACTCGAAAGTGTTGTCACTGCAGGAAAAATATGGCATGCTTGTTTATATTTGGTGAAAAAAATTCATGTTTGGTGGTTCATAATCTGGGTCGCGTTGTGTAGAGAAATCTGAAAACGTTAGCGACTGCATCAATAAATGTATGCATGTAAATGTGAAGATGCTATATTTGTATGGGGCTTTATGAAAGAAGTACTTCAAGTGACGGTGGTGGAATGGCAGGCTTCAATCTGGCCATTGGTACATGATCTAAGGGCTACACATACAAATTTGCAGATTTTCAGTACTTAGCCATTTGCACCTGATACGTCCCCTATGTGTGTGGCCACTACAGTGGCGCACCATGCTTTGGTGTGGTACTAGTTTACGGGTGCAACCTAGCTAACCCTAGCCACATTTAGAAGTGGCAGACCTGGTATGGGGTGCACCATGGGTAAGGGCATAGTAGTGGCCCACCATTTTTTGTTGTGTCACGGGTGATAAGGGGTAACCTTATCAATACCCATTATGATGGACTTGGGTTTAGAGGAAGGAGAATTCAAAGACCGGCCAGCCAAACTAGGCAACCAATAAAAGTAGGATCAAGGGCGACGTCGAGATTGTATTATCAGAAAACTAGGGTTGCAGGTGTATCGCGAGTTGTGAATCTAATCCCCCATCGGTGGCTCCCCTAGGTCTTATATAGTGGGCTAGATCTCAGAGTACACCTCGGGGTTGTCGGTTTACCCGATATGAGCCTAACTTTTCTATTTTAAATAATAACTGGGTTTTGGCTTCGTGTAGTTTTCTTCACGTGCTTTCGCCTATTCCGTCCTCAACTTCTTGACAGAGATGGTAATGTTGAGTACCCAATATGGCTTACCCATGTCAACGGGTATTTAGTGCGACAGAGGTAAATGATCCATCTATAACACTATTCTAGTAGTGTAGTTTATACTCCCACCAATTCAAAATAATGATCTCAAAATAGTTTCTCTGCACACTAAAACATGTCTGCATACATCCAGTTCTTTTGCAATTATTTTGAACCAGAAGAAATATTGTTATTGTACCCGATTTATTTTATAAACTGAATCAGTTTCTATCTAACCGGATGGCTGATAGGACTATATTTACCGTAAAAATCTATTGTTCATGAAATATATTCTTACATATCACAAATATGGAATAGTCTTCTAATCAACATGTTGTTGCTACAACCGGTTCTCGTTCGTTTCGTGAGGCGCGCCATAATTGTCCCCAATCCCCACACCGGCCGCCGTTGTGCGTTCCCGCCGGAGCCTAGACCGCCGTGGCTGCAACTACTCCTCGGCCGTCGCGACCAGCCGCCCACCACTGCCGACTATTTCCCCCCACACGGTCACCGCGACCAGCCGCCCACGACTGTAGACTATTTCCCCACGCACGGCCGTCCCAACCAGCCGCCCACCACCGCCGACTCTTTCCCCACTCACGGCCGCCGCCGCTAGCTTCTCCTCCTCTCATTGTCTGCCGCACATGAATGGTCGTGACCGGCTGCCCGCTGCCCCAGCTTCCCCTCGCGCGGCCGCTCCTCCTCCTCTCGTTGGTTGCTGGAGCTGCTCCTACACCACCAACAAATTCGTTGCCGGCGAACTCAAATTGGGCACGGTGGTATCTCTATGGATTTGGTACAGAGAGATGTGCATTAATGTTAGAAGTCGTTTAGTATCCATCATTTGGGCCTGGAATCTTAAAATTCCATAGCTGGACTGTTTGGTTGCCACAGAATTGGGTCGTCATTTCATTTAGGAAATCCAGTAAAATGACGCCATGGGTAAACACGATTCCGAGCTGAGACCTATCATTTGCGTTTCTCTATGGAAACCATTTACGAATTAAATATTGAATTCGGCATTTGCAATTCATGTGGCAACCAAACAAGTGTCTATTACATGTATTCATTTCAAAATGGTACAAATGAAAGGAAAGCCTCGCTTCCAAACGACTTCTTACAGATGTTATCGTATAATGTTGGATACATTAGACTAATATGTTGGATGCATTGTAGAGAAACGTTGTATAACAATGTCGCATTTTTAAAAATGTTACATACACAAAGAAAAAGTGATACATTAGAGATTTTTTTTGTACCGTTGGCAAAAAAGTTGTACAAAAATAAAATGTAGCTCACATGGCATTAAAAACATAAATCACTACACGAATGGACGCATACGCCGACAGCCGGCAGCCCTCGACGTATGGCGTCGGCGTCTACCTCCCTCGGCATAGACAATATTGCCGTCGGCGTAGCCCGGCCCTCGGCGTAGCACGCAAAACCGTCGGCATACAAATTTTAAAAATTCGAATTTCCTTTTTCGAAAAAATATTCAAAAAAATCAAAAAAAATACTATTTTATATGCCGACGGCTAGAGTTTTAAATTTTTTAAAATTTTAATTTTTTTACACCATTTTTTCCATTTTTACTTGTTTATATTTCACCCATACACTTTTAACTCTAAATACACTTAATCTTAAGTCAAATTACAATCATGGTTAAACTTCTCAGTCGGTCACTCATCCTCACACTACTCCAACCTCAGCACGTTTAACTTCTTGGTTCCATTCGGATGAGCTTCCCTTACAGAATTGACACCTTGCTAATAATAATAGCCTATCAACCCTATTAACCCTTGGACCGTGATGTAACAACTATTTATTTTTGAATTCCAAACAATTACTTAAGTAAACAATAATGAATATATAAGTAACAATGAATAATAATATTGAATTCAAATAACAGTAAAATGAATTTATTTTTTGGTTTTTTATTTAATATGGAATAATTAATATCTTTAGATCGAAAAATCAAAATTCCACAAATAATATGTCTAAATCGATCAGAAAAATGAGAGGAATCTAAATATAACATCCATATCATCATTTGAACCTAAAAATTAGAGGAATCAAAATATGATATCCAGTTTGCCATCTGGCCAAAACGGCCCCCTCGGGAGATGCGAAATGGACGTACCGGGCGCGCTGGTGCGCCGTTCGCCAACACGCTCAACGGAAAAAAAAAATTAGCACATAAAGTGATGTGCTATAGACCTAAAAACATTTTTGGCGGAATTTATTGAGCGACGGAAAGTGTACCCCTATTTCAAATCCGGTCAGTTTCCAGCGGATTCGGTGGCACACCGCAGGAAGCCGCAGGGATTCCTAGATAGCTTGTGTGCACATATGGCATGTGATATGTGGTGCGGAGAAGGTGTCCTACCACTACGCGGAGGTCTCGCACAATAATAAAATACGCCCCATGTAGCTGCTTCACAAAAAAAAAATCGATCTGGCACCCCGAAAATGAAAAAACCATCGCCCATGGATCGGATTGGAAATCCGCTCCACGGGCCATGCCTTCCTTCCCAGGGACCACGCACGCGCCAAATATGGTCTCGTTCCGACAAACTATGCGGTGTCACATCCCATTTCCTACTCATTTGCCCTAAAATCCATAGAACTCCGGACGTGATAGTCCTGTTTGTGAAGGGTTTTTCAAAATAATTTCCGTATTCTAATTCCGACTTTTTGAGTGGTTACCAGGACACATAAAATGATGCCATGCGGCTCCAAGGGATTTTCGGACTTCGTTTAAATTGCCATTTGGCCAGAACGGGCCCCCACGGAGATGCGGTATGGCCGTACCGGGCGCGCTGGTGCACCTGTTCACCATCACGCTAAACGGAAAATATTTATCACATAAAGTGATGTATCATAGACATAAAAACATTTTTCCCGGAATTTATTGAGCGACGAAAAGTGTACACCTAGTTCAAATCCGGTCAATTTCCAGCGGATTCGGTGGGACACCGCAAGAAGCCGCATGGATTCCCAGATAGCTAGCGCGCACATATGTTATGTGATATGTGGTGTGAAGACAGTGTCCTACCACTACGCGGAGGTCTCGCGCAATACTAAAATGCGCCCCATGTAGCTGCTTCACAAAAAAAACAGTTTTGGCACCCCGAAAATGAAAAAATCATCTCCCATGGGTCGGATTGGAAATCCGCTCCCGGGGCCTTGCTTCCCATCCCAGGTACCACACTCATGCCAAATATGGCCTCGGTCCGACAAACTATGCAGTGTAACAGGCCGTTTCCTACACATTACCCTAAAAGTCATAGAACTCCGGACGTGATAGCTCTGTTTGTGAAAGGTTTTCCAAAATAATTGCTGTATCCTAATTCTAATTTTTCGAGTGGTTACTAGGACACATAAAATGACGCCATGCTGCCCCAAGGGATTTTCTGATTTTGTTTAAATTGCCATTTGAAAACGGGCCCTCACGGAGATGCGGTATGGCCGTACCGGGCGCGCTAGTGCACCTGTTCACCATCACGCTAAACGGAAAATATTTAGCACATAAAGTGATGTATCATAGACATAAAAAAAATTCTCGGAGTTTATTGAGCGACGAAAAGTGTACACCTAGTTCAAATCCGGTCAGTTTCCAGCGGATTCGGCGTGACACCGCAGGAAGCCGCATGTTTTCCCAGATAGCTAGCGCGCACATATGGCATGTGATATGTGGTGTGAAGGCGGTGTCCTACCACTACGCGAAGGTCTCGCGCAATACTAAAATGCGCCCCATGTAGCTGCTTCACATAAAAAACAGTTTTGGCACCCCGAAAATGAAAAGCCATCGCACATGGGTCGGATTGGAAATCCGCTTCCGGGGTCTTGCTTCCCATCCCAGGGACCACGCACGTGCCAAATATGGCCTCGTTGCGACAAACTATGCGGTGTCACGGACCGTTTTCTACTCATTTCCCATAAAAGTCATAGAACTTCGGACTTGATAGCCCTGTTTGTGAAGGGTTTTCCAAAATAACCGCCGTATCCCAATTCCGTCTTTTGGAGTGGTTACTAGGACACATAAAATGACGCCATGCGGTTCCGTGGGATTTTCTGACTTCATTTAAATTGCCATCTGGCCAAAACGGGAACCCGAGGACATATAAGAAAGTGTTTGAATTATTACTATGTTAACATGGTATTGTACATGATTCAAATATGCATGATTTTGACATAAACGGATAGAGGATGTTTTTTTTGAACATTTTGATACCTTATACGTATTTTTCTGACATCATATGAATTAGTTATGATTTTTACAAAATTAGACAAATTTGAAAAATAGCCTACGCCGAGGGGTGGCCGTCGGCGCAGCCCTGTCTACACCTAGGGCCAAATATATGCCGAGGACGGCCCTCGGCGTAGACTTCGCTGCGCAGCAACGATACACCGAGGATCAGACGGGCTGGCTGACAGTGCCGGGCTACGCCGACGGCCCCGATATTTGGCGGCGGGTACGTCGCCATTCCTGTAGTGAATCTTTCGCTCCTCTTTGTAAATCGGCACGATTAGTCCCTTCCCGTTTGCTTTGGCATTCTCCCGGCCATCTCACGTGTCAGAATTCGTCCACCGGTCAGCAGGTATCTGCACGCGGGACCCACCTCCCAAGGCCCACATGTCAACACCGATCCCGCGCGCCATCGCAGGAATCCTCACGTTTTTTTCCCGCGCCCAACTTGGCCATAAACACCTGCTCAACTTGAGGCACACCAACACAATACGATCATCGTTCAGCTCGCACACCACACAGACCATCTTCATCTTCCCAAGAAGCATATCGGAATCAAGGAAGAATTTATCAATGGCGAACGACGCAGCGGGGATCAGCGGGCGGCCCCGTCTGACGCGCCTGCGCACTCTCGGCCGTGGCGCGTCGGGCGCCGTGGTCTCGCTCTTCGCGGCCGGCGACGATGAGCTGCTGGCGGTGAAGTCGGCGGGCGCCGACTCCGCGCAGGCGCAGCTGCGGCGGGAGGAGGGAATCCTCGCCTCGCTCTGCTCGCCCTACGTTCTCTCCTGCCTCGGCTCCCGCGCCGCCGCGGGCGGCGGCGAGTACCAGCTCTTCCTCGAGTTCGCGCCGGGCGGGTCGCTGGCCGACGAGGTGGAGCGGAGCGGGGGCAGCCTCGAGGAGGGCGCCGTTCGGGCCTACGCGGCGGATGTCGCCAGGGGGCTCGCGTACCTCCACGGCGAGTCCATGGTGCACGGCGACGTCAAGGGCCGGAACGTGGTGATCGGGGCCGACGGCTGGGCCAAGCTGGCTGACTTCGGGTGCGCCAGAAGCGTCGATTCAGCGGGCCCCATCGGGGGCACGCCGGCGTTCATGGCGCCGGAGGTGGTGCGCGGGGAGGAGCAGGGGCCGGCGGCCGACGTGTGGGCGCTCGGGTGCACCGTCATCGAGATGGCCACCGGCCACGCCCCGTGGAGCGGCGTGGACAGCGTGTTCGCCGCGGTGCACCTGATCGGGTACACAGACGCCGTGCCGGAGGCGCCCAAGCGGATGTCGGCCGAGGGAAAGGATTTCCTGGACAAGTGCCTCAGGCGGCGGGCCGATGAGCGGTGGACGGCGGAGCAGCTGCTGGAGCACCCGTTCCTTGCATCCGCCGGCTGCGGTGGCGACGTCGAGGCCAAGTGGGTTTCTCCCAAGAGCACGCTGGACGCCGCAATGTGGGAGTCTGACGCCGACGAGGACGACGACAATGTGCCGGATTACACGGCCGAGGAGAGGATGAAGGCGCTGGCAGCACCTTACTCGCTCTTGCCGGAATGGGAGTCGGATGACGGCTGGGTCAATGTATTGAGTGTCCAATCTGGACTTCCCAATGGCGCGGCGGCCGAAACGCCGGCCGTGTGGTCCAGCAATGAGGATTCGCCGGCGGCCGCACTGGCCGAGGAGTCGACGTCCGACGGATGTTCTTGGGATGATGAAGGATTAGAAGAAGAGATAGGAGTAGAAGACGCTCTAGTCACTGGCGCTGCTGTGCCGGTGGCCGCGGAGCCGTCGGTGGAGGCGGCGTGCGATTACGACACATGCTCCTGGGACGAAGGATTATTGCTAGTAGAAGAAGCAGAAATGGGTGGCGAAGCTTCGGACGCCGGCGCGTGCGTCGGCGACGAGCTGGCCTTGCAGAATGTAGGAGTAGCCGATAACCAAGATTCAGTGAATCAGCAGCGGGTAGATGTATATTCGGATCCCATTAGAGATCCGACTGTAGCTGCTGATAGTGAATCAATGCCAGATTTCCTCTACCTCTGTTCCTCCACCTTGCTCTTGCGCTTTTACTGCAAAGTCCAAACTGAAACCACGAATCTGAACATTTCGTCTGGGAATCACATGAACTCGACACGGATGAGCACAGCGACAGCCTGCAACATGTTCAAGCACCGTTTTCAGAAACTGTTGGAGCGAAACGTGGTCGTTGGTCGGAACCCGTTTCCGTTGCCTTGGTAGCTTTTCGACAGCTCAGTGAGCCACACCCCATCTACCCGTGGACACGTTCCTCAGGCTCAAAGCAACGGCAAAAGAAGCCATGATTCCGTGGCGACCTCTGCGAATTGCTGACAGATGCGGCAAGCGGCGCAGCTACGTGGGCGCTCTGCAACTTTCATCTAGTCTAGCTCTCAAACAGCTCTACTCCTGCCAGCTTTCGCTCATCCAAGTGGCAGGCAAGGCGAGCTGTACACTTTGGTGGTCGCACACGTTGTCCAGCACTTGGGACTTAAAAAGAAAAACTGAAGGTTTTACCCAGCCTTTGCATCAAAATAATACACATATTTTTTTATTAAAATTATTCAACATAGCCTTATGAAGGTAATACAAGGATCAACCCAAAACCGTCTAACTAGGGACAACTGTGGCAATACCTACAAGCTTAATGAAAGAGGTGGACATGTTAAGGACGCTGGGCCTGACCTCACCTACTCGTATCATCTAAAATTGGAGGCTGCACCAAGCGGGAGCAGAAATCAGTGCAGAATGTACCGTTGCACATGCTTCGGGAGTCATCACCGCCATCTATCACTGATCCATGTTCAGGACATGGATCAGTGCATTAACCTTGTTAGGCCCGCCATCGACTTCACCATGGCGCTAGACAACACCACCTCCATGTGTGAGATCATCATGCCACGTCTGTCACCGAGTACCCGATGCACCACGCCGTGAAACTCGCTGTTGTTGACAAGGAAGATGCACACTGCTCCACCTCTTGCCTCCACCATCCAATATCTGCTCCTTCAAAAATGCCCTCATGAGGGAGATCAACGCATAAAGCACTGGCATCGTCCGATCCGGGATATCAAAATCCAGGGTTTCACCCGGAGCAACACGAGTAGGGAGACACCGACTACAAAGGCGATGCCTTCAACAAGCTAACGCCATGAGACACCGACATCGCCCGCCATGATCGTAGTCAGAGCTCGGTTTTCACCGGAAGATGCACCTCCCCAACTCGCCACAGGCCACCACCAACCGCCCGACCACCTCTGACGGAGGAGGATGCCACCATCACCATGCCCGATTTACTCATGTTGTAGACGAAGCCCCGGATCAACCGGATGTCGACGTCGAGCAACAAAACATGAGGTAGATGTCGAGACCTGTTCGAGTCCATCTAGGCCTAGATCGGGTTCGCCTCAACCACGCCCATAGCTTCCCCGCGTACTTGTTGGTTCACCTTTTTTCGATAAAGGGCACTTTTATTACTCAAGAGTTAAGTAATACACACAGCCGTTTGGTAGTATATAATCACAAAAAGGCGGTACTAAAGTGCGGTATAAAGGAATAAAACTAGTCATCTAACACAGTCGCAGGAGGCAAAATTTTACGACTATGTAGCCACCCATATTGGGAAATAAACTCATTGACCGTTTCCTCCAACCGTGTAGACACCTCCGTAAAGAGGTCGTGGTCCTCCAGGCGCTGGAGCGGTGACCATGAACGGAGCAATGTCGTACACCGGTAGATGACCTGCATAAGAGAAGAATGTTTGTCATCAAAAACCTTGTCATTTTTACATAGTCAAAGCGATCATATTATGCCAATCGCTCCCACTCTGATAAGAACCTTAAACCTAGAATCCACCCTACTAAGCCAATTTTTAAAAATATTTGCAACATTTTTTTGAAGATATAAGGAAGAGTCTATCTGAATGATTGACCAAATAGATCTAGCGAAATGACAGTTGAAGAAAAGATGTTTAATAGTCTCTTCTTTTTTATAGAAAACACATTTCGTATAACCGTACCACTTACGCTTTAAAAAGTTATCTTTAATTAGAATAACATCCCAACGAAGGTACCATGAGAAGCCCTTAGTTTTCAATGGTATTTTCATCTTCCAAATATTTTTATTATTAAATATGACTTGTTGGTTCACCTGGCAATGGGAGGAAGATCCATTCGACGAGGCACTTAATCCATGACGCTCGTGCAGATCCCATGGATTACATCAGCACCCAGGTTCGGTAGATATCTTCCTAGATATTACCATGCTACTCCAACATATATCCAGCTAATTCGGGGATTATCTGCAGGGATCCAGGTTTGGGTAGATGGTTGAGCTGCATCCTGGGATGATGTGGGAACCGCATAACACGTTTGATCTTTGATATGTGTTGGAGCACAAAATATCTAATGGCAGCCCCTTTATTGGAAAA
Organism: Lolium rigidum; assembly: GCF_022539505.1. Lineage (NCBI taxonomy): Eukaryota > Viridiplantae > Streptophyta > Magnoliopsida > Poales > Poaceae > Lolium > Lolium rigidum. Next base: position 228,340,419 of record NC_061511.1, read on the forward strand.
AATAATTATCTAATGCCAGCCCGATCGGATCGATACACACTTACACAGCCGTGCTCATGCGACGTGCGTGGGTAGCGGCCGGCCGTCACATCGATCGCCCTCATCAGGAAGCTCTGATCTACAGTTATTCAAGCTGCTCCGATTTTGGGGAGGAAAAGAGGAATGCTATGGTCATGGTCAGCTCTGACCGACGGTTATCCAAAAGCAGATGTTTCCCCTTTTGGTGGGTTTTAAACACCTTTTCAAAACAAAACAAAAGGAGTAGAGGAAATAACCAGTGCTATCTTCCATACAATCCATATAATCATCACAAAGTTTCCATATGATTTTCTTTGATTCCTTGAGCAAAAAGTTTTTTATAAAAATCAGCCGCAACGATAAGCATATCACTAATTTGATAAACTAGACCACTAAGGGCATGTACAATGGTGATGAGTCAGCTATCTGTAAGAGGTAGTTATAGGTGATTTTGGGATGTGGAGGAAAGAGAATGGGGAGAGAGAAGGTGGTTGTTTGTAAAGTTCCAGACAGTCTGTAGGCTTTTTACAGACAACTTACAGACACCATTTTTGTTGTTGTATGAAGGGTGTCTATAACTTATACTCACATATAGCTATGGCTAAAAATAGATAATTTCTCCGTATGTACATTAGTTTACATGTATGTTACCAATTTTACCATATTATGCCAATCGCTCCCACTCTGATAAGAAACTTAAACCTAGAATCCACCCTACTAAGCCAATTGCCTAAAATATTTGCAACATTTTTTGGAGGATATAAGAAAGAGTCTATCTGAATGATTGACCAAATAGATCTAGCGGTCTTAGGGCATGTACATTAGTTTACATGTATGTTACCAATTTTATCAATGCACTTCGAATTTTTGGTTAAATTTGAGCAACATATTTAAAACATTGACACCTCAATGTATGGGCAAAATAACCTGAAATAGAACAAGTCACTGAACACTTTTCATGACAACAGAAGATTGTATTATAGACCATTGCACATGCCCTTACCAATACGAAAAGGACTGAGTATTAATTTTGATGATAAAAATAAGTTGAAATGTTCACTGCGCTGCATTTGTTCAATGTCCGAACTGATTTCATGCATCCTTGGTTAATTGAATGTCTAAAGAAATTCAGCATTTTCCTGTGATTGTATTTTAGCACCTAGGTAGAGAATGTATCAAATACTCCTAGGTATGGGAAAGTAAAAGGATGATTATGAAAAAACAATTTCTTTTGGTGATATAGACATCATAACTCATATGGATCTGTAACAAAATTTCAATTCAAATTCAAAATGTAAATCAAAATATAGAAAATTTAGAATCAATTGTGAGTACGTAGTATTAGCTTATTTGGGTTGGGACAGGGCCATTTAACAATTTTGGTATTGGATTTGTCTTTTCTGTTTACCTAGCTACACTTCGAGTTTGGATTTGAAATTTTGTGCCATGATGAATACCTGTAATATTAGTCTTATATCTTCCATATGTTGCAAGATACCAAAAAAATGTGTGTGCATATTGGCACAAACTTTCTAGGAGAGGGAGTACATGATAAGCTGTCGGGGAAAGTATCAGGTGCACTGAGGGTTGGGGTGCACCTCGAGAGCTCTGGTTGAATGTTTTACAAGTTTTTTTTCAAAATTATGACATAGAAAGTATCTTTAGCTACCGTGTTACATAGTTTCAAATCAAAGTTCATAATAAATAGATAAACAAAAATAGTAAAATTCACACGGCATAGTGCCTAAGAGCATCTCCACTTGTCTTCCCGACGAGGCCCCCGAACGACGTTTTTTTCATCCGGACGGCGAAATTCAGCCCAGTCGCGCCCCCGGTTCCTCGATTTCGTCCGGATTTGGGCCTAAATTCATCCGGCGATCCCACGCCATCCCCGGCCCCCCGGAGAGTTCTCGGGGACTCCGGACGAAACAAAAGCGCGCGAAACGGCGAGGAAACTTCCCGCGCGTCTGGTGGCCCCAACTTGTCGGCGAGAGACACCGATCGTCGTCCTCATCGCATCGTCTTCCGCGCGCTGTAAAAGCCTGCCGCCGGTCAACATTCGCCGGCCGCGTAGCTTCCACGCGGTGAGTTAATGCCGTCGCATCGTCTTCCACGCGGCATTAATCGCCGGCGCCCGCCACGCCCACCGCGCCTATTTAAAGCCGCTCCGCTCGCCGCGACGCCCCTGCTCCACTCTTCCTCCATTCTCCCTCCACTCACCCTCCACCTCCACCTCCAACGATGGCGTTCTACGACGATGACGGCGCATCCAACAACGGGTTCCCCCGCCGATCTCTCCACACGTGGGAGGGGCACCTCCTCCACCAGGCGGGGTACCCCTGCCCGCCGGACACGAGGCCCCCCGGCGGCGGCTGGCGGCTAAGCGCTGGTGGCGTGCCAATCCCGCCGCCGCCCCAGAGCCACGCCCTCGACGTCGCCATCGAGGAGGCGCGGATGGGGATGACGGAGGAAGAACGCGCCGACCCGCGCCACCACCCAAAGAACTACACTCGGTGGAACTCATTCTTCCTCCGGCGGTGGGAGCGCGAACTGGCGTCCTACGATGGCCCGCCACCTCCGCCTGCGCGCAACAACGCCGCGGGGCGCCGGCGTTGGTGGAGCGCGCCGGATAGGACGCTCCACAACGTCCTCGAGCACATCGAGGGCGGCAACTCGCCGAGGCTCACGATGCCGCCTCCGTCGAACAGCCGCCAACGGGGAAACAGCTGGCAGCCACGGCGTATGGCTGCCAGTTCCTCGTCGTCTGGTTCGGCGGCGAGGTCGATCTCCAGGTCGGCGCCATCCTTGGCACCGGTGAAAAAGGAGCCGTCTTCCCCGGCGACCCACCGCACGCGCGGCGGCGGCGGCATCGTCATCTGCGAACCATCGACGGCACAGGGACGGCGCCGCCCCAAGCGCGACTACGACACCTCCGACGAGCGGAAGCGCAAACCGGCAAAGGTGAAGGTCGAGGAGGAATAAAGCGCCGAGGACGCCGCCATCCTCGAAGCCGTCATTGCGAGGTCCCTCCAGGACCTCGTACCCGCCGACACCTGGTCGAGGGAGCAGTGGGAGAAGGAGGAAGCGGAGCGGCAGGCGAGGTACCTCCAGGACGCCGCTCGCTTCCGGCGGCCTGCGACTCCTCCATCCGGCGCCGTCGTCCTCGTCATCGACCTCGAAGCCTCCGACGACGAGCTGTACAAGCCATCTCCGTCCCGCCTCGCACCAGCGGCCGATGGGGAGACGCCGGCCAAGGCAGCAGCCAGGCGGCTTCGGCGCCGCCACAGTTCGACGACGATAGCTCCGACGACGATGGCGGCGACTACACGGTGTTCTACCGCCGTTTCGGCATGTAGAGCGCCGTGTTTTCATATTTACAGTTGTATTCCCCTAGCCGAATTCGAAATATAGTCGAATTCGGTCTCTATGTACGAACTTCGCCCTATATATATAGTAAATATCATTAAATTTAGTCTAAATTCGACCGTTTTATGCCGTACTTTGTCAAGTTTCCGTTTTTCAAATTTAAATCGCCGTCTTGGCCTGAGATCGCGGCTGGGAAATTACTCCTCCCCACACCAAATTTACGTCCAATCCGGACGTAAATTTCCCCGGATTTCGGCGTGGGGAGGGTAAACGAGTGGAGATGCTCTTATGAAAGCCGGACTTTAAATTTGTTCCATAATTATTTTATAAAAAATATCATTTTATTTTTTCAAGTTATATTTCATATTTTTTCTTGAACTTTCGTGGCAATGCTATATCTCAAGAAAATATTTCTAGATTTTCAAAAATTTCAATATTCTCAACAGGAGCCTTGGTGCTGTGGTGCATGCCACAAACCCCGGTACTATCCGTAGAACATCTTCCCCTGCACTCCCGGGCTCCCCGCTCCATCCGTTTCCCGCGTCCAGCGCCGCCGAACCCTCCGCTCCTCTCCTCGCGACCGCCGTCCATGCGTCCTCCCGCCACCTCCAGGAGGCCATTCTCTCCTCCCATCCACTGGATTGGTGCGGAGTGGACCGGAGACCCGCCCAGACTGACCGAATTTCTTCCGAGGCTTCCTGCTCTTCTCCGCCTAATGCCCCACCATCGGCGACCTCGCCGCCGGCGAAGGGACTCAGCTACCCATACTGCTTCCGCCCAAAGAAGCCTCCTCGCGTAGGTCCTCCGTCCGTTCGGTAAGGAGCCCTAGCCTGACTGTTCATTTCGTTTTGAACCCTGTCAATTCATCTGACACACCAGGGCTCCATCAGATTCTTCCTCTTCCGACGCACAAGGTCGATCTCGGTTGGTGCTACCGGAGGTGCAGCTTCAGTTTGGCTGTCCACAATTTTAGCACCCATTCCGTACATTGAAAGAAGAATCCATGCCTCATGACATCTGCACATGAAATGCACAATGCAATTACCAATTCCTAATTGCAGAAATGGCATGATTTTTTCTAAAAATTATCTCAAATTCCTTTGCCATGTGGATGCAGGACACATAGACTTATATGTGTCAATTTTCAGTATCTAAAATTTCCATGGTGTACAGCACCAAGAAAGGGATGGCCTTATCTTGGAATATTCGTATGAACTATAACTTTCTTTTTGCGGGGAACTATAACTTTTTTTAATCGATACCAGCGATGAATTGGATGTAGAGATTTGCATGGTTAGTCAAATTGTGTGAAACAAATTGTTGCCATAGTTTTAGAGCAGTATCATGACCTTCACACTCGCAGTGGGGACACGGGAACATTTGGGCACCAAAATCACATTCGTTTGCTCATATTTATTGAAATAATACAGCTGATATTGGCCTATTGTAATTGCTCAGCAATACATTCTTGTGATGCTGATACCCCATTGCTAGTTTATCCGTGCAGATACCGGTGATTAAAGGTGAAAATAGAATGGTGACCTGTTGCTGTTTAGATGACACCAGATGATAATGTGAGTCTCCAAATACTGCATTGTGTATCATTTCTCTCTTTTTGGTTGAACACATATGTGTTTACTAAATAATTTGTATGCTAATCTGGACTATGTTTTACATTTCTGAAAGGCCCTTATTACTTTAAAGAAAGGCAGCAAACTTATCAAGTATAGTCGGAAGGGAAAACCCAAGATCCGCGAGTTCAGACTTTCTAGTGTAAGTTTATGTGTATGGTTGTGTGGTACTGGTGTTCATTTTCTTGGTACAGGATGAGAACAAAGTTCTCTTTTTTTTTCTCATTACAGGACGAAACAGTATTAGTTTGGTATTCACACAGCAAGGAAAAGTGCCTCAAACTGTCTTCTGTGTCTAAAATTATACCTGGACAGAGAACTGTAAGTGAAACTACCACAGACCAGTTATCCCTTTCGGTTACATTCACATGATCAACTTTTAATATCCAAGAGTTTATTGAGACTCTGAAATTGCATAGTTTTTCAATTCTAATTTATTAAATATCTAAAATTGGGATCTTATGCATTTGTGCATCATTTATCAGGCGGTTTTTAGGAGGTTTCTACGCCCTGAGAAGGATTACCTATCATTTTCCCTGATATACAAGAACGGCCAACGCTCCCTTGATCTGGTAAAAGATAAATTCTTCATGCTCGTTTTAACTGATGCGAAATGCCTCATCTTTATATATGCCTAGCACGATGACCTGTCGAAGACAATAATGACACGATATTCTAGCTGATTTACAGGTTTGCAAGGATCAAACTGAAGTTGAAGTGTGGTTTTCAACACTTGAGACACTGATTACTTCACGCCGTGCAAGTTTTTCCACTGATTGCCCAAGTGATAGAATATCATTTTCCGACGTGAGTTGGTCTTCCTTAATGACTTAAGTGTTTTCATTTGATGCAATATTATAAGAATTCTTCTACAGAGTAATCAAGAGCGAATTCAGATATCATCCATGCATTAGTTAGGCCTTGTTTGGGAAAGGGTTACTTCCTTTCAAATCCATAATTTTTGGAAGCTACTTGTTACTTGTGAGGGGCTTCAGCTTCCCTAAGATTCCCGGAAAGCTGCCAAAACATGGTGCATGTCAACCATGTGATTTATCTTATTTGAGAAAACAAACTATGGCTGTTGAACCGAAGAGCATATACCTTCAGTGCTGGTGTGATTTACAGCAGTCCCCAGAACAAACATTGGAGGCGCCATTTATTTAGTAATTATTTAATGCGTGGGTCAGTTAGCATCTGATTTCCTACTTATGTGTCCATCTCACCACTCGTTGTATCAGGAGAAGACTGGAGAGTGGCTTACATTTGATCATAAATTGCATAGGATGTTCTCTGTTTAACACATGTTTCCTTTTTTCAGGAAGTGTCCCAATATCAAGTTGCGTACGATACAAGATTAGATACTGCCTCAAGTAACACCCGAAATTTTAACTCAGCTGGTTATGGCACAGCCTATTCATTGAATTCTTCAAGAGCAGATGTTGGATCAGATCGTGTCAATATGCTGAGAGTAAGTACGGGAGATAGTAGTCGGATTAGTATTTCCAGCAGTGTCCCTAGTTCTTCCAGTCAAGGTTCCGGACCAGATGATATAGAATCACTTGGTGATGTTTATGTATGGGGCGAGGTGTGGATTGACGTGGTCCAGTCAGAAGGATCCTCAAATTTGGTGTGCTCCAAAGCAGATGTTTTAATTCCTAAACCTCTTGAATCAGATGTTGTTCTGGATGTACAGCAGATATCATGTGGTTCGAGGCACATTGCTCTTACTACCAGACAAGGAGAAGTGTTCACTTGGGGTGAAGAGCTTGGTGGAAGGCTAGGCCATGGAACTGACGAAGACATTAGTCGTCCAAAACTTGTTGAATCCTTAGCAGTGTCTAATGTGGAATATATTGCATGTGGGGAGTTCCATACTTGTGCAGTAACTGCCTCAGGTGATTTATACAATTGGGGTGACGGTTCTTACAATGCTGGACTTCTAGGACATGGCATTGGAGCTAGCCATTGGCTTCCAAAACGAGTCTCGGGACCTTTAGAAGGGCTTCAAGTGTTGTCTGTTGCATGTGGCTCATGGCATTCATTACTTGTCATGTCAAGTGGAAAAGTATTCACTTTTGGCGATGGGACATTTGGTGCTCTTGGACATGGAAATCGTGAAAATGTTGCCTATCCGAAAGAAGTTGAATCTTTGATCGGATTTAAAGTGCTGAAAGTTGCCTGTGGCGTTTGGCATTCCGCAGCAATTGTGGAGACCAATAGTCAGACGGGCATGAATGTGGTGTCCAGGAAACTGTTTACCTGGGGAGATGGAGATAAGAACCGCCTAGGTCACGGGGATAAAGAGGCTCGGCTAGTTCCCACTGTTGTTCAAGCCCTTGTTGACAATAATTTCCATCAGGTAGCCTGTGGGTATAGTATGACTGTTGCACTCGCCACGTCCGGCCATGTCTTCACAATGGGTAGCTCTAACTATGGTCAGCTTGGGAATCCAAAAGCTGATGGTAAACAACCCTGCCAAGTACAAGACAAGTTGAATAGTGAGTTGGTTGAAGAGATCTCATGTGGTTCTTACCATGTTGCAGTCTTGACTTCAAGAAGTGAGGTATATACATGGGGTATGGGGGCCAATGGAAGGCTGGGACATGGTGGCATTGAAGATAAAAAGAAACCAACTATTGTGGATGCATTAAAAGACCGTCATGTTAAAAGTATTGCATGTGGTTCAAATTTCACGACATGCATTTGCATACATAAGTGGGTTTCAGGTGCAGATCAGTCTGTATGCTCCGGCTGTAGGCAGCCATTTGGTTTCACAAGAAAGAGGCACAATTGTTACAATTGCGGGCTTGTTCATTGCCATGCATGTAGCTCAAGAAAGGTCCTGAAGGCTGCTTTGGCACCAACTCCTGGCAAACCACATCGTGTATGCGATTCATGTTTCATGAAACTGAAAGCTGCAGATGGCGGCGGCGGCGGTGGCGGTGGCGGTAATAGTCCATATAACAAAAAGAGTGTCATTACTCGCCGCTCTGTTGATATCAAAGATAAGTCAGAGAGGCCAGACATAAGGCCTTCAAGGCTAGCAACAGCAGCAACTGCAGAGCCAGTGAAATATGCTGATGCAAAATCAGCTAGAAACGAGATAAAACCTGAGGCTGTGTCTATGGCAAGGGCAACCCAAGCTCCTTCAATGTCAGCTTTGGCAGTCCCAACTGCTGTAAAGCCTATGGGAATGGGAATGGGGGGAATGGGGGGAATGGGGGGAATGGGTATGGGCATGGGAATGGGTATGGGTATGGGAATGGGAATGAACATGCCTATGGCAATGGCACCAATGGGAATGGGCATGCCTGTGGTGTCACCAGCTCAGCCAAAGAAGCAAAGCCCAACTCCAGCAACCACAAGTACTCTTAGCATTAAAAGTGTTGACTCCAAAAATGATATTGACAACATGAAGAAGACTAATGAAACGCTGAATCAAGAAATCTCAAAGTTGCAGACTCAGGTATGCTTTAGAAGATTATACCATTTGCCTACTTTATGATGGTTATCTGCTTTTGATAAAATCACCATATTTTGATAGGTTACTAAGTTAAAACAGAAATGTGAAGTCCAAGATGACCAACTGCAGAAAGCAGAAAAAAGAGCTAAAAGCTCTGCCTCCCTAGCCGCAGAAGAATCTGCCAGGCGCAATTCTATGTTGGACTTTGTTAGGTTTCTTGACAGTGAGGTACTACTACTCTTCCAAACTATATATGCAAACATGAACCTTTTGTCGAAGCACTCACTGTATATTTCCGCATATCGTGCTGTTGTGCTTATTGTACTTTTTTTCTATGGCATGCCATTTGAGGTATTCACACTTCTGTATTTAGTTGCTCATAGCAAGGGTTATGTTAATCTGTATTAGCGGACAATATCATAACATGCCATCTTTCAGCTCAAGGGAATTGCAGATAAGGTGCCCACTGAATTTACTGACAGCATCAAAACCTTGCAAAGTCAATCAGAGAGATTTCTTACTGGGCAGTGTGGTCATCCACCGGAGGGCATTTCCGGACATGAACAGGCTCGCCTCTCCAGTAGCGGGATGCACGAAATAGCACACAACAGATCCGCTAGCATGGGTAACCTAGATGGCAGTGGCTTTTCCCTGGCAAGCGAATCTCCATGCCATCGAGTCATGGATGGCAACGGGAGGGCTCCAGGTGACTTTGCGCCAAAGTTTGGTACTCATGGAGAAGTGCAGCTGATTGAGCAATTTGAGCCAGGAGTTTACGTCACGCTTATCCAGCTGAGAGATGGCACCAAAGTATTCAAGCGTGTTCGGTTCAGGTATTCCATCCCAACCCTTGTTACCACGTTCATCCTGCATATATCTCAACCTGATTGATTTGTCAACAATATTTTTACCAAACGACAATCCCAGGACACTTCTCTTTTTTGAGGGGAGGAGCTAGTGAATTTTATTACTTATGGTTCTTCTCTTAAATGTTTTTGTTAGCAAGAGGAGATTCGCTGAGCAGCAAGCTGAGGAATGGTGGAGGGAGAACCAAGAGAGGGTGTTCAGGAAATACAACCATGCACCCAACTAGGCTCCTCGCCTCGGCATCATCCGGCATTTGTTAGTTTTGTTTTGGATATAATGAAAGCCGTCAGCCAGGAGATGAATCGCATAACGAGGCGCTGTTGCTGCTCGGGATTCCGCATCGTACAGGGAGTGTTGCCTCCTGTCTGCTGAATGCTGATGCTTAGTCTGAAGATCCTGGCGATTCTTTTATTCTTTTGACGTTCATCTTTGTTGCTTGTTCGTTTTGCTTTGGAGATATGATTTAATTCCATTTCCTTTAGCCTATTCGCTGAGAGACACTTGTTGCTTCTCAGCGAGGTAAAGTAGCTTGTAATGAACAGTGTAATTATGTGGGCAAATATTCTTCAAGTATGTATAAAGGAATGTAAGGTAATAAGTCCGCATTATGCTCACTTCATGCTTGTTTCCGATGGCACAAACTATGAAGCTGACCGAGATTTTTCAGCTCATTTGCTATTATGCTGCTGCTTTAATTGTTGTTAACCTCACGTGAAGCGAAGCACCAACGGCATGAGAGTGTCCGACGATGGCCAAGCTGAGGGAGGAGACACAAGAGACCCTACTAGAGGGGTTAGAACAAGAGGCGGAGCCAAGGGAGAAGACCTGGCCGGAGCTGTTGGTGCTCAGTGACAGTGAGGCACTTGGGAGTAAATTCATGCTTGATCCAATGGCTACCGAAATGCTGAGCTGGAGGTGCGGGGAAATGGTGGTAAAAAGAAAGCTGTGATGAATAAATTGTGATTATAAAAAATGACTCCGACAGTATTATATTGTATAGTACTATAGTAGAAAAAGGCGTAAAAGTCATACGAATAAGGATCCAAACCTGAGTAATGGCATAAACCAATTTGTTCGCACAAGATTATCATTGGAATTTAAGGGGTACCGTGTCTTCGCCATCACAATTTCAATTTGCATCAATGTGAGGAATTTCACTCCAGCAAAGAAAAAAAAACAGACTCGTAACAAAACAAGGTGGATAAAATCAAGCATCACGAGCATAGCACAAAGCCACAAAGTCACACTCGCTTCATTCGTATATGTTTGTAAATATATACAAACTGGCCATGTCACAAAAATATCATCATGCGTCCCAGGCCAGGAACAGAAAGTACGAGACATCTCAAACTCATCATATACCTTTGTGCTTTCGGAATTCTCACTCCCATTGCTAGGCATCGCCGTCGGCCCAGCATATCGTACAGATATACAACACACCTTCTCCCCCATATACATACACTGATACGTAATTACATTTACACTCACTGACATACATACACATTTGTTGCGATCAATCCAATATATATACCAGCATACACTGACAGCTCTGCACATCAAGAATAGCTCCTCCTCCAACTTAAGTTCTTCAGAAGCAGAATTTCTTCTTCTTCTGCAAAACCATATACATGAAGGACGTGCATTAGATAGGACCCAAGTATATAGCAAAATACCTTCAGGAAATAAGGCATTGGGTGACTGCAACATACGCGAAACTTGAGCATGTCTTGTTTGTCGATGAAAGCGAGCAGCTCGTCCTGGCGCATCAACGCCTCGTGGAGGGCCTGTCAATGGAAATTGGGGCAGCCACTTCATCCCATTATTAAATTTTACACAAAGACTAGACAATATTTGTGTCCTGCTGCTGTGTAAACTGTAGTGTGCATATCGGGGCACTCTAGTTCACGCATAATTCAGACCGAAGGCTGGAAAGCAACTGCGGTTTAAGCAGGAAAACAAACATACCTTCTTTGTAGAAATCAAATCGGCCTCCAAAGCATCCACGCGGCGGGCAGATGCATTGAGCAGCTCCTCCTTCTCGAATGGCATCTCAGAGGGCTTTGTTTCAAGCACCTGCACCTTCTCCTCCAGTTCAACTAGCCGTCTTAGCACAGCTGAAAGGACATCCTTCTCCGTGTAAGATGGGACAGGAGATGGAGGCCGGAATTCCTCCTTGTACTCAGGCTCTTGAGGACAGTCCACGTAATAGTGGTCATGATTTTCGGATTGGTTTGATAGCCTTTTAGCCATTCTGCTCGGGATAGTTCGAAGCATGGTAAAAAGGCTCACAATAAAGACTGTCAGCCATGCGATAGTCAAAGTCCGAATTCCTTCAAACGTGGTCGGCACATTACTCAAGCAGAATGAACCTGGGTAAAGCATGTTCAGGAAACAGGTTCAGTAACAAGAACTCAATACAGTGCACTTGCATACCGATCAAGTGTTGAGGTAGTTCTGGGGGCTGCATTTCTCATAATAGCAAAAATTAGACTAAACTAATTAAACAGAGTATTTATTCAATTAGCTCACATGGTATATGATTGCAAGATGTATTCATTGATCAAAAGTATATAATAGCTACTTTTGGCAAATCCAATAGATGTGTACGAATAACAAGAAGTATTAGTATATGGGAGTAGACATGGACTAATTCTCAGACTCAATAATAATTCTGAATTAAAACTCCACATATGTCCTTTTTAGGAATATAGTCGGTCGCAAGCCCAGGTCAAGGAGGAGGGTTGTAATAGACTTGGCGAGCCAACATAGAAAGCCAATCATTCCTATGGGTATGAAAACTATTGCCTGCCCCAACTTGTTTGGGACAAAAAGGCTTTGATGTTGTAATGATAATTCTGAACTAAAACTAAAAAAGGTATAGTTTTGGACAACTGAACAAAAAGCTTCCAGGAGGGGTAAAAGGTAAAGTAATAATGTAAAAGACCTGATGAAGAAGCTGTTGGACTAGCTCTGGGGCTGCCCCATCCGTCATCCACAACCTTGTCAACAACAGGGATGCTTTCTTCAATAGTGGGACGAGTGGCAGATGTGGATGCATGTGCTGCAAATTTTGACTGACAAAGTAACCACCTATTAGCAACATGTATGCAATGTTGAAGGTGGCATTAAATAAGAATTTAGCAGTGGCCATAAGATATCTTCCATGGTTGTTTGGAAATTGTAGTTATAAAAATTCATGTTATCTGACTGGAAAGTTTGGGTGCAATGGCATTGCAGTTCAAATAAATGTTAAGGAAATAGTCATACTTTTGTGATTATTGTTGAGTGATTTTCTTGTTCTTGTGATGCTGTTACCACTAGTCAATATTTAGTTGGCAATATTACTGATGTAGACTATGCCCCATTGTTTATAATGCCAGGTTTCTTGATGGTAAACAGGGAGTAGCTACTTGCCTCCTCATGGACAGGGGTCAGCAGAGGGTTTGTTATGACGTTCTTTGGTGCAATAGGAGATGCAACATCCTCAACTTCAGAGCCAGACTCGGCAGATCCGTCACTGCCTTTTCTCTGCTTTAATAAGATAAGAAAGTATATTCATTAATAGTCGAACAGGGTGGTTCTACAAATCTTGATGTCCAAGCATGCTCACTGAAGTTACATTTGGACGCTGTGGCCTAGCATAACCAATAATCTTTCCGTCGGAGCTGGATATGGTCACAATTTGCCTGTCGTAGTTAGCCTCGCCATTCAGGACCCTCTGGGGAAATTGAAGATGCATCACATTAGCAGCTACAACAAGATGCCTTGTGAATAGCAGTGTTAATGCAACATCCTCTCTGGGGAGGAGGAGGAGCGCACAACCTTTATTGTGTTGGGATCCTTCCAAGGACCTTTATCTGATCTTTGACAACCTCCGTGTTCGTCACACCTGCATTTACCACCAAAGAATTCTGGCAATTCACTGCACACATTGAAACAAGAAAGAAAGTTAGGGTGGAAGTGGAACCAATAAACACAGGCATGAATGGAAAAGATTAAAGTTTCTGACCTCTCGTCAATTATTTCAAGTAGCTTATTTTGATACTTAGTTCCAAGAACCTTCAAGTGAAGACATTGAAATATGATCAGTATCAATGTACCAATCACACTATGATTGAATAAATGTGATATAATGAAAGTATTTACATGAATCTTTGAAGCAGTTTTTGGATCAAGAAAAGATTTTATTGTGCCCCATAACATCTTGAAGCCTTGGCCAGCATTAATTACATACATCCGGCATAATGTCTGCAACAACATTCCAAACACATTACATATTATACTGTTTGGTTAAGAGACAAGCACATAGCACAGGAAATGGTTCATCCAGAATAAAAATTAAAAGGACAGAATTTAAATTTGCTGCCCAATATCCATCACAGGATCACATACCTCTGGATAGTTGTCACTGTCAATCTTCTGCAATCGTGTGATTAGTTCCCTTGCATATTTCGAGAAATTCTTCAATCCCTTGAATTTATAGAAAAATAGTTAAGTTTGAAGTCTTAAAACTGTGAGTTTTAATGTTGAGAGCAATGTTCGGTCAAACTGAGACATACCACGCCTTGCACATCCAGAATAGTAGTGCACGAGTCCAAGTGCCGTTTTGCAGCAATTGAGCAAGCTGGAAATCTCATCTTGAAACATTGCTCAAACTCCTTGACATGATATTTCACATATCGGTCTATAGTTGTTACTTGCACTAGCTTGTTTGCATCAACTTTTCCTATTAACTCTATGTAGATAGGTCTTCCGTCTTTATCCACCCCGTGGTAAAACTGTGGATAATACTTCATAACTTCGTTTAACTCGGAGTAATTAAACTCCTGAGAAAGGAAAACGAATTGCCATCATTATGAAGTTACTCCAAGCAAGAAAAATGGTATCCCATGTTACGATATATTTGTATAGCCTTTTGATTTAATTACCTCTATATCATCGGTCCCAAATTCTTTTCTCCATTTAAGCATTTCTGACCACATATGCTTTGCTTTCTCAACATCAAACTTGCGTGCCTTCAGGAACCTATAAGTGATTAACATTAACAGTTAAAAGCTATTGTAATGATACCCTTTTGAGATTGCATAAGCAACTGCTAGAGCATACGTAGTTTATGTGGTGGGACTATTGGAAATAAGACGAAAGTAAATTCACATAATAAGGTCCGATTAAGACCAATGTGATCAGAATATTGGGTACCTCAACATCATGTGGTAATCATCATGCTGCTGTGGCAACAAGTCCTCATCAAGCAAGCACTGTCGAAACGCATCAACTGCTTGAAGATCTTGAACGTCTCTTATGTCCTCGATGGAAATCTCATGCTTCTTTTTGCTTTTCCTCCTTAGGGAATGTCTGAACTTGTTCCCTGCGTTGATAGCCTTTTTCTTGAAAGAGTTTATTTTAGTCTTCTTCTCTCCCTCTGAGTTGTCCGCGTCCGATCTGCTCTCTCTCTTTCCATCATTGTGTGCGAACCCTTCGAAAGCTGTGCCAGTAATGATATATTAATATTATTTAGTAAAAGCAAAAGTAGCTAGAGTCACTACTTGAGTAACAGAAACCGATTATGGACTGGCCAGATAATGGCGCTCTGCAAGGAACTAAAACAAGAGCCCACGCGACATACTACATGTATGCTTAAGCAATAATCGCTAGTACGAAGATTCAGCACAGAGGGGCTTCGCAGAAGGGACGGTGATTGCATCGTTAAATTAGTTGAGGGACGTAAAGAATGCAAGAAAATAAGAACAATACATAAATAAGTTCAATTATTTATATGTTGGTCTTACTTGACATAAAAAAGAGCACTATATTGCTGATTCTTCAACATTTGTTTACACTCTGTTTTTTTTGTGTGGTCATCCTTGTTGATGATTACCTTCATGCATCAGCTATAATAGCCTCTAGTGATGCCAGATATAAAAAATTGAAACCAGAATAGACTTCTGAGGGAGATATTTTATAGACGGTTGTTGGATATTTACAAGTGAAATTAACTGCTAAATATTTTATTTTTTTGGGGGGAGAGAATCCCCACCTGAATATATTTCCTCAAATACTGCCAAAGACTTAAAACGAAGAGCATGATTCTAGCAGCACCAAATCCTATTCTACGGTGGGTGGAGGTAGCCCCAAATCCTGTAAACCATGTAACTGATTCGAAGAGCGGCAGAATGAAAATATGCACCTATCTAAATCCCGAGAACAATATGCACATGTCCAAACTGGAAAGGAAGCAGACACGTTGAACCCTAGGAAATCGATTCCGCTCCCAGAGTTGAAAGGCAAAACACCCTGTTTGGGATTAAAACTGTATACTCACATGGCCTGGCCAATCGGTCGAGGGGTCCTGACATCCCCCTCCGTCACCGGCTCTGGAATCGAATGCCCCGACCAAGCTCCAGTCTCAGAATCCGCTGAAATAATCCAGGCGAAGAATTTCAGCAAGAAAACAGTAAAAGCGCCACGCTTGGGTGCTAAATTGACGAATTGCGTGTGGAAAGAGGAAAAGAAACTGATTTTGGAGAAACTTATGGATAATTATTAGGATGGAAAGTTTTGGAGAATATTTTTGCGGAGATTGTTACCTTGATTTTGGAATTTGGGTGCGGATTTAGGAGCAGGAAGGAGGAGGAGAAGCTTCTCCCGTTTTAATGTGTGGGCGGCTCTGGAGGGAGAAGAAGAAGAAGAGAGAGGACAGGAGGGTTTCCGTCATGGCGCGGGTAGACGGAGTCCATAGGCCAGAAAACGGTTGACTTGTGTACGACGTGGACGTGCTCCGCGCACGGACCGGGCGCACGGAGGTGGCCACGTAGGACGGATCTGACGGGACAGGGCGTCTCCATCAGCGTGACACATACTCTTTTTTAATACCCGCGCGTTGCAACAGGAATTTTTCCGATAATTCTATTTTATAAAAAAAATATAAGTTGATTGAAATAGGTACCTGTAGGAACATATATGATTCAATTGGCATGAATAATCGAGAGACTAACTTAAAAAACTGATTTGAAATAGTTATGTAGTTGGAGCTAAAATTTGATGATATGGATAATTGAATGGCTTACAAAATAGATGATGTGGCTTGCGTGCAGAGTATTAATGAATGTTAGTGGGGATGACATGAACAATTAGATGGCTCATAGAATGGATGATGTGGATAGCTTGCATGTTGAGATAGACAACTTAGAGCATCTCCAGTCGCGTCCCCCAAAGCGTCCCCCAAATCCTTTGGGGGACGCCGGCCAAAAAAACGACCCAGTCGCGTGCCCCAAAGGCCGCTTCGGTCCGGACGTGCTCCAAATGTTGTCCGGCGTCCCTAGCCCATCCCCTGTGTATAGAGTCTCTACCGGGGACGCCGGACACAACTTTTACACTTACTTTTTGTTTGGAGGTCGCGTTTGGGGGACGTGGCTAGAAAAGGGACCTTTTCCAAACGAAAATTTTGTCCGGACGGCCCCCAAACGACTAATCCGACGCTTTGTCCGGACATGGTTTGGGGGACGCGACTGGAGATGCTCTTAAATGATTCTCTAGTGGGGTTTTGCTTTATAACAGTAGATAGGCTTTCACTCTGCTAGTATTAATATAGCAACCACCTTATACAAGTGTTTGAGTACAAACACGACGAAAAGAACACAGAAGAAAAAAAAGAAACTAACGTTGAAAAATTAGGATCGACGAAAACGTAGATAAATCGCAACCGTTGGGCTCTCCTGAGAGTTCCAACCACACTCTTAGCACTCTGAAGTCCTACGTACCAAGAAGCACCTTCAAGAAGAGAGGCGACGACAACAACGCTGTTATCCAGATTAGTCCTAGGGTTCCTGCGGTATGTGCAAGGATAAGGGCGGATGGCTTCACCCCAAGACCCTTCAAGAAGGAAGGGTGGCGCCCACGAACGTCACCGTGTTGGTGTCACCCGAAGCACTTGCTGCACCACACGCCCCCACGGCCTTGCAAACACCACACGACGTCTCATAGTGGTCATTGAAACAGGGCCAACATGGACAAGAAGGGCCAATCGGGAGCGAGAGACAGCACGTCAACAACCACGCAGGACGGAACTGCCTCCACCGCCACCTGCAGAAATCGACCGGACGCATCGACATGAACAAACCAGGCCCATCTAGCCCGACCGAGCTCGAGCAGCCTCGTGAAGTTCCCTGTCCTGGACTGTTCGAATCGGTTCACTGGGATACGGGAATTGGCCACATACTCTCCGTTGGGGTGACTTAAACGGATCGACTTGAGCTGACCAACTCATCCATTCACAAAATTTGAGGCACTAATGCGTTAGACCAGATAGCGCGCGTCCTCTCGGACCCTCTAGCTAGTGGCTAGCGAGTGCTCCCACGTCCTCCTCTTGGCCACCTCGGACCCTCCCAGTGGCCGGCACGGACCGAATGGGTCACGTCGCTGGGATCACTGGCCTAGCAGACCGAACAACATTCCAATGTCTATCCGTGATGGGACTTAAACAGACAAAATTGGACGGAATGGATCGCCGTTTTAGATCGTGTCGGTGGAGGTGCCCTTACAACGACATGGTTGGGCGGGACCACCCAGACTGTGTGCCGCCGACTGGGATCGAGATTCGTGTTGGTAAATCCATCGGAGCAACAGACGGCTGCCATGCACTCGGGCTCGTAGACCATGTCCACGAAAGTGCGCACCTGATGTTACGCGTGGAGGTTTTGGCCAAGTCAGATTTGGTTGGTTGGCCAACGCCAACTGCTTCCTCCTCCACTCCTTGTTTATTCTTAGACAAATGCCACTACTAATTGTTTTACAAATTATTATTTTTCTAAAGTATCTCTATGTTGCCATTGTAGAGTCAGTAACATTTTGTTAGAACAGCATTGTTGCAGTTTAAATAGATATTTTAAGCTTAATTAGATTTGTCAGTAAACTGATTCTGTTGGCTAACAGCCTAACACACTATATTGCCTTACAGTTAGTGGTTGCTTCTCCTTGAACGCAACGATTGTAATGCTAACATTAGCCGGCTAGGATAGGTACTTGTTGGGTGCAGGCTGTTCATAGGTGGTTTCACCATGGTAATTTAGAGATCAATCTGGTAGTACAGCCTTGAACTCTAAACGGAACACATGCAAGTTAAAACATTTTACCAGACACGATCAAAAGGACATGTTTAAGACAGCAATATAGTTTATTGTTGAGATGGACACTGAACAATGTAACTAAAATACAGTATAGTGCAACAAGAACTAAGCCTACCGCAACTGATCGATAAGTGAAATGTGTGCAATTTTCGCCACCATTGGTCAGAGTTTCTCCTTCTGGTTCCATCTTTATAATAACCAATGGTAGTACACTACGATATATACCCCATTGCTCTGTCTAGAGCTAAATAACAAGCAACTAAGCTACAAGAAGCCGTTCAATTAGTGCTGGCTGTCCCGCAGTGTCCGATTCCTGTTCCAATCAATCCAGCGGAGCAAAACAAAGCAGGTGGCAAAGATACACATCAACGAAGTCGGCACCGTGGAAATTAACCTTTTTTTGTTTCTGTTGGCAGTCTGCCCACCTGTGCCTGCTAATCTCTTTAATCACTTCTCGTTTTGTTGAAGACCTCTTTAATCAGGTTGTTAGGCTGTTACTTTACACTCGTTCGCAGACATCCAATCATTGTCCCGTGATCTGCATTAAATCGATGAGGATTTGATAGCAGGGAGCACGGGGTCGTTGGCTAACATAAACAAGTGTCTAGTGCAACCTGACCAGATCCTAGAGCTTAATAAAAGATTAAGAAAACAAGGTTGTATTATTCTGAGAAAGAAGCATTGGGCAGAAAAGAACAAAAAGATGCTACGTACAATAGGACCAGGCAAGAACCATATATGTTCAACCATGTGTGCCATATGACCAAACGTGCTTGACTTTTACCAACCACTGATATTATTTTAAAATGTTTTACTTTTCTTATTCAAAAAAATGTAGAGAAATCGGCTACGGGACACCATTATTTTACATCGTTTTCTAAAACACACCATCCAATTGAGTCTTTACCAGGTACCATTATAATTTTATGTCATATTTGCTAAAACATACTACCTATCCAAAAAAGGAAAGTTTTGCACTTTTTTTCTTCCAAACCAGTCATAGCATCGTCATCCTAGCTAAAAGTACAAAATTTTCCCTTTTTAGACATGAATGTACCACAAAATTGTTATGGTACCTGGCAA
Source organism: Lolium rigidum (assembly GCF_022539505.1). NCBI lineage: Eukaryota > Viridiplantae > Streptophyta > Magnoliopsida > Poales > Poaceae > Lolium > Lolium rigidum. The sequence goes on from NC_061511.1 coordinate 228,359,972, forward strand.
AGACATAATCAGATGGTGTGTTTTGACAATGCTAGAAAATAACGCTGTCCAGCAGCAAATTTGTCCCAAAAATGTAATGCAAACTATGGAAAGAGAGGGAAAATAGAAAAACTTGATGTTGAAATAGCATGGTGTATGAACAGGTATGCTGCAAACTTTGAAATAATATATTCCGTTGCGGATCCTATCCCCCCCCCCTCCATAGTGATGGCAAAATTGAGGTTATCTTTGTGTCTTCTTCGAGATGTTGAGGCGAGGGCTATATCTTGAAACCAGAATAAGATCCTCACTGTCCTATCCTTGATCTGGTGATGCTCTAGCGTCGACTAAGGGCGTGTGGAGTTATGCATCCCGCCAATCCTCTAGATCTAGTTGGTTTTCGTGTTCATTGGTTTCAGACCTGTCTCTTCCGTATAAGGGTCTTATCTTTGACGATGATTTCTTTTGTGGTGTGTTGGTCTTTTAAGGTCATAGCACGGTGATTTTCCGTTTGTTTACTACAACAAGCTCTACTACAACGAGTTTTGCCTGGCTATGGTGATGTAGGGGCGAGGACGGCGGCACGCCTTTGGCTCATGCCAGTGTTTGTAGTCATAGCTAGGTGGTCTATGGACCTATTTATAATCTTTATTTTTTGATTCTTTATACTGCTATGGATAATTATTAATAAATCAAAAAACAAAGAGAGGATGTTGTATGCCGATGATGAAGAGACGTAGATGATACTATTGGGAGGTTTAGTCGTTCTATCCATTTCTTTGTTCATTCAATGGGATGTGAATGTGGAAAAATCGCCATATATTGGGCCTATCCGCCAATTGGCCGCAATATAAGACGCCTCAGCACAATAATGCTGCCATTATCAGTAGACATCCAAATGGAAAATACTCTGCTATTCAAACGACCAGTTGCAGAAATCTATTGCGTACTGCTTCCTGTCCCATACCGGCACCTGCAATCGAGAAAAGGACTTGCAAACAGGACTAATTCTTTCGAATGGAAAAAAGGACAACAGCTCGCCTTGTGACACATGCATGCATATGTGGATGCGCACGGTGGGGAACAAGGTCAAGAACCTATCAAGGATCGGTAGGTAGGTACGAACCGATCGACGACCCCTGCTGGGCTTTGCTCGTTCGCCGTGGTGGGAGTGCATACATATTCCACTCTGGAAATGCGATGGGGTTAGTATATTGGACAACGACCTTACATGAAACGCCATGATTTTATAATTGGGCAGCTTGTTTATCCATGGTGCAGTTAGGCTGTTAGTAGGCAGTCCCTGTTTGTGTTTTGGGGCAGTTGTACTTGCTGGATCTCCTTCGGAAACCGCGTAGTCAAGCTTGCAAAGTATAGTACTCCTAGCTAGCTTCTTAGTAGATGGCAGGCAGGGAGGATGCTGGAGCTAGCAACCTAGCAATTAGCAAAGATACAGCATAAGAACTGCCAATCTATCTAGCTGGTCCCGTTGATGGTTTCTGAAGCAGCCACCTAGTGTTGGAAGCACTGAAATCGTGGCATCATTTTGGACGAATTGTTCTCTTCATATACAACGACGCGCACTTAGGTGTGTTCTAGTAGAAAGGAAAAAAAAAACCCAAACGTCCATTGCTTGGGTCAGATGCTGTTACTCTGCTCATGGTTGAGCCGGTAAGCGGCATGACGAGATCAGTTTTTTTTAGGGGTCAAACGGAGAGGCGAGACGAGCCCACGAACATGAATTGCGCTTGACTGGGCTGCTATCGGCCCCGCGGGCTAGTACTTGCATGGGTGAGGCCCAGTGGTACTGTTACTCTTCTTGGGCTGAACAGGCTAGAAAAACCCTATATGCTGACCAGGTTGGGAGGGGCTATATAATGACCGGGAAAGTATCCTATGCACCCAAACAACTCATGCACCCTATGCACCCAGCCCCGGTTAACTATTTTAAATGTTTTAAAAAAACCAAAGCCAAGATTATGTGTACAGATAGTACTCAGATCTAACATGTCACCAATTTTCAAATCATAATTCATAATAGAGATCAAGAAACAAAATAAACAAACCTGACCATGAATAGTGCCAAATGCAAGTTGGGCTTTCAGTTTAGCCCATTATCACTATTCATAACAAATTTGTCATTTTTTATTTTGAAGCTGTGTTTCAAATTTAGACTTGAAATTTTGTGACATGTTAGATACTAGTACTATCTATTCCCGAACTTTCTGTCAGAATTTTTTGAAACTTTTAAAGTTCTCAATCAGAGCTAGATGCATGGGTGCATGAGTTGCTTGGGTGCACAGGATACATTCCTTATAATGACCGTGCGCACACCCCCGACCGGCGGTTTTGTAGTGGGCCGCGGCCTATTTTTCTTTTTTGTTTACATATTTTCGTTTTTTAAAAAGCAGAAATATTTTTAAATCTGTTTATTTAAAATGTGAATGTTTTAATTTTTATGAATTTTTAAAAGATACGTTTTCAAAAAATAATATTTCATCAATTTTTTTTTCAGAATTTAAACATTTTTCAAATTTGAACATTTTTTGACTTTTCTTTAAAATTTGAACATTTTTCAAACATGAACATATTTTAAATTTGAACATTTTTCAAATATGAACATTTTTCGAATACGAACATTTTTCAAATACGAACATTTTTAACTTTAAATATTTTTTAGATTTGAACAATTTTTAAATTCGAGCATTTTTAGTTTTAAACAATTTTAAAGTTTGAACAGTTTTCAAAATTGAATATTTTTTAATTTGAACGTTTTACGAATTTGGAAAAACAATGAAAAAGAAAAAATGAAACAAAAAAAGGAAAAAGAAAAAAAAGAAAGAGAAAGAAATAATAAACAGAAAGCGGAAAAAGAAGAAAAAATCCGACATGGGTCGGGCCCTATACCTGACCAGGGGTGTGCTGCATGCCGTACACACCGACCTGGTTGATGTATAGGATTTGCCGACCAGGTTAGCCGTTACCACGGTGAATCCCTATTTATGGCCCGCGCATGCACAGGGTGTTCACTTGGTTCGCGGCCTACTAAGTGCATCCTAGTTGTTTTTAGGCTGGTTCTTTCGCTTTTTTCGTTTTTTCTGTTTTTTCACTTTTTCCGGTTTTGTTTGGTTCTTTCGTTTTTGTTTTTCTCAAATTTGGGTAAACTTGGATTTTAAGCAAAATTTCGAATTTAAGCAAAATTTTAAATTTGGGCAAATTCCGAATTCGAGCAAAATTTGAATTCGAACAGATTTGAATTTGAGCAATTTTTGAATTCGATTTTGAGCATATTCTAAATTTGAGCAAATTTTGAATTCAAGTAGATTCCAATTTGAGCAAATTTCGAATTCAAGCAAATTCGAATTTGAGCAAATTTCGACTTTGAGCAAATTTGGAATTCGAGCAGATTCAAATTCGAGCAAATTTGAATTCAACCAGATTTGAGTTTGAGCAAATTTAAAATTCGAGCAATGCACCTAGTCTTTCCTTTTTTTAAACGTACCATCCAGCGTCGAACGGAAACATCGAACGAACGTGCTAATGTCGAAGGTGTGAACGTGGAAGTAGTCTACTCGGTATGTTTCCTATCCGTTCAAGGGCTTGTGTAGGGATTTGTTGCATAGAAAACAAAAAAAATTCCTACCGCGAGAACGCAATCCAAGCTAAGATGCAATCTAGAAGACGGGAGCAACGAGGGGATGATCAAGACTCACCCTTGAAGATTTCCAAAGCCTATAAGAGTAGGCTCTTATTGTTGCGGTAGACGATCACTTGACGCTTGCAAAAGCGCGTAGAAGATCTTGATCACGGTGCCACGATCGGGCAGCACCTCCGTACTCGGTCACACGTTCGGTGTTGATGACGAAGTCCTTCTCCCCGTTTCAGCGGGCAGCGGAAGTAGTAGATCCTCCTCGGAATCCCGGCAGCACGACGGCGTGGTGGCGGTTGATACGTCTCCGACGTATCGATAATTTCTTATGTTCTATGCCATATTATTGATGATACCTACATGTTTTATGCACACTTTATGTCATATTCGTGCATTTTCTGGAACTAACCTATTAACAAGATGCCGAAGTGCTAGTTGCCGTTTTCTGCTGTTTTTGGTTTCGAAATCCTAATAACGAAATATTCTCGGAATTGGACGAAACGAAGACCCGGGGGCCTATTTCGCCACGAACCTTCCGGAAGACCGAAGAGCATACGAAGTGGGGCCACGAGGTGGCCAAACCACAAGGCGGCGCGGCCAAGGGGGCCCGCGCCGCCCGTGGTGTGGGCCCTCGTCGGCCCCCGACTCGCCCTTCCGCCTACTTAAAGCCTCCGTCGCGAAACCCCCGATGCGAAAAACCACGATACGGAAAACCTTCCGCAGACGCCGCCGCCGCCGATCCCATCTCGGGGGATTCGGAGATCTCCTCCGGCACCTCGCCGGAGAGGGGATTCATCTCCCGGAGGACTCTACACCGCCATGGTCGCCTCCGGAGTGATGAGTGAGTAGTTCACCCCTGGACTATGGGTCCATAGCAGTAGCTAGATGGTTGTCTTCTCCTCATTGTGCTTCATTGTTGGATCTTGTGAGCTGCCTAACATGATCAAGATCATCTATCTGTAAATACTCTATGTTGTGTTTGTCGGGATCCGATGGATAGAGAATACCATGTTATGTTAATTATCAAGTTATTACATATGTGTTGTTTATGATCTTGCATGCTCTTCGTTACTAGTAGAGGCTCTGGCCAAGTTTTTGCTTTTAACTCCAAGAGGGAGTATTTATGCTCGATAGTGGGTTCATGCCCGCATTGACACCGGGACGAGTGACGAAAGTTCTAAGGTTGTGTTGTGCTTGTTGCCACTAGGGATAAAACATTGGCGCTATGTCCGAGGATGTAGTTGTTGATTACATTACGCACCATACTTAATGCAATTGTCTCGTTGCTTTGCAACTTAATACTGGAAGGGGTTCGGACGATAACCTCGAAGGTGGACTTTTTAGGCATAGATGCAGTTGGATGGCGGTCTATGTACTTTGTCGTAATGCCCAATTAAATCTCACTATACTTATCATGCCATGTATGTGCATTGTTATGCCCTCTCTATTTGTCAATTGCTCGATCGTAATTTGTTCACCCAACATGCTTTTATCTTATGGGAGAGACACCTCTAGTGAACTGTGGACCCCGGTCCATTCTTTAATACTCGAAATACAAATCTGCTGCAATACTTGTTTTACTCGTTTTCTCTCGCAAACAATCATCTTCCACACAATACGGTTAACCCTTTGTTACAGACAAGCCGGTGAGATTGACAACCTCACTGTTTCGTTGGGGCAAAGTACTTTGGTTGTGTTGTGCGGGTTCCACGTTGGCGCCGGAATCTCCGGTGTTGCGCCGCACTACATCCCGCCGCCATCAACCTTCAACGTGCTTCTTGACTCCTACTGGTTCGATTAAACCTTGGTTTCTAACCGAGGGAAACTTGCCGCTGTGCGCATCACACCTTCCTCTTGGGGTTCCCAACGGACGTGTCAATTACACGCATCAAGCAAATTTATGGCGCCGTTGCCGGGGAGATCAAGACACGCTGCAAGGGGAGTCTCCACTTCCCAATCTCTTTACTTTGTTTTTGTCTTGCTTTATTTTATTTACTACTTTGTTTGCTGCACTTATATCAAAACACAAAAAAATTAGTTGCTAGTTTTACTTTATTTACTTGTCTTGTTTGCTATATCAAAAACACAAAAAAATTAGTTACTTGCATTTACTTTACTTGTTTCATCATGTTTCCTTTTAATTTTACCACAAAAAACATACCGGTAGGACGCGGGTCTATAATTGGGAGGAACAATATAGAAGAATTTTTCACCCATGTTAGCACCGTTGAAGATTTTGAAGATAGACACTTGGTAGAACTTGCTCCTACTTATGAAATTGCTGCTGCTGCTTTAGTTCGCATGTTGGAAACTAAATTTGTTAATCTCAATCCTATAATCCAACACATGTTTCTTACACTTGGTGATATGGAAGAGGGGGAAAGAAAGATTTTGTTTTAGAAACCCTTCTTAGAGAATTTGGTGGTCTAGCAAGAGAGGCTAGAAAGGTCTTCGCTAAATTTAATATGCTTGGTTCTCATACTAATTTTGTTGGTCTCCTTGAAAAAATGGACATGGATAGAATAAGATACACTAATAATATTAATGATGGTGGGGAGATCAAAGCACCAATACCATGCAAACTCCTAGCTATGAATGATGCACTAGAAAATAACTATGCTTGGCTTGTTCTTGAAAATTTGTTCGATGAGAGTAGCAAGCCCAAGACTAATGAAAAGGGAGACGCTAAAACTTATGTATCTAATATACTATGCATGGTTGAGAAAACTCCAAACCCCGCTGTAGATGCACCACCCTTTGATAATACTTGAGATACACTTTCTGCGCCTAGCTGAAAGGCGTTAAAGAAAAGCGCTTATGGGAGACAACCCATGTTTTTACTACAGTATTTTTGTTTTATATTTGTGTCTTGGAAGTTGTTTACTACTGTAGCAACCTCTCCTTATCTTAGTTTTATGTTTTGTTGTGCCAAGTAAAGTCTTTGATAGAAAAGTAAGTACTAGATTTGGATTACTTGCACAGTTCCAGATTTCTTTGCTGTCACGAATCTGGGTCTACCTCCCTGTAGGTAGCTCAGAAAATTAAGCCAATTTACGTGCATGATCCTCAGATATGTACGCAACTTTCATTCAATTTGAGCATTTTCATTTGAGCAAGCCTGGTGGCCTAATAAAATCCATCTTTACGGACTGTTCTGTTTTGACAGATTCTGCCTTTTATTTTGCATTGCCTCTTTTGCTATGTTGGATGAATTTCTTTGATCCATTAATGTCCAGTAGCTTTATGAAATGTCCAGAAGTGTTAAGAATGATTGTGTCACCTCTGAACATGTTAATTTTTATTGTGCACTAACCCTCTAATGAGTTGTTTCGAGTTTGGTGTGGAGGAAGTTTTCAAGGATCAAGAGAGGAGTATGATGCAATATGATCAAGGAGAGTGAAAGCTCTAAGCTTGGGGATCCCCGGTGGTTCACCCCTGCATATTCTAAGAAGACTCAAGCGTCTAAGCTTGGGGATGCCCAAGGCATCCCCTTCTTCATCGACAACATTATCAGGTTCCTCCCCTGAAACTATATTTTTATTCCGTCACATCTTATGTACTTTGCTTGGAGCGTCGGTTTGTTTTTGTTTTTTGTTTTGCTTGAATAAAATGGATCCTAGCATTCACCCTGTGGGAGAGAGACACGCTCCGCTGTAGCATATGGACAAGTATGTCCTTAGGCTCTACTCATAGTATTCATGACGAAGTTTCATCTTCGTTAAATTGTTATATGGTTGGAATTGGAAAATGCTACATGTAGTAATTCTAAAATGTCTTGGATAATTTGATACTTGGCAATTGTTGTGCTCATGTTTAAGCTCTTGCATCATATACTTTGCACCCATTAATGAAGAAATACTTAGAGCTTGCTAATTTGGTTTGCATATTTGGTTTCTCTAGAGTCTAGATAACATCTAGTATTGAGTTTTGAACAACAAGGAAGACGGTATGGAGTCTTATAATGTTTACCATATGTCTTTTATGTGAGTTTTGCTGTACCGTTCATCCTTGTGTTTGTTTCAAATAACCTTGCTAGCCTAAACCTTGTATCGAGAGGGAATACTTCTCATGCATCCCAAATACTTGAGCCAACCACTATGCCATTTGTGTCCACCATACCTACCTACTACATGGTATTTATCCGCCATTCCAAAGTAAATTGCTTGAGTGCTACCTTTAAAATTCCATCATTCACCTTTGCAATATATAGCTCATGGGACAAATAGCTTAAAAACTATTGTGGTATTGAATATGTACTTATGCACTTTATCTCTTATTAAGTTGCTTGTTGTGCGATAACCATGCTTCGGGGATGCCATCAACTATTCTTTGTTGAATATCATGTGAGTTGCTATGCATGTCCGTCTTGTCTGAAGTAAGAGAGATCTACCACCTTTATGGTTGGAGCATGCATATTGTTAGAGAAGAACATTGGGCCGCTAACTAAAACCATGATTCATGGTGGGAGTTTCAGTTTTGGACATATATCTTCAATCTCATATGAGAATAATAATTGTTGCCACATGCTTATGCATTAAAGAGGAGTCCATTATCTGTTGTCCATGTTGTCCCGGTATGGATGTCTAAGTTGAGAATAATCAAAAGCGAGAAATCCAAAATGCGAGCTTTCTCCTTAGACCTTTGTACAGGCGGCATGGAGGTACCCCATTGTGACACTTGGTTAAAACATGTGCATTGCAAAGATCCGGTAGTCCAAGCTAATTAGGACAAGGTGCGTGCACTATTAGTATACTATGCATGAGGCTTGCAACTTGTAAGATATAACTTTCATAACTCATATGCTTTATTACTACCGTTGACAAAATTGTTTCATGTTTTCAAAATAAAAGCTCTAGCACAAATATAGCAATCGATGCTTTCCTCTTTGAAGGACCATTCTCTTTACTTTTATGTTGAGTCAGTTCACCTATCTCTCTCCACCTCAAAAAGCAAACACTTGTGTGAACTGTGCATTGATTCCTACATATTTGCATATTGTACTTGTTATATTACTCTATGTTGACTATTATCCATGAGATATACATGTTACAAGTTGAAAGCAACCGCTGAAACTTAATCTTCCTTTGTGTTGCTTCAATACCTTTACTTTGATTTATTGCTTTATGAGTTAACTCTTATGCAAGACTTATTAATACTTGTCTTGAAGTACTATTCATGAAAAGTCTTTGCTTTATGATTCACTTGTTTACTCATGTCATTACCATTGTTTTGATCGCTGCATTCACTACATATGTTTACAAATAGTATGATCAAGGTTATGATGGCATGTCACTTCAGAAATTATCTTTGTTATCGTTTTACTCGCTCGGGACGAGCGTAACTAAGCTTGGGGATGCTGATACGTCTCCGACGTATCGATAATTTCTTATGTTCTATGCCATATTATTGATGATACCTACATGTTTTATGCACACTTTATGTCATATTCGTGCATTTTCCGGAACTAACCTATTAACAAGATGCCGAAGTGCCGCTTGTCGTTTTCTGCTGTTTTTGGTTTCGAAATCCTAGTAACGAAATATTCTCGGAATTGGACGAAACGAAGACCCGGGGGCCTATTTCGCCACGAACCTTCCGGAAGACCGAAGAGCATACGAAGTGGGGCCACGAGGTGGCCAAACCACAAGGCGGCGCGGCCAAGGGGGGGCCCGCGCCGCCCTGTGGTGTGGGCCCCTCGTCAGCCCCCCGACTCTGCCCTTCCGCCTACTTAAAGCCTCCGTCGCGAAACCCACGATACGGAAAACCTTCCAGAGACGCCGCCGCCGCCGATCCCATCTCGGGGGATTCTGGAGATCTCCTCCGGCACCCTGCCGGAGAGGGGATTCATCTCCCGGAGGACTCTACACCGCCATGGTTGCCTCCGGAGTGATGAGTGAGTAGTTCACCCCTGGACTATGGGTCCATAGCAGTAGCTAGATGGTTGTCTTCTCCTCATTGTGCTTCATTGTTGGATCTTGTGAGCTGCCTAACATGATCAAGATCATCTATCCGTAATACTCTATGTTGTGTTTGTCGGGATCCGATGGATAGAGAATACCATGTTATGTTAATTATCAAGTTATTACATATGTGTTGTTTATGATCTTGCATGCTCTCCGTTACTAGTAGAGGCTCGGCCAAGTTTTTGCTTTTAACTCCAAGAGGGAGTATTTATGCTCGATAGTGGGTTCATGCCCGCATTGACACACGGGACGAGTGACGAAAGTTCTAAGGTTGTGTTGTGCTCGTTGCCACTAGGGATAAAACATTGGCGCTATGTCCGAGGATGTAGTTGTTGATTACATTACGCACCATACTTAATGCAATTGTCCGTTGCTTTGCAACTTAATACCGGAAGGGGTTCGGACGATAACCCGAAGGTGGACTTTTTAGGCATAGATGCGGTTGGATGGCGGTCTATGTACTTTGTCGTAATGCCCAATTAAATCTCACTATACTTATCATGCCATGTATGTGCATTGTTATGCCCTCTCTATTTGTCAATTGCCCGACCGTAATTTGTTCACCCAACATGCTTTTATCTTATGGGAGAGACACCTCTAGTGAACTGTGGACCCCGGTCCATTCTTTAATACTCGAAATACAAATCTGCTGCAATACTTGTTTTACTCGTTTTCTCTGCAAACAATCATCTTCCACACAATACGGTTAACCCTTTGTTACAGCAAGCCGGTGAGATTGACAACCTCACTCGTTTCGTTGGGGAAAAGTACTTTGGTTGTGTTGTGCAGGTTCCACGTTGGCGCCGGAATCTCCGGTGTTGCGCCGCACTACATCCCGCCGCCATCAACCTTCAACGTGCTTCTTGACTCCTACTGGTTCGATTAAACCTTGGTTTCTAACTGAGGGAAATTTGCCGCTGTGCGCATCACACCTTCCTCTTGGGGTTCCCAACGGACGTGTCAATTACACGCATCAGCGGTGTCGATGGAGAACTCCGGCAGGGCTTCGCCTAAGCGTATGCAGGAGTTGTATGTGGAGGAGGGGTGCTAGGGTTTGGGGAGAGGGGTGCTTTGGGCGCCGGCCATGAAGGGGGCAGCCAAGGTTGGAGGCCAAGAGTGGCCGGCCACCCTCCCCTTGTCCCTCATTATATAGATGGAAGCCCCAAGAGTTGTAGTCCAAGTCTTCGAATAAGACCCCAACACTAAAACTTCCCAAAGGTGGGAAACCTACTCAAGGGGGGAGTCCTACTCAAGGTGGGACTCCCACCTTTCCTTGAGGTGGGGCTGGCCGGCCACCAAGGTGGAGCCCACCTGGGACTCCTCCCCCTTAGGGTTTGGCCGGCCATGCTAGTGGAGTCCCTCCGGGACTCCACCTTCCATAGTGTCATTCTTCCGGACTTTTCTAGAACCTTCTAGAACCTGCCATAAATGCACCGGATCATTTCCAAACTTGGAATATGACTTTCTGTATATGAATCTTCTTCTCCGGACCATTCCGAACTCCTCGTGATGTCCTGGATCCCATCCGAGACTCCGAACAAAACTTCGAACTCCATTCCATATTCCATATCTACTTAAACGACATCAAACCTTAAGTGTGTCACCCTACGGTTCGCGAACTATGTAGACATGGTTGAGACTTCTCTCCGACCAATAACCAATAGCGGGATCTGGAGATCCATAATGGCTCCTACATATTCAACGATGACTTAGTGATCGAATGAACCATTCACATACGATACCAATTCCCTTTGTCACGCGATATTTTACTTGTCCGAGGTTTGATCATCGGTATCACTCTATACCTTGTTCAACCTCGTCTCCCGACAAGTACTCTTTACTCGTACCGTGGTATGTGGTCTCTTATGAACTTATTCATATGCTTGCAAGACATTAGACGACATTCCACCGAGAGGGCCCGGAGTATATCTATCCGTTATCGGGATGGACAAATCCCACTCGTTGATCCATATGCCTCAACTCATACTTTCCGGATACTTAATCCCACCTTTATAATCACCCATTTACGCAGATGGCGTTTGATGTAATCAAAGTACCTTTCCGGTATAAGTGATTTACATGATCTCATGGTCATAAGGACTAGGTAACTATGTATCGAAAGCTTATAGCAAATAACTTAATGACGTGATCTTATGCTACGCTTAATTGGGTGTGTCCATTATATCATTCATACAATGATATAACCTTGTTATTAATAACATCCAATGTTCATGATTACGAAACTAATCATCTATTAATCAACAAGCTAGTTAAGAGGCTTACTAGGGACTCGTTGTTGTTTACATAACACACATGTATCAATGTTTCGGTTAATTATAGCATGGTATATAAACATTTATCATAAACATAAAGATATATAATAACCACTTTTATTATTGCCTCTTGGGCATATCTCCAACAGTCTCCCACTTGCACTAGAGTCAATAATCTAGATTACATTGTAATGTACCTAACACCCATGGCATTCTCGGTGTTGGTCATACTTTGCCCTAGGGAGAGCTTTAGTCAACGGTTCTGACACACTCAGAAACGTATGTATTTTGCAATTCATTTGCGTCTTCACGCATCACTCATTTTCCAAATGAGTCGGCATTGAATATGTTTGGTCTTCTGGTGGAACCTTAATTCCGCAGTCTGAAATATGTCACTAATATTGTCATACACAATATAGCTTCAAAGTTCTGACACTATCGGAACTACACCAAGTTCTCAAAGAACCTCTTGACTTAACATCCTCAGTCATTGTCAAAACAACGACATATTCTGCCTTCGTTTGTAGAATCCATCACAACATTTAGAACTCTTCTAAATCTAGCATTGTGCTACCTTTTAAGCAACACTTAGCCTAATTTTGAGATTGAAATTTTATTTTTATATGTGACAAAACCAATATCGGTGCAACACCTTACAGCGATTTGTTTGTCATTTCTCCATACAAAACTATTTATATATCCTTGGTTCTTCTAAAGTACACAGGGATATTCTTACCGTTTGTCCAATGATTATCACATGAATCATTCTGGTATATGCTCCTAACATTTTAGAGCACAGGACATCTGATTGTGTACATATTAATTGTGATCTAAATCACTCATGTGTTTTTACTCATTGAGTGTCAGATACACTTAAGTCTTGTTAAAACTTCACATGACAAGAACATTTTCTTAATATTTATATATTGAACTATTTCAATATCCATTCTATGTACTTTGACTTAAACTTTTATGTGTTTCAATCCATCTTCATAGATCTTGACACTAAATATGTTTCAATTCATATCCTTTCATTGAAGTTTAATTCTCAATGAAACCTTTTTAATCAATTATATAATTATATTATTTATAATCAACGATATGTCATCTACATAAAGTATTACAAAAATGTCCCAGCGCTCCCACTTAATTTCTTGCAAATGCAAGCCTCTTCATCGTCTCTGATGAAATCATAACTCTTTGATCGTTTCATCCGGTGAAGATTTCAACTCCGCGATACTTACTTCATTCAATTGAAGTTTTTATTCCTATCTAGTATTCCACGGACTAGCAAAACAATTGGTTGTATCTTGTATACACCTTTAATACACACTTCTGTTAAGTAATGTATTTTGCCATCCTACTATCATATCTCATGAAAGAAATATGAAGCGATTACTAGAATAATCCACATAGACTATAAGCATTGCTACGGAAGATCTAATCTTATCGTATTCAACTCTTTGAACTTTGTCGTAAACAACTTTTCGACAAGTCGAGCTTATAGATCCGTCAATTTTATAGATCCGTTTACTTTCAAAAAGTATTCATCTATCTTGGATTTCATGGCTTATAGCCATTTTAACGGAGTCAGGGCCCATCATAACTTCTTTGTATGTAGTTGGTTTATCATTGTTCAAAAACAATCCTTTGTTCACAAATCATTTATTTGATCACAAAGTAAACCATACCTACAAGGTTCAATAAGTACTTCGATCTCCATGACTATAACATTTTGTAGACATGGGAGCCATGATCGTCGTGGCCGCTTCCGGAACCAATTCCGATGCTGCGCTACTCGATCATTATGCTCAGTGTTCATAAACCTTATCAAGTTTTATTGTCCTCCCACTCAAATACTTCGCTAAAAACAATTTCTTGGAAATAAGTAAGAAACATCGACAAACACTTTTGTCTTTGTCTCCATAGTGGAAAGAATTCCCAATCAATTCTGTGGGATAACCAACAAAGACATTCATCCGATTTTGGTTGTAAACTTATTTACTTTATGCTATGCATTCCAAAATTTAAAAAGGACTATTAGGGTTCATACCCATGCCATAACTCGTATGGTGTCATTTCAACGGATCATGATGATGCTCTATTTAGTGTAAAAGCGGTAGTCACTAAAGCATAATCCACAAAAATATAATAGCATCAATATTTTATCTCATCATTGACCCAACAAGGTTTGGATACATCTCTCGGATACTCCATCATCACTATGATACTCCAAGAAACGTGAGTTGTAGAACAATTTCATAACTCTCTTAGATGTTCGCTAAAACTCGTAATTCAAATATTTCCACTATGATCCAATCATAGATATTTGACTTTTCTATTACAATGATTTCCACCTCATGCTGAAATTTATTTGAATCCATTCAAATGTTTCAAACTTCTTCCTTATAGAATATATCCACATATATATACTCAATTCATTGTTGGAAGTTTTTATGAAGTAGCAGAATCTCCCGCACAACCTATGCCCAGTGAACCACATACATCATCATGTATTTTTCACTAAGTTAGTTGCCCGTTCAACTCTTGGCCTATGAACGGTATTTCAGTCATTCTCTTTAGAAAAGATTTGCAAGCGCCAAATGATTCAAAAATCGAATGACTCCAAAAATCCATTTGCATGGAGTTCCTTCATGCGTTCCTTTCTAATATGACCTAAATTGCGGTTCCACAAATAAGTGGAATTCAAATCATTTGCCTTATGGCATTTTAGCGCCAGTATTATGTATGTGTGTTTCACCATTAAGATTTATAATAACTTATCCATCGTTCATGGAGTAAGGTCATAATTTGAACAACTCATTGTTTTCATTTGACCAGAGCAAAATAACAATTATTAAGTTCTTTATTATAAATTCTAAGGGCTAGATAGAATGCCAACGACGAACATAATAACACTTTATTTTTGTTCTAGACGTGCATTTCTATCATATTCCTTGTCGATCACTTAGGCCATTGTATTCTTGTATTGCGTTGTTTTGTATGACACTTCATACCAACCAATATGGTACAAATACCCAAGAATTTCATTGAGTGACCAAACTAGGAATACAACCATAACATGTATATCATGTATATACACCTGAGCTAGACTTTCTAGCTAGTCTTCTCTTTTCTTTCTGCCAAAATATCTTTTGTAGTTTCTCTTTTAGTTTTCCTCATTATTCAGAGAACACTTCACCTTCAATAACTTCTAGATTTGTTTGTCAAATACCAATAACCTTGAGGTTCTTATTTTGAAGTTGATCATCATATGACAAGTGTTCCAGATTTCACTATTAGTAACTTTGTAATATGATGAACAATTTCATTCATAATTTTATCCATCAATTCATGACGACTTTCGGAGACCATGTCTGTACATGCTAGGCTCGTAAAGTTTAACCTCAGTATTCGCATGTGCAAATCTGGCTTGCACCCGTTGTATGCACACGTAGAATCTATCACACCCGATCATCACGTGATGCTTCGAAACGACGAGTCTTAGCAACGGTGCATACTAAGGATGATCACTTCATGGATATGCGAATATCGTTAAAAAAAGTGCCCCAATAGTTGGAGGATTGGGACGCCTTGCGTCTTCAACCTTCGTACATTCCCATAAAACTTATGAGTTTATGTAGTCTCACCAAATTATATTCTATCATCTTGCAATAAAGTCTTAGATATCACATATATCTCATACCTTGATTATTTCTGAAAACAAAATTTTCAGCTCCTTACTTTTCAAACAGATTTGAACTTCAAGTTTCACGGAGACAAGATAACTTTAGGTACTAATTGAAACCATAGCTCTTTGAATCAACAATGTGAGGTTTACTAAAAGTTTGCAATAGTACTTAATCATTTCTTGATTCTTTAACAATACGGTACCAGTCCGTAAAGTTTCTTGTCAGATTTTAACAGTATTTCTATCTCAATTATAAGACTAGCGCTTGGTAGAAAACGGATGCCAATACTACAAATTAATTCAAAATACTACTCAGACTATGTTTATGATAATTAGTTCATGTTTTAATCTAATTACTAATGAACTCCCACTTAATACAACATCCCTCATAGTTGTTAAGTGGTACACGATCCACATCCACTACACCAAAACCGATCATCACGTGAGATGATGTAGCTTCAATGGTGAACATCAACATGTTGATCATATCATCCATATGACTCGTGTTCAACCTTTCGGTTTCCGTTGTCCCGAGGCCATGTCTATACATGCTAGGCTCGTCAAGCAAACCCAAGTATTCCGCGTGTGCAACATGGCTTACACCCGTTGTATGTGAACGTTGAGTCTATCACATCCGATCATCACGAGATGCTTCGAAACGACGAACTGTGCAACGGTGCATATGAGGGAGAACACTTTATTATCTTGATATTAATGTGAGGGATCATCTTATAATGCTACCGTCGCGATCTAAGCAAAATAAGATGCATAAAGGATTAACATCACATGCAATTCATATGTGATATGATATGGCCCTTTAGTCTTTGCGCCTTCGATCTTCATCTCCAAAGCACGGACATGATCTCCATCATCAACGGGCATGATCTCCATCATCGTCGGCGTAGCGTCAAGGTCCATGGCGCCGTCTTCATGATTGTTCACCTCATGTAGCAACTATTACAACTACTTTGAAATACTACTCAACATGAAATTTAAAGACAACCACAAGGCTCTGCCGGTTGCCACAATACAATAATGATCATCTCATACATATTCATCATCACATCATGGCCATATCACATCACCAAACCCTGCAAAAACAAGTTAGACGCCTCTAATTTGGTTTGCATATTTTACGTGGTTTAGGGTTTTCGAGTAAGATCTAATCTACCTACGAACATGAACCACAACGGTGATACTAGTGTTGTCAATAGAAAGAGTAAATTGAATCTTCACTATGGTGGGAGAGACGAGACACCCGCAAAGCCACTTATGCAATACAAGTTGCATGTCGAACGTGGAGCAAGTCTCATGAACGCGGTCATGTAAAGTTAGCCCGAGCCGCTTCATCCCACCATGCCACAAAGATGCAAAGTACTCGAACTAAAGACAACATAAGCATCAACGCCCACAAAACAATTGTGTTCTACTCGTGCAACCATCTATGCATAGACACGGCTCTGATACCACTGTAGGGATTCGTTGCATAGAAAACAAAAAAATTTCCTACCGCGAGAACGCAATCCAAGCCAAGATGCAATCTAGAAGACGGGAGCAACGAGGGGATGATCAAGACTCACCCTTGAAGATTTCCAAAGCCTATAAGAGTAGGCTCTTATTGCTGCGGTAGACGATCACTTGCCGCTTGCAAAAGCGCGTAGAAGATCTTGATCACGGTGCCACGATCGGGCAGCACTTCCGTACTCGGTCACACGTTCGGTGTTGATGACGAAGTCCTTCTCCCCGTTCCAGCGGGCAGCGGAAGTAGTAGATCCTCCTCGGAATCCCGGCAGCACGACGGCGTGGTGGCGGTGTCGATGGAGAACTCCGGCAGGGCTTCGCCTAAGCGTATGCGGGAGTTGTATGTGGAGGAGGGGTGCTAGGGTTTGGGGAGAGGGGTGCTTTGGGCGCCGGCCATGAAGGGGGCAGCCAAGGTTGGAGGCCAAGAGTGGCCGGCCACCCTCCCCTTGTCCCTCATTATATAGGTGGAAGCCCCAAGAGTTGTAGTCCAAGTCTTCGAATAAGACCCCAACACTAAAACTTCCCAAAGGTGGGAAACCTCCTCAAGGGGGGAGTCCTACTCAAGGTGGGACTCCCACCTTTCCTTGAGGTGGGGCTGGCCGGCCACCAAGGTGGAGCCCACCTGGGACTCCTCCCCCTTAGGGTTTGGCCGGCCATGCTAGTGGAGTCCCTCCGGGACTCCACCTTCCATAGTGTCATTCTTCCGGACTTTTCTAGAACCTTCTAGAACCTGCCATAAATGCACCGGATCATTTCCAAACTTGGAATATGACTTTCTGTATATGAATCTTATTCTCCGGACCATTCCGGAACTCCTCGTGATGTCCTGGATCCCATCCGAGACTCCGAACAAAACTTCGAACTCCATTCCATATTCCATATCTACTTAAACGACATCAAACCTTAAGTGTGTCACCCTACGGTTCGCGAACTATGTAGACATGGTTGAGACTTCTCTCCGACCAATAACCAATAGCGGGATCTGGAGATCCATAATGGCTCCTACATATTCAACGATGACTTAGTGATCGAATGAACCATTCACATACGATACCAATTCCCTTTGTCACGCGATATTTTACTTGTCCGAGGTTTGATCATCGGTATCACTCTATACCTTGTTCAACCTCGTCTCCCGACAAGTACTCTTTACTCGTACCGTGGTATGTGGTCTCTTATGAACTTATTCATATGCTTGCAAGACATTAGACGACATTCCACCGAGAGGGCCCGGAGTATATCTATCCGTCATCGGGATGGACAAATCCCACTCGTTGATCCATATGCCTCAACTCATACTTTCCGTATACTTAATCCCACCTTTATAACCACCCATTTACGCAGTGGCGTTTGATGTAATCAAAGTACCTTTCCGGTATAAGTGATTTACATGATCTCATGGTCATAAGGACTAGGTAACTATGTATCGAAAGCTTATAGCAAATAACTTAATGACGTGATCTTATGCTACGCTTAATTGGGTGTGTCCATTATATCATTCATACAATGATATAACCTTGTTATTAATAACATCCAATGTTCATGATTACGAAACTAATCATCTATTAATCAACAAGCTAGTTAAGAGGCTTACTAGGGACTCATTGTTGTTTACATAACACACATGTATCAATGTTTCGGTTAATTATAGCATGGTATATAAACATTTATCATAAACATAAAGATATATAATAACCACTTTTATTATTGCCTCTTGGGCATATCTCCAACAGCTTGTTTGTTGTGGCTGGCTGTGGCTGGCTGTGGGTGCTGTGCAGAAAAGCTGCTGTCTAGGAGAAGCTGCTTTTCTGAGTGGAAGTCTTTGGCAACCAGCTGGCTGTCTGGCTGTAAACTGTTGAATTGTCTGAAACACCCTTACATTCATGAAAAGTTGTACTGTTGCTGCTTCACGTGTAATAAATAGAATATGCATCCAAAATTCAAGTCGCCATACAATTGTCATTACATAACCATTGGGAATATATTTGTCCAAAATACATTTCCACAACATTATACTAGCTAATTCCTCCCATAGAAGATGATTGTTTCTACAATAAATATGGGTGAATTTTTTCCACCTCTCACCTGCTATCAATTGCAAAGCTCGTTGCCTAACAGTCTCCATCGGAATAATCAGAAGCGGCCGAAACGCTGCAAGGAGATTCGTTTGCTTTGCAGGTCAGAGACTAGCCAACGTAAATCAAGATCTCGTCAGGGAGCTAGTCCATGGTGGAAACGGGGCGGCGCACAGATCAGGTGGGTTGCCGCTCGGCTGGGCGACAGATCTATACCAGACCAGAGCTTGGGAGCGACTCGATCGGGGTGGAGTTGGAATAGCCTGGTGGCGGACGGGTGGCAGGAGCCAGGCGCAGATGGCGGGATTGGGTCACCTACGGCGGGAATCGAGCGCAGAATGAAGATTCGGACGGCGGCGGGTCCGGTAATTGCGGAGCGGCGGTCGTAGGTGCCAGTGGCGCTTCACGGGATAGAGAGAGGATAATTGGACAAATAACGTTTCGGGGCAGGGAGTAGAACGGGCGACCCTGGGTGGCAGTTTACTCGTAAATTATGTCAAACGAAATGCCCCAACGCGAAAACGATTCGGTCGCTAAAGAGAAAGCCGCGGGAAGCACCTCCGGAGGTGCTTTTTTCCTGTTTGCCTATTCTGCCTGGTGGCTTCGGCGAAGCCCAAAGCGAAGCCGTGCCCTTTGGCTCGTTTGGGCTGCTTATTTTGGTGGAAAACCTCCAAAAGCTAGAACAAACACCCCCCAATATGGGCTAGGCCCATCTGGATCGACCTAGTTAGCGTACGGTACAACAGCATGCTAACGAGTGATATATAGGGCAACCTTTTACCTTACGCCGCATACCCTCATGCGTGGTAATGGCTGGTATGCTCGGTCCAATTCATGGTTTATTTTTTTCTTTTTCAAGGATCACCATTACCGAGAACAGTCGAGATAAATATTGCCAGGACAATCCTCCTCGCTGCAACCATGAGAAAAGATCTAAAAATGACACTGTTCAAAAAATCATCTGATTCAACGATTAATCGGACGATTAATCGCTACTTGATGGTCACCGATTAGCCGATAAACTCATTTATCGTCCGATTAGCTCATTTATCGCCCGGTTAATCGCTCGATTTGCCTATTAATAGCTAATTGCCTGCCGACCGAGTTGACACCGATAAGCGATTTCCTCAACATTGAAAACGATCCACCAAAGCAAGATTTAAAAGACCATACCTAGAGAAATTTAATCTTCTAGCAGCACCATTGACTTCAGGAGGGAGATCTCGTCGATGAATGAAGGATCGAAGATCACTTATATTCTAGACGATGCAATCTCCATTGACGCGAAGGCGAAAAAGAAGATGCTACCAAAACCCTAACACAACCTATTGAAAAGACTACTTTTATTATGAACTCTACACATAGATAGGATTTTTCACCCTTTCCAACACTGGAGAGGCCGACTGGAGGAGGGGGAACCAATCTATGGAGAGGCGGAGGTGGAGGAACGGCTAGGTTTTCGGTAGAGGGGGCGGCTGTCTTCCTGAGAGAAGAAAAGAAAGAGGAGAGGTGCAGCTGACCGGTAGAAAAGGAATGCACTTGTTATTGTGCGTACTGTGTTGGGTTGTAACTGATCCGCCCATTGGTAGGGTGTTTCTTGCTCGATTTTTGGGCCAGTTGTTTTCATCTACAACTCGTGTATAAATGATGCAAGCTCTTAGCTGCTTTAGAGAAACTGCACTGAAAATAAAACTTCCCACAGTTCAATTCTTTTCGATTTGTGTTATTTGGAATTATTTTATTAGTTGTCTGTAAAATGTCCTTAATAACTTGGACCATACTTGCGTGAGATTTATTTACTTATTGTGTCGTTGTTTTAACAATTGATGATCGGCCTACACTCTACTACTGTACATGTTATGCATGCTCATGATTCAATAGTATGTCACAATAGGTGGTTCAATTACACAACAAAAATATTTTGTAAATACAGTGAGCAAGTAATCATCTCATCTCCAATTTCATAGACATCTGCATCAAATAATTAAAGGTGTCCCCACAACTGCATAAATTCATTACAAGTAATTTTCGTCTTCTTTTGATAAAGGAAATATATTAATATCGCAAAGATACCAATTATATCTAGTCTTCTCCAAAAGTGACGCATTCAAGAAGAGAATAGTGCACAAGCACAATTATCGCCCTGATCATAGACCATATGTTTTCACCTAGAAAAAAGTCCACGCTAACAAAACAATGCCTTCAACAAGGTTAGTGCTAGGCACAACCTAATAAGACCAGATCTTGGGTTTTCACCCTACAAGTTTAGACTCTGTTGTCGCCCCAACTTACCGATGCCGCTGCTCCAAGTCACGAATCACCGGGGCAAAATCTCATCGCCACTAGGACTCGGACCACTATTTCTATAAGAGTGTTTCGGATCATATCTAGATATACCTATTATGAAAAATGCATTTTAATCTTTTTTGTTGACAAAACAAGGTTGCATATCTGGACATTCTAACAAAGTTCTGTGGAGAAGATATATTTTGTGTGGCATATGAAAAAAATCCAAAATAATGTCTCTACAGAAGTTATTTTGCACATACCATCAAAATTTACATTTTTTCGCAAAACTTCATGAGCGAACATCGATTGTCTGAAATTCTGAATGTAACTTTATCAGTAAACGAAAGCGCTGATTTAAGTAAATATCTGCAGCAATCATTCTAACTAAATTATTAGAACACGTCTATGCTGGATACATCAGTTACAGAATTTGAACATCGACGAAGCCGTCATGAAAATATATGTGCATCGCCTACAAATGAAAGGAAATTCGACCTTTCTTCTAAGGCAAATGAGAATAACCCTGTTTTTCGTGTTCTGGCACCCTGCCTTGTAGAATGTGCTTGTTGAAAATCTGGCCAAAACGAGGCGACTATCTGTGCACAACAGAAGAAGAGATTGATCGGTAGGTCTGACTTTGTGAGACACACGCGGTTAAGCAACTAGAGATTTCTTAGCCTTGTCACCGATGCATTCTCGTACGCGTGAGATTTAGCCGTGTGTGTGCCACCTGAAGACGCTTATTAGATTAGATTCACTATAAAGTCCAAGACAAGATGCATCGCTGTTTGCAAGAAGATACCTGCCTCTATACCTGTCCATCGCCCATTGCCGACCCCGTCACCGTCAGCGTCAGATAGTCACGACAGCGTGCCAGCGCATAGCCGAGGTGCTTTGCCGCCGTGACGTGGCATCACTGACAAATAGGACCGGCGCTCAAGCACGCCCACGTTGACCCCACCGCATCACCAGTTCAACCACTATCCCTCGGTCCCTCCCTCTCACCACCACCACCCGACTTCCCCAGCTATTCGCGGATCGACCTACAGAAACTTCCCCCAAATCTTCTCTTCTGAATCTTCCCCGGGAACCTTCCAGAAGCTTCTCGAACCCACCAAGGTGCGCATCCCTCTCCCTCTCGGACCCGGGTTCTTCCAGTTTCTCCCTAGTCCTGACATCGTTCGCTGTTTTTGTTTGTGTTCGTAGCCGCGGGCGAGATCCGGTTGCCGGAGCCGCATCTGCCATGGTGAAGGAGACCGCCTACTACGACACCCTCGGGGTCAGCGTAGAAGCCTCCCCCTCCGAGATCAAGAAGGCCTACTACGTCCAGGTGATGCACGCGCGGCTCCTCCCCTCCTCTACGCCCTTTGTTTATCGGGCTCATCCCTGTCTGCTAAATTGCTAAATTGGTGGGTTTGTCTGCGTCTCAGGCCAAGCTCGTGCACCCGGACAAGAATCCTGACAACCCCGACGCGGCGCGGAAATTTCAGGTGGGTTTCCGCCTTTCCAGTGCCTTCTGTTCTGTTCACGCTTGTAAGTGTGTGTGTGTCAGTGTTACCGTATTGTGGAACGGGCGAAATTGCGTGTTTATGTAAAATACATATAATGGTGATGATACTCCTCCATCTAACCATCCTAGATGCATTTATGTACATAACCCCATGGTTTCAGGATAGGTTGAACCTGAACATGAGTTAATCAAAGTTAATTTCTATGTTTCCCAGCAAATTTAATCGTTTAACAAGCGCAGCAAAGAATTGTTACTCGTTGTGGGTCATAGTTTGTTTGATTGATTACCAACTACCGAGATGTTCAGGCCGTCCATGGTCTGAATATGTGTTTCACTTTCAGCACGTCCCGCTTCATAGTAATTACTCATGCTTATATGCTCACCAAGTTAAAATGCTGATATGCTCATCAATTTAAATGTTGAATCTATTACCCGTAACTTCTCTATGCCGTCAAGTGTCTATTTAAATGATCATTGAGTTACCTACTTAAATAGCTGGCTCTTAACAGGAACTCGGAGAGGCCTACCAAGTCCTAAGCGATGCAGCGAAAAAGGATGCTTACGATAAATATGGAAAGGAGGGTCTTCCCCAGTAAGTCCATCAACACCTCTCAGTTTTGAACTTTTACTAGTAGACAATAGGCATTCTTTCTTAAACCTGAAAAACATAGCTGCTTCTTGCAGAATTTTTTTTTTTTGTAATTGTCTTCATTGCGCTGTGAAATTTCTTCTTACTCGCTTAATCAATGTGGCCTTCAGGGATAACATGGTCGATCCTGCTGCCGTCTTTGGTATGCTTTTTGGAAGCGACTACTTTGAAGACTATGTTGGTCAGCTTGCTTTGGCATCCATAGCTTCAGTGGAGGTTGATGAAGGCTTGAACAGTCAAGAGACCAGAGCAAAGGTTCAAGACAAGATAAAAGTATGCCACTTTGTTAGCTGCGCTGAAATTATCATGCAGTTTAAGGTCCTGCCATGCTGATGCAGAAACTAAACCAACAACTTTCCCGTCACACAGGAGATGCAAAAAGGAAGAGAGGAAAAGCTTACTCAGAGCCTAAAGGATCGACTTCAACCATATGTGGATGGTAGAAAGGAGGAATTCGTGGACTGGGCAAATGCAGAAGCTAAGCGTTTATCCGAAGCAGGTATATATCATCTGAATGTGCACTATTGTGCCTTCTTATGTGGCCTGTTTCGCTTCCTGCTTCATTTACGTCTACCCCCTAAAAAGATCAGTTCCACTTTATCATCTTAGAAATATATCCACAGCTAAGGGCCATAAAGACCTTTATAGGACCCTTGTTGCAACAAAACCTGTAACTCTTTTCTCCTGATAATTTATTATTCCTTCACTCCCAGTATTTTACATTAGCCTTCTCA
The DNA here is from genome assembly GCF_022539505.1 of Lolium rigidum. Lineage (NCBI taxonomy): Eukaryota > Viridiplantae > Streptophyta > Magnoliopsida > Poales > Poaceae > Lolium > Lolium rigidum. The sequence goes on from NC_061511.1 coordinate 228,384,305, forward strand.
TCACTGTCTTGTTTGAAACCATTTTCAGCTTTTGGTGAGGCTATGCTTCACACTGTTGGATATATTTATGTACGGCAATCGGCAAGAGAACTCGGAAAGAGTAAATTGTATATGGGTGTACCGTTCATAGCTGAGTGGGTAAGAGACAAGGGCCACACCATTAAATCGCAAGTTAGTGCTGCTTCAGGTAATTCCTAAGCCATTCTTTTAGTTCTTTGTTGATTGTAAGTTCCTCCTTAGTAATGAGTTCTCTCCACAGGTGCTATCGCTCTCATACAACTGCAAGAAGGAATGAAAAAGATTGAGGAAGGTGCCAATAAGGAAGAGCAGCTTATGAAGAGTTTTGAGGAGAAAAAAGAGGCCATGCTTAATTCTCTATGGAAAATCAACGTGGTTGATATTGAGTCAACACTTTCCCGAGTGTGCCAAGCAGTAAGTCGTCCTTTTTTCTCACAAACTTGGTGAAAGCTTGTCATTTATGCATATCTATGTAGAAAGAAATATATGGATTACTTTGCTCATGCTTTATTGATCTCTTTGATCTTCAGGTTCTAAAAGATAACACTGTCCCAAAAGATGTTCTGAAGTTCCGAGCAAAAGCGTTGAAAAAGCTTGGAACGATATTCCAAGTAAGTTTATTTTAGCCTGCAGCTTGTTGAATGGTTAATGAGGACAGCCACAATGTTTACAAACTTTCGGTTCATATATTACTAGCCAATTGGTTTGCTTCATCTAGTATGTTGAACAGTTAATGAGGGCAGATGGTCAGACCTTCAAACTTTTAGTACCGGTGTTTCATTAGCAAAAAATACACCAAAGTACCTAGTTTTAGGGTGATTGTGCATCATACTATTGAAAACCACGTGAATGTTTCAATATATTGGCCCTTGATTATATTCGCACATCAAGATAGAAAGGAAATAGAACATTGTATACTACATACATTTTGTGGAAACGTCTTTAATGGTTTTGTGGTTGTATACCTTCTCAAATCTTACGGAATTCAGTAACTGGGGATTTCATGATTCACGGGATAGGTATGTTTCGCTTTACTTGCTATTGAAGTCTTTTCTTAGGTCTAGGGAATCAAAGCAAGTCACCAGTTTTGCCTAGGCATGATTTTGGCTGTTTCCAGTTACAAAGTCAAACATGAAATCAGGATGCATTACTTCTTGTTCTCTTGGTAATCGAACAGCAACATTATGAATCACAAAAAATAACTAGAACACAATCTGACACAGCATTGTCCATCTCATAATTCAGTACCAAACGTCTTCTGCCTTTACTTTCCCCTCTCCCTGCGCACTACCTGTACTCTTCCTCTATGCATGGAAGCTTGCCTCCAGTGAGCTGTATACATAATTAGCAGATGACATGACGAGTAACTTCGTTCCATAACTCTCATTTGTGAAATCAGGGCTCAAAGTCTCTCTACTACCGCGAGAACAGCCTACGCGTTGAAACTCCGACAAAACCGGACGGTGCAGCGTCACACTGAAGACTGAGAACATTAGAACACTTTAACCATTTGTGAATCATTCGGATATTTGTGAGTTACGTATTGTCTGCATGTAATATTTTGATACCAGCAGGTCGCTTTGGTTGCACCTGTGGTTTCCTTATTTTTTGTAAGAAGCTGGATGCTGAACACGAAGCATTTCTTGTATTGAATCCGGCATCCTAGTTCGCCAGTGTACTCCATTCCTGCCGGAGGAACCTCCACTCTTAACAACTTTTGTAAGGGAATCTCCGCTCCAACAACATTTTATAAGGGAACTTCCACTTGAAGACACCTTGGGCCAGCAATGTTCTTAAATAAAAAGGCAGAACGTTTAGTTTTTATAAGACATCCTATCTGATATACGGAGTACATACAGGTTCAGAGATTCGTGTGATTAACTGAACTCAGCACCAACCTTTGTAACACCATTCTGCCACCCTAGCTCCAAACCTCTGTCCTGCTCGAGCTTTACATAATAGACTTAATGGACAAATCTCCTAATCATTGAAGCAATCCAATTTCCGTACGCGAGAACTAAGAGACTTATGGGATGTATATGCATACTCAAGTTTAGGTGTGAAAAAGATATATATTATTGGGTTGTATTTGTCATTTTTTAATAGATAAATTATACCAAGTTCAATAATCAAGGATGTTTCGTCAAGTTCCAAGGCTGATGATTGTCTGGTTCCACCGCTACAGTATTTTTTAAAATACTCCCTCTAATCCATGTTAGCGGACTCAACTTTATCTAGATAGAATATAAATATATTCTAAACCCTTAGTTAGATACGTATAAATCTAGATAAAGTTGAATCCATTAATATTGACCGGAGAGAATATGTTCTTTAAACTTTTTTCCTTCCTTCCGTTGCAACTGACGGATGTTTGTGCTATCTCACCTAATAGTAGGTTCTGCACTTTAGGTCTATGGGCCAAGCTAGTGGTAATCGACAATAGCATTGTAAAACTGGCCCATTTTGACACGGTTGGTCGGTCGCACAGGGTCTGAACGTTAACTCCTAAGTATTGGGTTTGATGTTCATGTGATTTCCAAGGATAGAAAAATTGGCACCGGCAGTGAGTAAAACAACCAGGGCCGGTCCATAGATTTTGGGGCCCCTAGGGCGAGATGACACCAAAGGCCCCTTGTTTTGTAGCGAAGTTTTCTTTGGGCAGGGGGCCATGCCCCCCCCCCCCGCCCTACTCTAGATTTTTTAGGGATATTTATTTATGATAAATTTTTATATATTACGTAAAATTTAAGCATTTAAAGCATGATTGGTGTTCTAGCCCCTTAACAATCTCCATCACACACAAAATATTTGAAAATATTATTATTGGGCAAGAGAAATATTAGGGTAATGCAATAAGAAACTAAATAATATTTACATTTAAAAGATCCATGTTCTTCAAAATCTTAAAGAAGACGTTTGAAAATATTTATTTCTATTGGTCGAGCGAACTGTGCCATGATTCTTATTTCTACCAATAGCTACTTATGTACACACATATATACATATATATCTTTAAAATTAATCATAAAATAATTATGATGGTCAGTGTTGTTGTGGACATTTGGGAAGACCATAGAGAAATCGTATCTTCAGGAAAATATTTAAAAAGCTGCAGCTTGTACCTTGTATATTTTATAGAATTATTCTAAACAGTAAATCCTAAAGCTTTAAAATAAATTTTTTGGTAAATGACACAATAAATTGTAGCTTAGAACATCTATATTTTCTATAATTATTTTAAACACTACAACCTATGTAAGTATAAATATATCAAATATGTTAAGAAATCTTGGGCCGGGGTACTTGCTTCTGAAGGCCCGGGGCGAGCGCCCCTTTGCCATGCCCTATGGGCCGGCCTTGAAAACAACTCATCAAGTCCGCGTCATTACAAGTCCAATCTCACATCGCATTCTACTAATTGTTGGAAGAGCTACCACGCACGTGTGGCTGAACAGCCGCCTGCAGGAGCAGCTCTTCGCTACGATAACGTGTGTAGTGTGCAATTTCTTGAACAATCAAAATTGTATAAACAGATATGGAACAATAGAAATTACAATTCTGTCAAGAACTTAACGTTGGGCCCACTAGGAACTTTTCAGTTAGTAAACATATAAGATTACTACCTCCTTTTCAAATTATTCCACGTTCTTTTGCTTTGGTCGGCATCAAACTTAATAAAGTTTTACCAATTAATATATGTATTTGCGAAAGAGGGTGCATACTAATTCGCTCGAAAAAATCCTTTGCTGGATGCATGCGGTAAATATAAAGATCAAGAAAAGTTGTCGCGTCCACTGAACGTAACGTATGCATAACTTATAAGAGAAGCATAAAAAGCTGAAATTAACTTGGTAATACCGAATACTTTCTTAGAGCAAACTATAACAGATCCAAATCCAGATTCTAGGTAGAATGAGAGCCAGAAGGTAAAGTAACACGAGCTAATAACGAAGACCTATTATAAGAAGAAATTAACGCGCATAAGATGCATGCATTGCTTGATGGAGACGGACGTGCGATCACTGGCGCCCATCGTCGTCTCGCAGCGAGAGGAGCGTGTCCGCGGCTCGCCGCTCCGCTGGCGACCCGTTCGTGTAGAGCAGCCCCAGATTCATCGTCCGGCCATGGGGACGATCGTCGTCGGCAGAGGGGCCACGGCGGCTACCGGGACCAGGGGTTGTGACCGCCACGTCGCCTGTCCGGCCGGCGTCCGGCCTTGAACTTGAAGACGCTCCGACGGCGGCGTTGTAGTAGTCGTCGTTTTGATTGTATTGGCGAGACATTGTTGGTTGTGTCGTACGTCGAGATCGATGTACCCTAGCTAGTTGCTTGTTGATCGATTGTTGCATGCACGCTTGCACGTCCTCGTGTATATATACACGTGCGCCCGCTTTGCATCTTTGGAATGCTTTTGTGTTTTTGGAAGCTGACTGCAACGTTTGAATCTAGTCCGGCCGTCAGGGCAAGCCTCACACTGCATGGTAAGAGAATACCTATACATATGGCATGCATGCGTGAACTAGCCACAACTAGACCGATCGACTTCTTCTTACCGCATATGTAATGGAAATGCCTTTATTCCATCACACGTTTGGATCTAGTCCGTCAGGGCAAGCCTCACGCCGTATGAGAATAAAATTACTGATCCATAAGGAATGCATTGGTTGAACTTACTACAACTAGATCGATCGACGTCTTTATTTCTGCATATGTACTGTAATTGCCTTGATTCCGTCACACGTTTGTATAGAGCTTAGGAAACAACAATATCGGCATGCTTTGTCGCCCGGTGTCTATGTCCAAATGTTCTCAACCTTACCTTCTGCTGCAGGTTTTTTTTTAGAATCCTCTGCTGCAGGATATACATCGACAGACTTGGACCTGTAAGCTATAAAGTGTTACAGATTGTGGCACGCGGCCCATTAACAATTGGTTTTTGAGAGACGGCCCATTAACAATTAATGTAGAAAAATCTCGAGGAGTTGAGCCCGAAAACCAGGCGTCGCAGATGTTTGGCACCGCATACCCCTGTCGTGTTGTGGGCTGGCCCATCCCGCGGGGTTATTGGTCGTTCTTCCCGAATTTGTTGTCGGTTTTTTGATTCGTCTTTGTTGCGATTTTCAGTCAATTCATTTTTAAAACTCTTTTAATTTGGAAAATATTCAAATAAAAAAATTAAATTTGAGAAATTTTAAATTTTGTAAATTAGTCAAATATAAAAAATTCAAACTTGTAAAATGTTCGGTTTTATAAAACATTTCAATCTTAAAAAATGTTGAGATTTTGAAATCGTTTAGATTTTAAATTGGTTCATATGAAAAAAAGTGAGATAAGGAAGCAAATGGATAGGTCCATGTCGCAAGCTCTACAGCTGGCGCCTGGCGCAGACAAACCGCATCGTGTCGAGGGGCGTACATGACGCCCCCCGAGCTGGACACAGAGGGTAAACCCTGTTTGCCACCCAATGTGTGCGTTAAGAGCATCTCCAGCCGCGTCCCCAAAGGCTTTTGGGGCGCGTCAGACATTTTTTCGTTTCTAGTCGTGCGTCCCAAAGCCTCCTTTCGTTCGGTGCGGCCCAATACGATGTCCGGCGCCCCGAGCCCGTCCCCGGTCCACAGGGGACGCTCCGGGCACGCCGGACAAAGCAAGAAGCGAGGCGAGGAGTGGTGGTGACAAGGTATCGACTTGTCAATGCCTACAGATTGTAGACTAGGGTTTTCAGGGAAGTAGAGGGCAAATAGATCTCGAGGGTTCAGCCGGAAAAGTACTCGACTGCTAGAAACTAGGGTTATGTTGACAATGAAATCGATCCTCTCTTTCTCCCTCGACTCCCCCTTATATAGGAGGCGAAGCCGAGGGTTTCATGATGTACAAGTTACAAAGTGAGACTCTTTGAGTTCGTCCCGTAATAGTTACAAGTCGTTATTCCTAATACAACTCTATCTTTCCAAACTATCTCTTAATTGGGCTTCCGGGCTTCATAAACATCGGGTCGTGGGCCTTCAGTAAGCCCCGGGTACCATCTTCGGCAGGTCCATTGGGGATGCCTATGTTAGTAGCCCCCGAGATTTTGCTTGAATCGAAGAATCAGGGAAAATCTCCATCATTACAATTAACACCCGATTTCTTCGAGTTATCAAATGACTTTCATAAAAACAATCATATATTGTACAGGGATAACGGTAATTGGGGCTGGTTCATCTGACGGATCAGGTACTAGTTAACTGCTCTCGTGGCAATCCCGCAAATACCTACTTCAAGATCAAGTCCCTGGACATGATCTCGGTATACTGCCGTAATTCGACATGTGCCGCTTAAGGTCTTACCATATGCCGAACTCCAGTCGCGTTTTATCAGGTACCTAACGCGTCCGTTAGGATTTTTCTTCGCATCTGTTGATACGGAAAAAAGTAGCAGAGCACATTCGGGTGCGATGTCACGCCGCGCAGGACGGATCCTGGGGTCTTAGCTTCGCAAAGTATTGCGGCATTCAGAGATTAAATCGCGACTGAGGCGCTCTGAGAATATATTGTCGAGTGCCTTTTTCGGCTGCTGGAATAGCACATTTGTTCGAGTCAATGACGACTTATATATGTTTACCTTGCCCTCCCGATGGGAGTATATGAAGAGTTATATCATAACTCGAAATATGCTCACCATGACTTCTTCAATTTCATAGGGTATGCGAACAGCGTTCCCGATGGGAGTAGCCCCCGAGGCTACATCCAAGTGCTTGTACTTGGTTGTAGGCTCACCTATTTAGTATCTTTGTCGCTATATTGTCAACCTTTTCCAGTACTTCCATCTTTATCGGGTGCGCGACCAGTGCTCCCGATGGGAGTAGCCCCGAGGCTACAGTCGAGTATTTATACTTGGCTGTAGGCTCAAATTTGTCTTCCTATCAAACTCCTTATAAAATTAGCCCCCGGACATTTGAGAAAATACTTGTATTTGATCAAAAGCTCCCGAAAATACCAATAATCTCAATCGCCAAACCTCCAAGCACTGCAGCCGAAATTTTCTTTATAATGACATCAGCACTGACGATAGCCACGATCGTTGTATTGGGAAGGTGCGGGTCCTGTCCTGTCTCTGACCCGTGGGTCCTTAATACTGTGTCGCGTGACACGTTGCACAGGTGGGAACACACGTCCTCCGCTTTCTCTGGCACACGCATTGTAGCACCTGTCTAGTTACTTCGCAGTAAAATGTCCCTTTTACCCCTGGAGACACGTGTAAAGCATCAGATTCATTTCCTTTTTATGCAACGGCTCAGCGGTTCAATGGCTCGCTATAAGTAATCATCTTATTCCTCAATAATCCCCTTCGCTTCGCCGCGCTCTTATCCTCTCTCTCTCCAAAAGCTTCCATTGCAACCAAACAAGCTTCTACGCCCGTGCTCTTCCTCAATCTCTCCAGCGCTTACGTTGATGCCACCGCGGGCGAGGCTCACAGGGCACACCACTCCAGAAACCAGCATGGCGATGGATGATCTGGAGATCTCTGAGTGGGAGAGATCCAAGATCTCAAACCAGGACATGAACCTACTCAAGAATCTTGGGCTGACGAAGAAAGAAGACGCGCTTATCTTTCCCAAGGAGGAGAGCTACCCGACGCCCCACATCGGTTACCGGGCAACTTTCATTGACCATCTCATCCGCAGCCTATCCACCCCTATCCACGAATTCTTCCGTGGATTGCTTTTCATCTATGGGTTGCAGCTACATCAGCTGACTCCCAACTCCATCCTCCACATCTCCATCTTCATAACCCTCTGCGAGTGCTTTCTCGGGACCCATCCGAATTGGGCCCTATGGAAATGCATTTTCTACATTTGTCGCAACAGCTCCCACAACATCGCCTACAATGTAGGTGGTGTTGTTATCTGTGTCCGTCATGACGTCGATTATTTCAATGTCAAATTCCCCGACTCCGTTCAAGGGTGGCGCAGGAGGTGGCTATACATCCGCGAGGAGTACAACGACTCGCATGATCACAATATCGCGCCTTTTTACGGTAGCGCAAAAATCCTTCGACGTCGATAATGGGATGCTGAAGCTACCGAAGAAGAGAAGATGGCGACAGATGCGCTGATGAGGCGCATCCATGAGCTCCAGAACACCCGCGGTAAGGAACTGGCGGGTGTTCAAATTACTGCGCACTTCCTTAGGATCAGGGTGCAGCCTCTACAGGCTCGCAAAAACCCTCTGTGGCTGTATGCTGGCGAGAAAGACGTCGACCGCATATCCAAAGATCTCTCTGTGAAGGATTTGGAGAAGCTTGTCCGACGTTTTTCATTGCTGAGCAAAAAGGATACAGTTCCAACCTCCTGTCGCGTGGAGCCATACAGCAACACCAACGCCCTCCCCCAAGTAAGTAACTTGTCTTTCGAGTTTATATTTTTTCGACTACTATCTTGGTTAACCTGCTTTCGTGAGTTTGATTCAAATTTCGATAGCTATCTTGCTAACTTACTGTTTTGCTGTCGACTTCTGTATTACTTAACTGCCCCTTGATGTTGATTTTTCTTCTACAGAACCACCAAGTCATCTCTTCTCTGCCTCCCCTACCTGAAGGTGGGGAGGTAGACGAACGAACCGTCGTCACCGACGATTCTTAGGGCACTTCTCGCCCTGACAGTGAAGTCGCAGGATCTCACAAATGGCTTCCTCTGATAAAGAGACGGAGTCGGAAGCTTCTGAATCAGCGCATTCCCTTCCTTCCGCTGCTTCCCCAACAAACAAAAGGAAGAGGGGTGAAGTTGAAGATTCCGGCACATCCAAACCCAGCAGGTCACCTGCCGAGGAAGTTGCTCCCGAGGAAGAGGGTGCCTTCTGTCCTTACGAGGATGCTATCATTAGCTCGTAAGCTATCTTGCCTTCCTTTTCTTTTAATATATTGCTTGTAGACATTCTCATGTTATCCCTGCGAATAGTGGCGAGGAAGAAGAAGAACCACCCGCCAATGTGACTGCTCCAACGAGCACGTCGCAAACTTTAGTTCTTTCGGAAACTCGCCGTGCAACGGAGGAAACCTCGCCTCCTCATCAAGACTTGGAAATGTCGACTGCTGTCGCCAGCCCCCGAGCCCTCTCGCTGAAAAGAGCGAGGATTGAACTTGGAGAGGAACAAGGCTTCTTGGCCGGGAGTTCATCGACTCCTTCCTTGGATGATGTAAGGACCCTTAACCTTTTTGTCATTTGTCAAGTTTTTTTCCTTCTTTAACCTTTCTATCACCTTTCTTTCTACAACCTTTGATGAAGCAATTCATCCGTCTCGGTACTCAATTTATTGGGTACCGTGACACAGTTGAAGGTTTGAAAGGTACACCTTTCTATCATATTTATTTTTCATCGAGTAGACTATATTGCTGTCTGTATCTTAACACTTCTGCCATGTTTCCTTCTGCTAGAGGCTCTCGCCAAAGCTAACAAGCGTGTCGATGATCTCGCCATCAAGCTGGAGCGAAGTGAAAAAGCTCACGAGAAGGCCGAACAGGACGCTGCCTCTGTTGGAGATCTTCGAAAGAGACTCCACCAAGCTGAAACTGCTTTAAGCGAGAAGACAACTTAACAGATTGCTCGTGAAGAGGATATCATTGGCCTCCTAGAGTCGCAAAATTGACGCTTTGTCAGTAAGTTCGTTGATCACTTTGCTCGGGTCTCTTCCAAAATTAGCTCTTCTTATGCTTGTTGATAACCCGAACTTTGTTTCAGCAGGAAAAATGGGTCAAGATTTTGAACTACAGGAGCCTGAAGGGGATCGTCTCCTCGACGCCCTTTCCCTCCTTGAAATTCATGGGGATCTGGATCACCGCAGTATTGCTGATGTGCGGACCGCATTTACGCGCCTCTTCCCCTACTTCTTCCCAGAGAAAAAATGATGTCTACGCACGCTTCTATTCCTGTAGACAGTGTTGGGTCTCCAAGAGCAGAGGTTTGTAGAACAGCAACAAGTTTCTCTTAAGTGAATCACCCAAGGTTTATCGAACTCAGGGAGGTAGAGGTCAAAGATATCCCTCTCAAGCAACCCTGCAATTAAGATACAAGAAGTCTCTTGTGTCCCCAACACACCTAATACACTTGTCAGATGTATAGGTGCACTAGTTCGGCGAAGAGATAGTGAAATACAAGTAATATGGATGATTGTAAGTAGTAATTGCAATCTGAAATAAATATGGCAGCAAGCGAACATGTAACAGAACTTGTTGGAAACGGTGTTTAAATGCTTAGAAACAAGGCCTTAGGGATCATACTTTCACTAGTGGACACTCTCAACAATTATCACATAAATAAATAACTTCTCTTCACTTGTGCTACTCTGAATTACTCTCCTATTGGAATCACTAATCATGTAGTGGCTACAAAAGCTCCGCTCAAAGTTCATCAAGTACTTGACAAACACCACTCATAGCGATATCCTCATCAAATCATAATCCAAGACTATACCGTTGCAATTTAGACCGAGTACTAACATAGCATACACACTGTCAACAATAGCTATGAAAGGGGGAATAGATCACATCAATACTATCATAGTAATAGTTAACTTCATAATTCACAAGAGATTACAATCATAACCTACACCAAGTACTACATGATGCACACACTGTCAACTTTACATCATGGAGGAGGAATAGACTACTTTAATAACATCACTAGAGTAACACATAGATTAATAGTGATACAAAGCTCATGATCACATAAAGATCACACCATGGGAGAGAGAGATGAACCACATAGCTACCGGTAGAGCCCTCAGCCTCGGGGGAGAACTACTCCCTCCTCATCATAGGAGACAACAACGGCGATGAAGATGGCGGTGGTGTCGATGGAGATGACTCCGGGGGCAATTCCCCGTCCCGGTGGCGTGCCGGAATAGAGACTTTTGTCCCCCGGAACTTGTCTTCGTGATGGCGGCGGCTACGGAACTCTTCGTGGAATATCGTCGATTGTTTTAGGGTTTTCGGAGACGGAAGAATATATAGGCGAAAGGGCGGCCTCGGAGGGGCCCCAGGGCGCCCTCCCCACCAGGTGGCGCGGCCAGGGAGGGGCCCGCGCCCAGGTATCGTGTGGGGGCCCCCTGGCCCCCCTTCGTCTCTCCTTCGGACTCCGTGAAGCCTCTGGAAAAATAGGAACGTGGCCTTTTGTTTCGTCCAATTCCGAGAATATTTCCTGTGTAGGATTTCTGAAACCAAAAACAGCAGAAAACAGGAACTGGCGCTTCGACATCTTGTTAACAGGTTAGTGCCGGAAAATGCATCAAAATGATATAAAGTATGAACAAAACATGTAGGTATTGTCGTAAAACTAGCATGGAACATAAGAAATTATAGATACGTTGGAGACGTATCAAGCATCCCCAAGCTTAGTTCCTACTCGCCCTCGAGTAGGTAAACGATAAAAAGAATAATTTCTTAAGTGACATGCTACCAACATGATCTTGATCAATACTATTGTAAAGCATATGAGATGAATGAAGTGATTCAAAGCAATGGTAAAGATAATGACTAAACAATTGAATCATATAGCAAAGACTTTTCATGAATAGTACTTTCAAGACAAGCATCAAAAAGTCTTGCATAAGAGTTAACTCATAAAGCAATAGATTCTTAATAGAAGGTTTTGAAGAAACACAAAGGAAGATTAAGTTTCAGCAGTTGCTTTCAACTTTCAACATGTTTATCTCATGGATAATTGTCAACACAAAGTAATATGATGAATGCAAATAAGCAAGTATGTAAGAATCAATGCACACAGTTGACACAAGTGTTTGCTTCTAAGATAGAAAGAAGTAGGTAAACTGACTCAACATAAAGTAAAAGAAAGGCCCTTCGCAGAGGGAAGCAGGGATTACTCATGTGCCAGAGCTTTTTATTTTGAAAACATGGAAACAATTTTGTCAACGGTAGTAATAATTCATATTTGTTATGCATAAAACATCCTATAAGTTGCAAGCCTCATGCATCGAATACCAATAGTTCTCGCACCTTGTCCTAATTAGCTCGGATTTCCATGGATTATCATTGCATTACATATGTTTCAACCAAGTGTCACAAAGGGGTACCTCTATGTCACATGTACAAAGGTCCAAGGAGATAAATCACATTTGATTTCTCGATTTTGATAGATCTCAACTTGAGGACATCCATACCGGGACAACATAGAAAACAGATAATGGACTCCTCTTTAATGCTTAAGCATTCAACAACAGATAATATTCTAATAAGAGATTGAGGATTAATGTCCAAGCTGAAACTTCCACCATGATACATGGCTTTGGTTGGCGGCCCAATGTTCTTCTCTAACAATATGCATACTCAAACCATTTAATCATGACAAATCACCCTTACTTCGTACAAGACGGACATGCATAGCAACTCACATGATATTCAACAAAGGTGTAACAGTTGATGGCGTCCCCGTAAACATGGTTACCGCTCAACAAGCAACTTATAAGAAATAAGATACATAAGCGACATATTCAATACCACAATAGTTTTTAAGCTACTTTCCCATGAGCTATGTATTGCAAAGACAAGGAATGAAATTTTAAAGGTAGCACGCAAGCAATTTACTTGGAATGGCAGAGAAATACCACATAGTAGGTAGTTATGGTGGACACAAATGGCATAGGTTTTGGCTCAAGGTTTTGGATGCACGAGAAGCATTCACTCTCAGTACAAGTGATAAGGGGTGGCCCGATCTTCTCAGTAAGCAACGGTGGTGATGATGATCACGGGGTGATGGCAGCGGAGAAACACGACGATGAAGTGAATGATAACTTGTATGACGCAACGAGATCTCTCGATTGGTCCCTGTCGCCAATGCAACAACTCTCAACCCTGCAAGATATTCGCAACTCCACACACTTGCGCACGTAGCCGCCGACCACGAAGCGGTAAGTTGCAACCGTATAATTCCCAATGGAACAGCAGATCACACAAGACTTTTTCAGGATCTACACGATATCAAGCAATATGGTGTAGGGATTCAATAGTTTTGCTAGAGCAAACAACTAAGAACTAGGGTTTATCTTAAACGTGGTCTAAAGCAGCTAGGGGGCGTCCCGGGCACTTATATAGGCGTCCGGGACGACTTCCGGTCGAAAAGATACAAGAATAACCGACCCAGAATAGATCTGGTCGAGACAGACTCGGACGAATCCGGTCTGGAATCCGGTCAACCGGGCCAGGGACCGGGTCGGCCGGTCTGGCATCCGGTCAACCGGTCGGCAACCGGGAAGTTCGCAAAAATTCGTCCGGTTGGGTTCCGGTACGATGCATCCGGTTGGCGACCGGTCAACCGGGCCAGGGACCGGACTGGCCGGTCTGGAGGCCGGTCTAACCGGGCGCTGGACCGGCCTGGACGTCGACTCCTCCTTTCGCGCATGCCTCCCGCTCCTCCCTCGCGCGTCCATGAGATATCTTCATGTCCAGCTCCATGTCCAGCTTCACGTCCATCTTGTCGTCCGTCTTCACGTCCAGCTGCTCCTCTATTCCTCGTGCGATGCTCGTCTCCTCTTGATACCTGATGATACATAAGTAATAGGACTTAGGCAGTATAAAGTTCTCATCAATCAAAGTACCGTTTAGAAACAAGTTCACCTGTTGTTTAAGTAGCTTCGCACGAGCCCTTGTAATTGGTCCAATCCGAACGTCATTGGACTTGAGCTTCACAGCAGGTTCATCTTCATTTATCAATGACAGAGGTAGTGGTGTAGTAGGGATGTCCTCATCATCTCCCCCCCTTCAAAAGGCGTCGACCTCGATGCTCCAAGGTCTTATCCGTCATATGGTGTCAAATCAGCAACATTGAAAGAATTACTGACACCAAACTCATCAACTGGAAGATCTATCGAGTATGCATTATCATTGATCTTGGCAAGCACTTTGTACGGACCAGCACCACGAGGCTTCAACTTAGACTTCCGCAGCTTCGGGAACCTATCCTTGCGAAAATGTACCTGCACCATATCACCAGGCTTGAACAACATCTCTTTGCGCTTCTTATTTATCCTTGCAGCATTGCTCTTGCCTTTCTTCTCTATCAACTCTTTAGTCTTCACATGGTTTTTTCACACAAAATCTGCCCTCTTGGATGCCTCCATATTAACTCTCTCATGTATGGGCAAAGGCAACAAGTCAAGTGGAGTAATGGGTTTGAAACCATACACCACCTCAAAAGGACATAGCTCCGTGGTAGAATGTACCGCCCCGTTGTAAGCAAACTCTACATGCGGCAAACACTCTTCCCACTCCTTCAGGTTCTTCTTGATCATGGATCTCAGCAGTTGTGACAAGGTTCGATTCACCACCTCGGCTTGACCATCGCTTTGGGGATGACAAGTAGTACTGAACAGTAGCTTTGTCCCCAGCTTTCCCCAAAGTGTCTTCAAGAAGTAGCTCATGAACTTCACATCATGATCAGAAACAATAGTCTTCGGGACTCCATGTAATCGAACAATCTCCCTGAAAAACAGGTTAGCAATATGCGACGCATCGTCGCTTTTGTGGCAGGCAATAAAGTGTGACATTTTAGAAAATCTGTCCACTACCACAAATATAGAATCATGGCCTCTTTTAGTACGCGGCAAACCCAACACAAAATCCATACTAATATCTTCCCAAGGTGTAGTAGGTGCCGGTAACGAAGTATACAAACCGTGAGGCTTCAGCTTGGACTTGGACTTGTTGCATGTAATGCACCTCTTCACATACCTGTCCACATCCTGCCTCATCTTTGGCCAATAAAAATGATCAGCGAGCATGAGTAGCGTCTTCTCACGCCCAAAGTGACCCATCAAACCTCCAGCATGGGATTCCTGCAATAAGAGCAAACGCACAGACGATTCTGAAACACATAGTTTGTTAGCTCTAAACAAGAACCCATCGTGTATGTGATACTTTTCCCATGCTTTACCCATAACACACAAGCGGTATGGTTCAGCAAAATCATGATCAGTCGCATATAAATCACATAACACCTCTAATCCAGGAATTTTAACATCAAGATGGGTTAATAGCATAGTCTTCCTAGATAGAGCATCAACCAACAATATTATCTTTTCCCTTCTTATGCTTAATAATGTATGGAAAAGACTCAATGAACTCAACCCACTTAGCAAGACGCCTATGCAAAGTAGATTGGGCTTTCAGATATTTCAAAGCTTCATGATCAGAATGTATGATAAATTCTTTTGGCTACAAATAATGTTGCCAAACCTCAAGAACTCTAATTAAAGCATACAATTCTTTATCATATATTGGATAGTTCAACTTAGCACCAGAAAGTTTCTCAAAAAAATATGCAATTGGGCGACCCTCTTGCATCAACACACCACCAATTCCAATACCACTAGCATCACATTCAATCTCAAATTGCTTATTGAAATCAGGAAGTGCAAGCAACGGTGCAGAAGTTAACAATCATTTCAGTTCATCAAAAGCATTATCTTGGGCAACACCCCACTCAAATGCAACACCCTTTTTAGTCAATTCATTCAAAGGTGCAGCAATAGTAGAAAAATTGGGCACAAAACGGCGATAAAACCCAGCTAGACCATGAAAACTTCTAACTTGACTCACATTCATGGGAGTAGGCCAATTTTGAATAGCTTCAATTTTAGATACATCTACTTCTACTCCATGCTTAGAGACAACATAATCCAGAAATATGACCTTATCTTTGCAAAATGTGCACTTCTCAAGATTACCATAGAGTTTACTATCACGCAACACTTGCAAAACATGTCGAATATGTATAGTATGATCAGATTCATTGCGGCTGTAGATTAATATGTCATAAAAATACACAACCACAAACTTGCCAATAAAATCACGCAAAACATGGTTCATCAGTCTCATGAAAGTGGTAGGTGCATTAGTCAAACCAAAAGGCATTACTAACCACTCATATAAACCAAATTTTGTTTTAATGGCGGTTTTCCACTCATCCCCTTCTTTCATCCTAATTTGATGATAACCACTACGCAAATCAATTTTAGTGAAAACAGCAGCACCACTCAATTCATCTAGCATATCCTCTAAACGGGGAATAGGATGACGATATCGAATAGTAATGTTATTTATCGCTCTATAATCTACGCACATACGCCATGTACCATCGTTCTTAGGAACAAGAATAACAGGAACAGCATAAGGACTAAGGCTTATGCGGATATAACCTTTGTCGAGTAGAGCTTGTACTTGCTTCTGTATCTCTTTCGTCTCTTCGGGATTCGTTCTATATGGTGCCCGATTGGGTAGCGAAGCTCCGGGAATCAAGTCGATTTGATGCTCAATACCTCGCAATGGTGGAAGTCCTGCGGGTACCTCGTCCGGAAACACGTCGCCAAATTCCTGCAAAACAGTAGAAACACCAAGAGGAAGAGGGGTCATGTCATTAGAAACCAAAACCGTACCCCTGTACAAGAGCACAAGAGGCATGGCTGTAGGATCCTCACTAAATTCTCTCATGTCACTACAAGAAATGTGCCATAATATGACGTTTTTTTTATGACTGGAAATCGAAATGTCATAGGTTTATGACGTTCCTAGCTTTGACCGTCCTTGGCCACTCCGGGGGGGCAAAACCCTAGAAAATCGTGACGTTATTGGGCAAAAACGTCATTGGCAATTTAGGTCAAAACGTCATTAGCAAAATTAAGTGGCCTACGACGTTTTTCCAATGCCGATTGCGACAAATCAATAGCGTCATTGGCATTTGGCTCAATACAATGGTATGTGTTTGGCTGCCATGTCATCCATTTTGCCTATGTGTCCCTTTTCGGGTCCCACGCGCCTCACACGTGTCACTGGAAGCAAGCGGCTTGAACTAAGCCGACATGTAGGACCAAGCGATACTTGTGGGACAAAGGCGTCTTGTTATTTTTTTTCTCTGTGCCGTCCACCATTTTAATGGGCTGCTGGTGATATCCTCCTCTTTTGGGCTGTCCTCTACTAGGCTGCTGGCTGCTGGCCTACCCCACGGCGGCCCATCCGGGGGTTGAATTGCTGGCCCGACGGCCCATCCGGGGGTTGAATTGCTGGCCCGACGGCCCATCCGGGGTTGGAGTGGCTCCCGATGGAAATAACGGCAAAAATTGCGCTTGCGGGGACTCGAACCCTCGACACTGGCGCTGCCGCACTACCACTCCCTACCGCTTTGCTACAATAGTATTGTTGACACAAGTATGGTTATCCATGTATATAGACATGATAGACTAATCGGTTGTCTTAAAAATCCCTCCACCTCGACCAAAATCCCTCCGACCGGGTGCATCTAGCTAGGGTTCCTCCTCCGACCAAAATCCCTCCGACCAGGTGCATCTGTTGCATGGCGGCGCAGTTCCCAGCCTGCTCGGGCAGTTCTTCTAGGTCAGGAGCGTCGTCGCGTCGCCGCCATTCGATTATGAGCCCGCCGACGTATGTGACTGTGGCGAGAAGATGCCGCAATGGATTTCTTGGAGTGATCCGAATCCTGGGAGAAGATACCGGAACTGCAAAATTCGCTCGGTTAGTCTTCGAGCACGCCCCCCGCCCCCATTCTGAATTTCGCCCGCCGTCTTCTGAAGTTTCTTTTCTACTATGGCTTACTTATCCTCTTTTGTTCTTCATCTGTCGGATTGCTTTGGTGGAATAGGGTGTAAAGTGTTTAAGTGGATTGATGATCCGCTGGATGAACGTCACAAAGAGTTAGTTCGTGATCCGCGTGATGCTTGTTTGGGATCGAGATGAAGAAATTGAGAGGCTCCGGGTAGAAATTGAGAGGCTCCGAGGAAGAAAAGTTTACGCTTGCTGCAAGGAAACAGAGCAACCACTGAACCAAAGAAAATGGGAGGCTTCATGGTTTGGGTGCTATACTGTAGCTTTTGTCATCTGTTGTACACGGGTGATGTGTAGGAACTGAAATTAGGGTGAATTCGGTGATCCGTTGGTCGGGAGGAGAAGAAGCTAGAGTATATGCTAGAGTTATTGTGTTGTAATTCCAACCATTTGTCTCTTCGTGCCACAATGTTTAGTTCCTGAATTTGAACCATGTCTATGTATGTGTGCAATTACGTTCGGTTGAAAATGTGTTACGTTGAAAATGAGTTACGTTGAAAATGTGTAGCAGCTACTTTTGCACGGCGGCGCCGCCCATATATGGTCGCCGGCGTCGGCCATGCACGGCGGCGCCGCCCATATATGGTCGCCGGCGTCGGCCATGTATTGAAAAAATTGGGCATGGATTCCCCTAAAAATTGGGCATGGAGTCCCCAAAAAATTGGGCACAAATTCAGGAACAAATAGGCTGACATATTCAACATAAATTCTGGGAATATTGAACATAAAAATTGGGCACAAATTCAGGAACAAATAGCTGACATATTACGGGAACAAATAGCTGACATATTCAACATAAATTACGGGAACAAATAGCTGACATATTCAACACAAATTCAGGGAACAAATAGTCGACAAATTCAGGAACAAATAGGCTGACATATTCAACACAAGCTGCTACTCATCTTCTTCGAAAACTTGACGCTTCCTAGTCCTATTTCCTCCATCATCATCATCATCATCCTCATCGCTGCAATATTGGTACATTGTCCGATCAACCTCCTCGATTTCTTCGGGCACAACCTCTTTGCTATGTTTCTTCGGTTTGTCCACAATGACTTTTTCAAGTAGCACACGTTCCTGGTCACTTCTCGTCCTACTCCGTGCAGTGCCTTCTTTTTCTTGCACAGGAACTTGGCTGGAATCTTCATCTTGATATGATAGTACAGCGGGTCCCTGTTCATTTTCTTTTACACTCCATAGATGTCTATGGTGAAATTTCTGCACAACTTGCCATTTTCCTTTCAACTTGGTGTCTGGCACATAAAAGACCTTGGTTGCTTGTGATGTCGAAGGAAAGGATCGAGTCTTGTACCAAAACTTTTACGTGTTAACACTCTTGAAGTGTCCATCATCGTCGAGCCCGGGTTTCCTACCACCAAGGTCAAACCGAGTCACACCGGAAGAGGACAAGCGACCGATGGACGCCACCGCTGGAGTTGTATTGCAATCGATGATGGATTTGAGCTGACCAAAGAAGTCAATGCTTGTTGCCATCATGATCTCCCTCGAAACGATTCCACTATTTTGTGTCTTCCTGTTCTTCTCGCGGTCAACGGTATGGTACCGAACACCGTCAACAACACATGCCGAATATAGTCTCACTCTAAAATCTGGTTTGCACGCCAAAGCATAGAGATCAGGACAGACATCATTTCGCATTTTTCCAATCTGCAAAAAATCAACCGGGGGTGAGTAACACACACAGCAAAATTATATCATGAACTTTTCCAATCTTCAGAAATAAACCAGCTAAAGATCTCACATGAGTATGAAACCATCTAGCAAAGTTCTTGGCAAGCCATCTATCAACATTGATCTGACCACCTTGTTGGTTCAACTCTTGTTTGCACGAGCTGGAATGGCAACGAGAAAATAGATCCTAATTATTATTTGGAGAGGCTGCAATAACCTATCTATATAAGGGGATGAAGAGAAACGTACTCGATGTATGGATCAACCTCAGGGCAACTTCGGAGCACATACCACACCATGTTGTCATAGTCCTCACCAGCAAACACATATTGAGAGGCTCCAATAAATTTCACACCGTGTTTGAAAACGGACACATCACCAATATGTGAATCATCCCGCTCCGGATTTACTGCTTGGACGGTTGAATCTTGTTTCAACATCGTCGAAGTATCTCGAGCAAAATGTCGGGCACTCATCAACAATATATGCTTCGGCAATCGATCCCTCCGGCCTGGCATTGTTCCGGACATAACGCTTCAATGTTAGCAACCTTCTTTCGTCGGGTACATCCAACCGTAATGCCTTGGGCCTCTAAGCCTTGCCTCTTTTGGTAAATGGATGGCCAAATGCACCATCACGTCGAAGAAAGATGGGGGAAGATCTTCTCAAGTTTGCAAAGAATAACTACGATTTCCTTTTCAAGTCTGTCCCGAACGTCTCTCTTCGGTGTTTTGCGGCACGGCTCTACGAAGAAATTTCCAAGTTCGGCAACCGCTTCATATATGTCTTCATGGATTGTTCCTCGAAGGCCAGCCGGTAAGATCCTTTGAAGCAATATATGACGATCATGGGTCTTCAGCCCTTGAAGCTTGCACTTATCGGCGGCAACACACTTGGATATGTTAGACGCGTACCCATGCTGGAAACCTCACAGCTTTTATGAATTCACAAAAAGCAATTTTTTCTTGTTTACTCATTGTATACCACGCCTGTGGCATCTCAAAAGAGTCGGCTGAAACAGGCTGCAAATGCAAGTCACCTCTTATGCCCATGTCTTCCAAATCAAGCCTTGAATTCACGGTGTCTTTGGTCTTGCCTTGTATGTTCATGAAAGTACCAAGCAAATTGTCACGAGATGTTTTTCTCGATGTGCATTACATCGAGATTATGCCTCGGCTTTAGATCTTCCCGGTATGGCAAGTCCCACAAACATGATCTACGGCTCCAACAACGACCGTCCTCACGTTTCCTTTTCTTCGAAGCTTGCACGGTATCACATCTCTAACCCTATCAAGCTGTTGCTTCGGCTCTTCGGAGTGAATTCCGGCGGCTTCTCACGGCTTTCGAAGCACCATCGAATTCTTTGCTATTTCTCCAAGGATGGTGCCGAGGTAGCCAACGGCGGTGCCCAATAAAGCAGATTTTGTTCCTTAATTTCTTGGAGCAATTCTCTTTGTCACAACGCACACATGCACGGTAACCAGTTGTGGCCCTCCACGACAATGTGTGCGGTGCCGGATAATCATGAATACACCATAAGATTGCAGCACGGAGATCAAACTTGTCTGGACTATTGGCATCATACGATTTTACACCTTTCCAGAGCTCCTGCAGCTCTTCCATCAAAGGCTCCATGAAGACATCAAAATCTTTTCCCGGAGAGGATGGACCGGGGATTAGCAATGCAAGCATGAAGTTGGACTGATCCATACATGCCCACGGCGGAAGGTTGTATGGCACCACGAATACGAGGCCACATGCTTGTAGGAGTTGCTCATATTCCCGTAGGGATTAAAACCATCCGTGGCAAGTCCAAGCCTTATGTTCCTGGCATCGGCGGCAAAGTCTTTATGAATATTGTCAAAATCCTTCCATGCATCCCCGTCTGCTGGATGGCTGAGATCATTCTCCACGTCTTGCCGCTTCGGTTTGTGCCCTTGTACTTCCTTTGATTGCTCCTTTGAAAGAAACATTCTTTGCAGCCTTGGAATCAATGGGAAGTGCCTTAGCACCTTCTCCGGGATCTTTCTCCTACCATCGGCATCTTTCCATCCGGAGGCTTTGCACTTGGGGCAATTATTCTCCTTGGCATAATCCTTCGGAACAATACACAGTTATTCGGGCACACATGGATACTCTCATAACCAAGTCCCAACCTGCCGACTATGCTAAGTGCCTCCTCGTATGACTTTGGTATTGAGCTATTAGGGTATTGCAAGGCCAAAATCAGGAGTATCGCGTTGAATGCAACGTTGCTAATCCGGTAGTACGACTTGGCCTGAAGTAACTTGAATGTGAGTGAAAACCTTGACATTGTACCCCCATCGATGGCTGCGCGCTTGGCTTCCTCTATCAACTCGGCAAATATAGTGTCCTTTCCGGCACCTTGCGGTTCGAGTTGTACAAATCAGCAAGCGAGATCGGGAATTCTATCATCTTCGTAACCATCTTCCTCTTGCAAACCATAATAGTGTGCCTCTGCATCACCTCCACCAACATGGTGTGCCCCTGCATCACCTCCATGTCCAGCCTCGGGTTCACCTCCATGTCCGGCCTCGGGTTCACCTCCATGTCCATGTCCGGCTTCGGGTGCACCTCCTTGTCCTCCATGTCCGGCTTCAGGTACGGGATGTAATGGTTCTCCATGGAAGACCCATCGATCATAAGTGCTTGCCATCCCAAAAAGAAGCAAATGAGACTCTACTACATCTAGAGGTTTTGTGCACCGGTTGAGACAGCTACGACATGGGCACAGCACCTGATCACCATTGGCAGCATTCAAGCGAACAAACTGCATAAACTCTGCCACTCCCTTTGTGTGTTCGGGGGAAAGCCTTCTAATTCTTGTTGTAATCCAGCGTACTGTCCATACGCGGAAGAACAAAATGATGCAATTAGCACACACCTAAGCGCACGGCGGTTCCAATTTCAAGCAATGCACGGCGGTTCAATTCGATTTTGTGAGCGATGAAGAAGAACAGATCGAGAGGGGAGAGATGAGAGGGGAGCGGACCGGGAGATGCGGAGGGGCTCGTCTGGAGAGGGCGAGGGCTCGTCTGGAGAGGGCGAGGGGCTCGTCGTCGGCGAGGCGGATGGACAGCGAGATCCCTTGCTCGGACGCAGCGCCGGCACAACCACCACCGCCGTCACCTCGGACTCGGTACTTTAGTCCTAGTAACGGCACATATTGGATCACGAGAGATTCGATATTGTGAGCGACGAAGAAGAACAGATCGAGAGGGGAGAGGTGAGAGGGGTGCAGACCGGGAGATGCGGAGGGGCTCGTCGTCGGAGAGGGCCGGGGCTCGTCGTCGGAGAGGGCCGGGGCTCGTCGTCGGAGAGGGACGGGGCCGCCACCGCCGCCGCCGCCACCGCCACCGCCGCCGCCGCCGCCGCCGCTCGTCGTCGGAGATTCGAATTTCTGCTAGGTTATCGGAGGGAGTTGGATTCGGAAGGGATATTTGGGCTTCTCCTGGGCGCCAAAAAAAAATCAAAAAGAGTGAGGGCTGGGACTCGAACCCAGCACCTCTAGATGTGTCAACGTGCCAGTTAACCAGTGGAGCTATTGGAGAGATCTTGTCAGCTTACCATCCTTTATCCTTTACATAGTGGAACTAAGGCAACTTTTTTTTATAGTTATGGATATGATCTTGTTACATAATCTATCGGAGGGGATGCGATTTAGGACAACGGTTAATTTGTACGGGAGCATTAGCTAAGCAACGGGCTAATATATGACTAATAATTAATTACGGCTAGCAAACTATATATATCTATATATACTCCATCATATATAGACCACCAAAAGCACATTATATTACACATATATAGTGCCAGCCTTGAGCTCAATAACATAGTACCAAAAGGACACGTTAATTATAGATACTACCGAGGAGGTTCAACGCTCATTTACTTGAGCACATTACATAGACCAACGGGCCATTAGATAGTACCAGATCGATCGATAAGAGGTTCAACGCTCATATTACTTGAGCTCATACACACATATATATAGTACTACTAGCTTAATTAGAGAGGTTCAGCCTGCTAGCTCATTTCTCGAGCTTCCTGACATACAACTTGAGACCGCCCCGGGCGCGAATGCGGAACCAAAACACAAAGATATCATTTGCCTTCATCTTGCTCTTCCGCACCACAGCACTCCAGTTTGTTGTGATCACTGCACCGTCAAACTTCCCTTTGCCCTGGAAAATCCTCACTTTCACACCATGTCTCTCACTGTAAGAGACAAGAAAGTCATTATCTGGAAGCTGCATATTCGTCGAGATGTACTTCTTGGTAAACTTCCGGTTGAAGTACTGCAGATTATAAGATGCAAAACTTCGTTCAGATGAAGTAATTGTCAACATATAAAGATGCAAAAACATCCTTGATCGAGATGGAGTAATTATATTTACCATTATGGAACAGCCTTCCACGGTACTTGCACTCTTTATAGTGCACACATAAAAAGGAATTGCGGGGCGCTTTTGGTCAACAAGATATCTCAGGGTATCAACTTGTGTAGGATTCATTTCCACTAGATTGGGATACATGCAAAAGTCATCCCATTCCTCACCTGCCTCTATCCTGGGACCTACATATATAAGGAAACCAGGGAATAAGGCCTAGTTTAAAGTTTTCCTAAAACTGAAGTATATCAAACCAACAGTATTTATAGAAACTGAAGTATTCCTTGAATGCTACAAATTGACTAGCTATTATGCCAAACCGAGACTAATTAAGCATTTGACCTATATCCTGCATCTATAACTACTATATATATATTTTACCTCGACGAGTCAGATGGACATCAGCGGGAGGAGGAGGAGCAACTTCCTCATGCTCAGCTGCACAATCCATTGCTGCGGCATCATCAGCTTTCTCTTGCTTGACGTGAACCCTATCTAGAGCACCATCCTCACCTTCGGAGGATGAGCTGATGTCGATGGTCTCAACGGCCTTCTTGGATGGGACCAAAATGGCAACTTCATAGTCATAGGGGTCCATGGTGTCGACCTAATAACAAGCAGTGAACAATTTGAGAACTATGAAACTATTAATTACACATTAATTAAAACTAAGTTGGGATGTTTAGGTTCAGATTGACATTCGCACTAGCAGCACTAGCACATGTTTTGAATCAATCTAAACCAGGAAAATCTACTCTAGCACTAGAATCTACTAGGAAAATCGCCGCTCGGACAAAAAAACCCCAATTAAAATCCCCGAGATTAAGTACGGCAAACCCTAGAAAATCCCCGCTCATCCCCCAAATTAACACTGAGCTTCGGCCGACGGAGGCGGTGGAGCTTCGGCCGACGGAGCTTGACGGAGCTGCTTGACGGAGCTTCGGCCGACGGAGTTGGGAGAGGAAGAGGCGGCGGTGGCGGGCTGGGTGAGAGAGAGTGAAACAGGGGAGAAAGTTGCTTTTGGTGACGGAGCGGTGGACATTTTGGGGTGGGTGGGGCAAAATGGCACCCAACGACGTGTGGGGCCATCTGACGGGTGGGTTGGGCCATTTCCGGTAATTTTATGTGGATTAGGGGCCAGCAGGTAAAATGGAACCCTCATTCTCTGTTTTTACTAATTATAATAAATCAGAAATTCCCTCCTCCGCCTCTCCGCTTGACGGTTCCACTCCGCTTCTTGCCGGTTCCACTCCCACTAGACGGAAAACCCTCCTCCGCGCCAAGACGCTTCTGCCTCGCCGCTTCGCCTCCTCCGCCGCTTCCTCCTCCGCCGCTTCGCCTCCTCCGCGCCATGGACGCTGCTTCTTCTTCCTCTTCCTCCGTTCCGCAACCGCTTCGCCTCCTCCGCCGTCGGCAATGCGGGCCATTACTCAGATCGGGACCTTCACCGTCCATGGCGGCAAGGAGATCGATGTTGTCTACACAAACGAGGAGGAGACGATGAGCAAGTACACGAAGATGTACGCGCGGTGGTATGCGGAAGAAGAAGAGAACAAGTTTGTAGGATTGGATCTCGAGTACACTCGGGAGGACCCCAACCACGAAGAAGACAACTACCTCGCCGTCGCTCAAGCTGTGCATGAGGAACCACGTCCTCGTCTGCCACTTTTCCTGGTTTGTAGACCTTAATCTTGCTCTGATTTACTTAATCTTGCTCTGATTTTGTTAATCTTGCTCAGATTTTAGTTAATCGCTAGTGCATGATGAACCAAGTCACCCTCGAGTGCTCTGTTTTGGTTAATCTTGATCTGTTTTAGTTAATCTCGAGTGCAACAAATTAAACTACAAACCGTGCTAGCTGCAAAACTAGTTTTGTTTACGTGTTTTGTGTAACAAAAGCCACAAAGCATGGTGTGCTGATCTTGCAGATTGAATCTATCCATATGCTCATCTAGCATGTCCTGGATTTCATTATACCAAATTAATTATCACAAAGCAAATTTCCGGAGTCCTGATCTTGCATTTAATAGACTTTTGTTAGTTTCAAAATTATATGATGCAAAATGATATTTCAATGACTAAAAAATTTGCACTTGCACATTTCATAAAAGTGTTGGTCATGCATTCTTTTAGTACCAAATGGATTATGACTAGATAATTTTCGGACTCTTGATCATGCACTTACTAAACTTATGTCAATTTTATTCAAGTTATGAGATTGCATAGACTAAACATTCGTATTCCCAAATTTTATTCAAGTGTTGATCTCGCAAGTACTAAATTTTTGCATCAAATTGAATCTATCCATATGCTCATCTAGCATGTCTTGGATTTCATTATACCAAATTAATTATGACAAGCAAATTTCCGGAGTCTTGATCTTGCATTTAATAGAATTTTGTTAGTTTCAAAATTATATGATGCAAAATGAAATTTCAATGACTAAACAATTGCACTTACACATTTCATAAAAGTGTTGTTCATGCATTCTATTAGTACCAAATGAATTATGACTAGATAATTTTCAGACTGTTGATCATGAACTTACTAAACTTATGTAGTTTCAAATTTTATATTCAAGCTATGAGATTGCATATAGACTAGCTTCGTAGTCCCAAATTTTATTCAAGTGTTGATCTCGCAAGTACTAAATTTTTGCTTTCAGGACCAACGGGGAATGTCCGGCGCTGCGCTCATTCCTTCAAGATCAAGGAATTGTGTTCTGCAGCGTTGACAAGAGAGCAGATTTTATAAAGTTATATTACGAGAAGATTATAATTCCAAGGCAGAACTGGATCGATATCCGGGAAATTGTCATCGTCAAAGGTCTCAACGAGAGAGGAAACTTAATGAGGGATGGAATGGCTAGTCTTGCAACTAGCATCATCGACGAGTCGTACGGCCGGATGAAGAGCAAATTCCCTCGAGAGAGGCACAATTCTTGGGAAGAGCAGCCGTTGTCCGATTTAAACCTGGAGTATGCGGCTAAAGATGCTTACGTGAGCTACCGGCTCTACGTTAAGATATGGTTCTTCTGCGTTACCTTGTGTTTTGCCCCGGTTGCAAGAAGGAAGACGAGCTGAGGGGACGTACGTGTTTGCAAATGCGGGGTAGCGAGAGATCGAAGCTGAACATGCACGGAGAAATGCTGCAGCTGAAATAGCAAGGTTAAATGCTGAACTTGCAAGCGCGGCGGCTGAACTAGCAATCTTGAAGGCACCGGCTTCTGCGGCGACAACACCCGGCGGACAAGTCCCCCTCATGGCAAACGGACGAAGATGAATGATGAGCGGTGGCTGGAGCGTAGTGATGCGCCGAAGAGTAGTGATTATTGGCGGAACACGAGGAAGAAGTCGTGGGCTGGTGCGATCGGAAGAGTGATGATCCGTGGACGACGGAGATGAGTGATCAGCGAGCCCGAAGAGTGATAATCCGTGGCGGACGAAGCCGAGGCAATTGCGACGACTTCTCCAAGATCCATGCCTAGATTATCAGAGAAATCATACTTTTGCTTGTCAAGAAACTTTGCTTCTATCGTCTCAGATTATCAGAGAAATCATACTTTTCCTGATGTGAATAGTACTGTCAGATCTGGTTGAATATTCACACCCAGATTTATCTTTTTTGTTTCTCTAAGTGTATGTCGAATTTGAATTTGAAGTTACATGTACATCTCCATAATATATGTGTATGCCTCAAGTTTCACGAGAAATCTAGGGGGGTAGACCCGCCTACTGTTTTGGGGGAAGGAGGGGAGAACGACCGCCGAACACCGGAACCCCACCAAATCTTGCATGTGGACCTATGATATGTGTTAAAGTGTGGTGCAAGGTCTAATGGTGCAAAAGTAGCTCCCCTAAACCCTAAACCCTAAACTGGGGAGGCTTCGAGCCCTAAACCCCTCTAAATCCCTAAACCACGACGCCGGAGCTGCGGAACCATGCATCATAAACCCTAACCCTAACCCTAAACCCTAATCCTATACCTAACCATAAATACTTACCTTTAAACTAAACCCTAGCCCTAGCCCCTAAACCCTAGCCCTAACCCTACACCTAACCCTAACCAGTAGATCAGGCACACCCTCGATCGTGTGATAATGGCTCTAGCTGCGGGTATATGTGCCAAAGGGTCCCAATCTTGGTTCTACATGTGTATATGTACTAAACAAACCTAAAAGAATGAAAAGTTACATTGGTGCACCCTCGCGCGGAGAAATCTAGGGGGTAGACCCGCCGGGGCACGCGTTCCGTTGTTTTGGGGGAGGAGGGGGATAACGACCGCCGGAGCACCGGAACCCCACCAAACCTTGCATGTGGACCTATGATATGTGTCAAAGTGTGGTGCAAGGTCTAATGGTGCAAAAGTAGCTCCCCTAAACCCTAAACCCTAAGCGGGGAGGCTTCGAGCACTAAAACCCCTCTAAAACCCTAAACCACGACACCGGAGCTGCAGAACCATGCATCATAAACCCTAACCCTAACCCTATACCCTAAACATATACCTAACCATAAATACTTACCTTTAACCTAAACCCTAGCCCCTAAACCCTAGCCCTAACCCTACACCAAACCCTAACCAGTAGATCGAGCACACCCTCGATCGTGTGATAATGGCTCTAGGCTGCGGCTTTTTTGTGAAGCGGCTACATGGCGCGCATTTCGGTATCGCGCGGGACCTCCGCGCGGCGGTAGGATACCTCCTACGCACCACCTATCACATGCCATATGCGCGCGGAAGCCATGCGGGAATCCCACCCGCTTCTGCGGTGCCCGCCGAATCCGCTGGAAGCTGTCGGATGCTGAACTGGGGCGACACTTTCCTTCGCTCAATAAATGGAGGGAAAAATGTTTTTAGGTCTAGGACGCGTCATTTTGTGTGCTAAATGTTTTCCGTTTCGCGCGTTGGCGGACGGGTGCACGCGCGCGCCCGGTACGGCCATACCGCATGTCCCGGCGGCCCCGTTTTGCGCGGTTGGCAAAGCAAACGGAGCCAAAAAATCGAGCGGAGCCGCGTGGCGTCATTTTATGTGTCCTGGTAACCACTGCAAAGACGGAGCCGGGATACGGCAATTATCTTGGAGAACCCTTCACGAACGGGGCTATCTCGTCGGAGTTCTATGGCTTTTAGGGGAAATGAGTAGGAAACGGCCCGTTTCACCACATAGTTTGTCGGAACGAGGCCATATTTGGCACGTGCGTGGGCCTTAGGATGGGAAGCAAGGCCCCGGTCGCGGATTTCCAATCCGAACCACGGGCGACGGTTTTTCCATTTTCGGGGTGCCGGAAGGGCTTTTTTGTGAAGCGGCTACATGGCGCGCATTTCGGTATCGCGCGGGACCTCCGCGCGGCGGTAGGATACCTCCTACGCACCACCTATCACATGCCATATGCGCGCGGAAGCCATGCGGGAATCCCACCCGCTTCTGCGGTGCCCCGCCGAATCCGCTGGAAGCTGTCGGATCTGAGCGGGGCGACACTTTCCTTCGCTCAATAAATGGAGGGAAAAATGTTTTTAGGTCTAGGACGCGTCATTTTGTGTGCTAAATGTTTTCCGTTTCGCGCGTTGGCGGACGGGTGCACGCGCGCGCCCGGTACGGCCATACCGCATGTCCCGGCGGCCCCGTTTTGCGCGGTTGGCAAAGCAAACGGAGCCAAAAAATCGAGCGGAGCCGCGTGGCGTCATTTTATGTGTCCTGGTAACCACTTGCAAAAGACGGAACTGGGATACGGCAATTATCTTGGAGAACCCTTCACGAACGGGGCTATCTCGTCCGGAGTTCTATGGCTTTTAGGGGAAATGAGTAGGAAACGGCCCGTTTCACCACATAGTTTGTCGGAACGAGGCCATATTTGGCACGTGCGTGGGCCTTAGGATGGGAAGCAAGGCCCGGTCGCGGATTTCCAATCCGAACCACGGGCGACGGTTTTTCCATTTTCGGGGTGCCGGAAGGGCTTTTTTTGTGAAGCGGCTACATGGCGCGCATTTCGGTATCGCGCGGGACCTCCGCGCGGCGGTAGGATACCTCCTACGCACCACCTATCACATGCCATATGCGCGCGGAAGCCATGCGGGAATCCCACCCGCTTCTGCGGTGCCCCGCCGAATCCGCTGGAAGCTGTCCGGATCTGAGCCGGGGCGACACTTTCCTTCGCTCAATAAATGGAGGGAAAAATGTTTTTAGGTCTAGGACGCGTCATTTTATGTGCTAAATGTTTTCCGTTTCGCGCGTTGGCGGACGGGTGCACGCGCGCGCCCGGTGCGGCCATACCGCATGTCCCGGCGGCCCCGTTTTGCGCGGTTGGCAAAGCAAACGGAGCCAAAAAATCGAGCGGAGCCGCGTGGCGTCATTTTATGTGTCCTGGTAACCACTGCAAAAGACGGAACTGGGATACGGCAATTATCTTAGAGAACCCTTCACGAACGGGGCTATCTCGTCCGGAGTTCTATGGCTTTTAGGGGAAATGAGTAGGAAACGGCCCGTTTCACCACATAGTTTGTCGGAACGAGGCCATATTTGGCACGTGCGTGGGCCTTAGGATGGGAAGCAAGGCCCCGGTCGCGGATTTCCAATCCGAACCACGGGCGACGGTTTTTCCATTTTCGGGGTGCCGGAAGGGCTTTTTTTGTGAAGCGGCTACATGGCGCGCATTTCGGTATCGCGCGGGACCTCCGCGCGGCGGTAGGATACCTCCTACGCACCACCTATCACATGCCATATGCGCGCGGAAGCCATGCGGGAATCCCACCCGCTTCTGCGGTGCCCCGCCGAATCCGTGGAAGCTGTCGGGATCTGAGCTGGGGCGACACTTTCCTTCGCTCAATAAATGGAGGGAAAAATGTTTTTAGGTCTAGGACGCGTCATTTTATGTGCTAAATGTTTTCCGTTTCGCGCGTTGGCGGACGGGTGCACGCGCGCGCCCGGTGCGGCCATACCGCATGTCCCGGCGGCCCCGTTTTGCGCGGTTGGCAAAGCAAACGGAGCCAAAAAATCGAGCGGAGCCGCGTGGCGTCATTTTATGTGTCCTGGTAACCACTGCAAAAGACGGAGCTGGGATACGGCAATTATCTTGGAGAACCCTTCACGAACGGGGCTATCTCGTCGGAGTTCTATGGCTTTTAGGGGAAATGAGTAGGAAACGGCCCGTTTCACCACATAGTTTGTCGGAACGAGGCCATATTTGGCACGTGCGTGGGCCTTAGGATGGGAAGCAAGGCCCCGGTCGCGGATTTCCAATCCGAACCACGGGCGACGGTTTTTCCATTTTCGGGGTGCTGGAAGGGCTTTTTTTTTGTGAAGCGGCTACATGGCGCGCATTTCGGTATCGCGCGGGACCTCCGCGCGGCGGTAGGATACCTCCTACGCACCACCTATCACATGCCATATGCGCGCGGAAGCCATGCGGGAATCCCACCCGCTTCTGCGGTGCCCCGCCGAATCCGGCTGGAAGCTGTCCGGATCCGAGCTGGGCGACACTTTCCTTCGCTCAATAAATGGAGGGAAAAATGTTTTTAGGTCTAGGACGCGTCATTTTATGTGCTAAATGTTTTCCGTTTCGCGCGTTGGCGGACGGGTGCACGCGCGCGCCGGTGCGGCCATACCGCATGTCCCGGCGGCCCCGTTTTGCGCGGTTGGCAAAGCAAACGGAGCCAAAAAATCGAGCGGAGCCGCGTGGCGTCATTTTATGTGTCCTGGTAACCACTGCAAAAGACGGAGCTGGGATACGGCAATTATCTTGGAGAACCCTTCACGAACGGGGCTATCTCGTCCGGAGTTCTATGGCTTTTAGGGGAAATGAGTAGGAAACGGCCCGTTTCACCACATAGTTTGTCGGAACGAGGCCATATTTGGCACGTGCGTGGGCCTTAGGATGGGAAGCAAGGCCCGGTCGCGGATTTCCAATCCGAACCACGGGCGACGGTTTTTCCATTTTCGGGGTGCCGGAAGGGCTTTTTTTGTGAAGCGGCTACATGGCGCGCATTTCGGTATCGCGCGGGACCTCCGCGCGGCGGTAGGATACCTCCTACGCACCACCTATCACATGCCGTATGCGCGCGGAAGCCATGCGGGAATCCCACCCGCTTCTGCGGTGCCCCGCCGAATCCGGCTGGAAGCCGTCCGGATACTGAGCCGGGGCGACACTTTCCTTCGCTCAATAAATGGAGGGAAAAATGTTTTTAGGTCTAGGACGCGTCATTTTATGTGCTAAATGTTTTCCGTTTCGCGCGTTGGCGGACGGGTGCACGCGCGCGCCCGGTACGGCCATACCGCATGTCCCGGCGGCCCCGTTTTGCGCAGTTGGCAAAGCAAACGGAGCCAAAAAATCGAGCGGAGCCGCGTGGCGTCATTTTATGTGTCCTGGTAACCACTGCAAAAGACGGAGCTGGGATACGGCAATTATCTTGGAGAACCCTTCACGAACGGGGCTATCTCGTCGGAGTTCTATGGCTTTTAGGGGAAATGAGTAGGAAACGGCCCGTTTCACCACATAGTTTGTCGGAACGAGGCCATATTTGGCACGTGCGTGGGCCTTAGGATGGGAAGCAAGGCCCGGTCGCGGATTTCCAATCCGAACCACGGGCGACGGTTTTTCCATTTTCGGGGTGCGGAAGGGCTTTTTTGTGAAGCGGCTACATGGCGCGCATTTCGGTATCGCGCGGGACCTCCGCGCGGCGGTAGGATACCTCCTACGCACCACCTATCACATGCCGTATGCGCGCGGTAGCCATGCGGGAATCCCACCCGCTTCTGCGGTGCCCCGCCGAATCCGGCTGGAAGCTGTCCGGATCCGAGCCGGGGCGACACTTTCCTTCGCTCAATAAATGGAGGGAAAAATGTTTTTAGGTCTAGGACGCGTCATTTTATGTGCTAAATGTTTTCCGTTTCGCGCGTTGGCGGACGGGTGCACGCGCGCGCCGGTACGACCATACCGCATGTCCCGGCGGCCCCGTTTTGCGCGGTTGGCAAAGCAAACGGAGCCAAAAAATCGAGCGGAGCCGCGTGGCGTCATTTTATGTGTCCTGGTAACCACTGCAAAAGACGGAACTGGGATACGGCAATTATCTTGGAGAACCCTTCACGAACAGGGCTATCTCGTCGGAGTTCTATGGCTTTTAGGGGAAATGAGTAGGAAACGGCCCGTTTCACCACATAGTTTGTCGGAACGAGGCCATATTTGGCACGTGCGTGGGCCTTAGGATGGGAAGCAAGGCCCCGGTCGCGGATTTCCAATCCGAACCACGGGCGACGGTTTTTCCATTTTCGGGGTGCCGGAAGGGCTTTTTTTGTGAAGCGGCTACATGGCGCGCATTTCGGTATCGCGCGGGACCTCCGCGCGGCGGTAGGATACCTCCTACGCACCACCTATCACATGCCATATGCGCGCGGAAGCCATGCGGGAATCCCACCCGCTTCTGCGGTGCCCCGCCGAATCCGCTGGAAGCTGTCCGGATGCGAGCCGGGGCGACACTTTCCTTCGCTCAATAAATGGAGGGAAAAATGTTTTTAGGTCTAGGACGCGTCATTTTATGTGCTAAATGTTTTCCGTTTCGCGCGTTGGCGGACGGGTGCACGCGCGCGCCCGGTGCGGCCATACCGCATGTCCCGACGGCCCCGGTTTGCGCGGTTGGCAAAGCAAACGGAGCCAAAAAATCGAGCGGAGCCGCGTGGCGTCATTTTATGTGTCCTGGTAACCACTGCAAAAGACGGAACCGGGATACGGCAATTATCTTGGAGAACCCTTCACGAACGGGGCTATCTCGTCCGGAGTTCTATGGCTTTTAGGGGAAATGAGTAGGAAACGGCCCGTTTCACCACATAGTTTGTCGGAACGAGGCCATATTTGGCACGTGCGTGGGCCTTAGGATGGGAAGCAAGGCCCCGGTCGCGGATTTCCAATCCGAACCACGGGCGACGGTTTTTCCATTTTCGGGGTGCGGGAAGGGCTTTTTTTGGGAAGCAGCTACATGGCGCGCATTTCGGTATCGCGCGGGACCTCCGCGCGGCGGTAGGATACCTCCTACGCACCACCTATCACATGCCGTATGCGCGCGGAAGCCATGCGGGAATCCCACCCGCTTCTGCGGTGCCCCGCCGAATCCGTCGGAAGCTGTCCGGATCCGAGCCGGGGCCACACTTTCCTTCGCTCAATAAATGGAGGGAAAAATGTTTTTAGGTCTAGGACGCGTCATTTTATGTGCTAAATGTTTTCCGTTTCGCGCGTTGGCGGACGGGTGCACGCGCGCGCCCGGTGCGGCCATACCGCATGTCCCGGCGGCCCCGTTTTGCGCGGTTGGCAAAGCAAACGGAGCCAAAAAATCGAGCGGAGCCGCGTGGCGTCATTTTATGTGTCCTGGTAACCACTTGCAAAAGACGGAACTGGGATACGGCAATTATCTTGGAGAACCCTTCACGAACGGGGCTATCTCGTCGGAGTTCTATGGCTTTTAGGGGAAATGAGTAGGAAACGGCCCGTTTCACCACATAGTTTGTCGGAACGAGGCCATATTTGGCACGTGCGTGGACCTTAGGATGGGAAGCAAGGCCCCGGTCGCGGATTTCCAATCCGAACCACGGGCGACGGTTTTTCCATTTTCGGGGTGCCGGAAGGGCTTTTTTTGTGAAGCAGCTACATGGCGCGCATTTCAGTATCGCGCGGGACCTCCGCGCGGCGGTAGGATACCTCCTACGCACCACCTATCACATGCCGTATGCGCGCGGTAGCCATCTGGGAATCCCTCCCGCTTCCTGCGGTGTCCCGCCGAATCCGGCTGAAGCCGACCGGATCCGAGCCGGGGCCACACTTTCCTTCGCTCAATAAATGGAGGGAAAAATGTTTTTAGGTCTAGGACGCGTCATTTTATGTGCTAAATGTTTTCCGTTTCGCGCGTTGGCGGACGGGTGCACGCGCGCGCCCGTGCGGCCATACCGCATGTCCCGACGGCCCCGTTTTGCGCAGTTGGCAAAGCAAACGGAGCCAAAAAATCGAGCGGAGCCGCGTGGCGTCATTTTATGTGTCCTGGTAACCACTGCAAAAGACGGAACTGGGATACGGCAATTATCTTGGAGAACCCTTCACGAACGGGGCTATCTCGTCCGGAGTTCTATGGCTTTTAGGGGAAATGAGTAGGAAACGGCCCGTTTCACCACATAGTTTGTCGGAACGAGGCCATATTTGGCACGTGCGTGGACCTTAGGATGGGAAGCAAGGCCCCGGTCGCGGATTTCCAATCCGAACCACGGGCGACGGTTTTTCCATTTTCGGGGTGCTGGAAGGGCTTTTTTTGTGAAGCGGCTACATGGCGCGCATTTCGGTGTCGCGCGGGACCTCCGCGCGGCGGTAGGATACCTTCTACGCACCACCTATCACATGCCGTATGCGCGCGGAAGACATGCGGGAATCCCACCCGCTTCTGCGGTGCCCCGCCGAATCCGGCTGAAGCCGTCCGGATCCGAGCCGGGGCCACACTTTCCTTCGCTCAATAAATGGAGGGAAAAATGTTTTTAGGTCTAGGACGCGTCATTTTATGTGCTAAATGTTTTCCGTTTCGCGCGTTGGCGGACGGGTGCACGCGCGCTCCCGGTACGGCCATACCGCATGTCCCGACGGCCCCGTTTTGCGCAGTTGGCAAAGCAAACGGAGCCAAAAAATCGAGCGGAGCCGCGTGGCGTCATTTTATGTGTCCTGGTAACCACTTCAAAAGACGGAATTGGGATACGGCAATTATCTTGAAAAACCCTTCACGAATAGGGCTATCACGGCCGGAGTTCTATGGCTTTTAGGGGAAATGAGTAGGAAACGGCCCGTTTCACCACATAGTTTGTCGGAACGAGGCCATATTTGGCACGTGCGTGGACCTTAGGATGGGAAGCAAGGCCCGTGTCGCGGATTTCCAATCCGAACCACGGGCGACGGTTTTTCCATTTGCGGGGTGCCGGAAGGGCTTTTTTTGTGAAGCAGCTACATGGCGCGCATTTCAGTGTCGCGCGGGACCTCCGCGCGGCGGTAGGATACCTCCTACGCACCACCTATCACATGCCATATGCGCGCGGTAGCCATGCGGGAATCCCTCCCGCTTCTGCGGTGTCCCGCCGAATCCGCTGGAAGCGGCCGGGAGGATTTGAGCTGGGGCCACACTTTCCTTGGCTCAATAAATGGAGGGAAACATGTTTTTAGGTCTAGGACGCGTCATTTTATGTGCTAAATGTTTTCCGTTTCGCGCGTTGGCGGACGGGTGCATGCGCGCGCCCGGTACGGCCATACCGCATGTCCCGGCGGCCCCGTTTTGCGCAGTTGGCAAATTAAACGGAGCCAAAAAATCGAGCGGAGACGACATTCTAGCTAGGAGAATCCTTCACGATCGAACTGCCACGTTCGGAATCTTGATGTATATAGAATGGGATAAAGCTTGCATATGCCTTATGATAAGCATATAATTAGTGTGTGCAAGAGACATATATTATTTGACCTAATTAACCAAACATTTTCTGATTTCTTTTATATAATTTAATTATTAAGGATTCTAGGAGTTTCATATATCCCTATATTATTATCATTAAAGGAATGAAGGTGACACACGTTTAATTACATGATATTCTGTTTTTAAAAATATTTTAACCTACACCAAATTATATGCATTATTGCGCATTTAATTATTATTGTTTTGCACAAAAAAGCCCCAAAAATTCCCTCCTACTTAAATAAATTGATAGAGCCAAAACCCTCCCAAACCCCAAAACTCTCCCGCCCAGCTGCTTCTCCCGCCGGCTCCGGCGAAATGTTTTGAATCCACCCGCCACGGAAAGGAGGGCAAATGTCCGAAACGCCACTAACCTAAGCTGGAAAGGAGGGACATTTCAGTCAAATCCCGTACGAGCTCCCTCAATTCCCCAATTCCCCTCCCACTCCGGTGCGATGCGAACCCCAATTCCCCTCCCACTCCGCTCATCCCCACCCGCCGACGGCCACCGACGAGCGGCGCTCCGACGAGCGGACGAGCGGAGAGCTACCCGCCGACGACGGCCGCGCGTGCGTAGACGCTCGCCACAAGATCTTCGGGCGAGTTCCCTCCTCAACCCGACCCCTCGCCCCCACTTCTATGGCCTTTTCTTGGCACTGCTTAGGGTTTCGTCGGCCATGGCTAGGGTTACGGTTTGCTTGGCATGGCATGGTTAGGGTTAGGGATTTCGTGGCATGGCTTCTTTCCTTGGCTTGTCCGGGGTTAGGGTTGCTCGGCTTTGTCATGGTTCTTGCTGCAACCGGTCCATGGTTGCTTCGGATCTTGCTTGGCATGTTCTTGCGGCAACCGATCGATGATTGCTTGCGGATCTTGCCCGGCTCGGGCTCTGTAGATTTTAGATTTGGTTTTCTGCGGTACCTATATGATTACCTGCTTGCCGATCTTGCTTGCTATATGCAAGCAGTCCATGTTTGCTTCGGATCTTGATTGACATGTGTCTTGCTGCAACCGGTCGATGATTGCTTGCGGATCTTGCTTGGCTCGGGCTACGTAGAATTTAGATGCGGTTTACTGCGGTCCCTATATGATTACCTGCTGCCGATCTTGCTTGCTGTATCCAACCAATCAATTAGTGATGCGGATCTTGCCTCGCGTGGGTCTCGCTGCAACCGAGTCCATGATTGTTGGGGGATTTTACTTGGCTTGGGCTTGTAGATTGTACATCTAGTTTACTGCAGTCCATATATGATTAGCTGCTACAGATCTTTCTTGCTGCAACTAGTACATAATATGATTACCTGCTGCGGATCTTGCTTGGTACAGATCTTTACCAAGGCATGCCCTTTTATATTTCGTCGATGAACATTTATATTGCCCTTTTATCCTGTGTTGATGAAACTTCTCCCAAACAAAGTTTGGGAGCCACGTTTATCTGTACATGCCTACGGCTTTTACTGTGTACATGTCTATTGTTGTATTAAGGGATATGTCTAATGATTATAACCTGTTATCTTCTTAGGTAATACTATCAAGGTCCGACCTACTTCAAGGAGCAAGGTGAACCAGGTGATTGTTGATCCACATGAACCTATGTTGCTTGGTTCTTTAATTGCATCCATATGTTGTATCTGCTTGTCACTAATTGTTATTCTTTTCGTGCCAGGCACATATCCAACCCATCAACATCGGGCATGGCAAAGGTCGGGAAGAAGCAGTTGGCTGGTATGCGGCTTCATCCTAACATCATTGTGTCTAATTGATGCTTTTAATCGGGTGCTTGGGGTTTTTTGGCTCTGTCTGAATATTTACGTACCCTAGGATTAAATGAAACTAAAAGTTGAAAATTGCTATGATTAAACAATTTACCTTAGTTGTTCGAGTTGGCTTGCTTCTATGCATTTCAACCATCAATCTAATGGTTACATATTTTTCTCATACATGTAAAGAAGCGCCCCTCACCGAGATAGAGAAGGACGGGGCTAGGACAATGATGCGGAACAACCGTGTCTTACAATCCACAGGTCTCCCAGCTGTAGTGTCAATTTTTAGGAAGTCACATGGTGGTCGAGGTGGAGGTCGTTCCACACTTTCAAATGATGAGTCATCTGCCATAACACAAGGCGAGAGCTCGGATTATCATCCGAGCAATGACCAATTGGTTGACCGGGAGGATGGGGAGGTTGAAGGGAGTATAGGGGAACACATTGAGAAGGTGCATTCTGCTTATCATCTTTGGAGCGCTGGCATTATTTGTATCTGTTTTCTTATTTCTGTTTTGCTATAACCTGTGATGTAATGCCATTTTGTTTTGCTATTTTTGCGAGGCATTGAAGGATCCCAAGAGTAGAAAGAAAAAGGCTTCTGTTAGAAAGACAAGCCCAGGGAGGAGGAGTAAGAGGTTGCAAAAGGAACAAAGTTCAATGCCTCCTGTTAGAGTGTTTGCTGATGCTCCGGGAGGGGGAAAGAGGCATCCGGAACCTGTTGCTTGAAGTTCCTTCCAAAAGAGTCACCAGGAGGACATCAAGTGAAGCGTACGCAACGAACAATGAAGATACTCCGCCCCGCAACAATCGCGAAGCTCACCGCAGATTGATGAAAGGATCGATGAAGCAAGCACCGTTCGCGGGGACACGAGTCCTATCGCATCCGATGTCATGGTCCATCGGCACTTTGATTACGATGGTTTTCTTGATCCCGAGGATGATGAAGGCAAGTTTTTGTTGGACAGCTGTCCACACTATCTACTTGCCTTTTTTGTTTATCTTTATAAACTCTTTTGGTTGTGGGTGCTTGCTTTCGACATGATCTTTGTATGTATGCTATTCGGGTGGAACCACCTGCTGAGGTGGCCGTAAAAGGAAGGGCACCGGGCTGGAGCGGATTTGCAAGGGGATGGGAGTCAAGCTTACCATTGAGATTCCTCCAGGGCTGAAACGTCCTGAGAAGCCTTTGCCTGCTGCCAAGTTTGCATCGGAGGGTGGAATGCTTGCAAGAGGCCAGATGCCGCTCCTTCCGCATTTCAAGTTGTACAAGAGGGATGAGAATTTGTTGGCCGACTTCGTTGGAAAGATGGGGGTAATCTTCTTCATCACCGGTTCATTTGTTAGATGATAGGAGTGCTTGCTTGATTGTTCATAGTTCATGATAACTAACCTCGTCCTTGCCCTTGTTTGCTTTGTAGGCAAATTTCAACATGGACACGAGTCGGAAGACATCCGGAAGGCTTGCTATGACGTACTTGCGGAAAGTGTCGAAGAACAGGCGCTACATCCTGAAAAGGGACTACTTCGACAAAGTACCGAGCAAATGAAGTCAGCATCAAGTCCCCGTTAAGGATGTCTCGGATGAAGAATGGGAAGCTCTAAGCGCTCTCGTGGGTAACCCCAAGACACGGGGTATGTTCTTTGCTTCGATTGCGGTCATTAGTGCTTGCATGGTAGACATGATGCTCATCGTTATAGTGTGCACATTGCTGAATATCATGATTGTGCCCTTCGCAGAACACATGTACCAAGAACAAGGACGGTCGTCTTTGCGGTCAAATTTGGCCAAAAGAGCGGCTCTCGTAGCTATCTTTGCTCATCCGTATGCAAGTCGTAAGAACACTCTTACAGAATTTCCTTTTGCATCTTACTCTTGTCTCCACAAGCTTATGTTACGATTCTTGGTGAACATCATTTCCGGAGGGAGGAGCGCAGAGGTGAAGAGCTAGATGCGATCGACATCTTTAAGGCGACCCATCACGGCAAGAAGGATGGTTTCTGCGAGGAAGCTCTAGCTGCAATAGTAAGTGACTTGTTCATTTCACTTTTGTGAACCATTCTTGGACACTGCGCGTTTCCTGAATTGATGAATCTTTTGGAAATGGATCTCCAGGCTGATATGGAAGCTGAGATGGCTATTCCTGTGCCGAAGGTGCACCGCCAAGGTCTGCGATCGTCTGTTGTTGCAAAGGTTCTTAGCAAGGAAGCCAAGCACGGCACTTTCTCGAAGAATGCTTGGACTTCAGCCCGGTTCCACTGTCAAGCTCAACAAGCCCACCGCAGCTGCTGTATCGGCGCATGTTCATGACCTGGAAGCACAGGCTGAAGAGGTCCCGGGAGGAAGCTGAACGGATGAAGCGGCGGTTCTGCTGCCATCATGGAAGAAGGCTGCTGCCCAGAAGGAGAAGCAAGCGGCAAATGAAGCCGCACAAGCTCAGCGTGACAAGGACTACATGGAGCTCCTCAAGCGGACTGAGGAAAGTGATAGGAGGCTTGCTCACATGATGTCCATCTTCGGAGCATCTGCGAATTAGCTCCTGCTGCTGGTCGTATCCCTTTTTTGTGTCCCGCCATGGAACTTGGTCATATCCTGGCAGCGTGACAATAACTTGGTCATATCTGTGAACTTCTTACTGTGAATCTGTGAACTTTCTTGGCATGTTGGTGAATCTGTGAACCTGGTCATTTTGCTGCTGTCACTCTGCTGTGAAATTTGCAGATTTGAAATGTTGTCTTTTATATTTCTTTGTTGAATTTCCTAATTTAATATATGCCTTTGTTGGGCTATTGTGGGCTCTTAAAAGGCCAAGGCCCAAAGTAGCCTAGAAATATATGGGCTCTTAAAAGGCTAGAGCCCAACAAATAATTAATTGTATTTTCGAAAAATGGGAGTTGAAAAGGCCAAAAAAGGCCGAAGCCCAAAAAACTTGCGGGACCGTAAAAAGGCCAAAGCCCATAACTTTTATGGACCCAAAAAGGCCAAGGCCCAATATCTTTATGGACCCCAAAAAGGTCTGTGGCCCAAAACCTTTGTGGACCCTATAAAGGCCTAGGCCCAAAATCTTAATGGACCCTAAAAGGCCAAGGCCCAAAACCATATTGGACCCTAAAAAGGCCAAGGCCCAAAGCTGTAATGGGTCCTAAAAAGGCCACGGCCCAAAGCTGTAATGGGTCCTAAAAAGGCCACGGCCCAAAACGCGTAATGGGTCCTAAAAAGGCCACGGCCCAATGGAAATTGGCCCGGAGCCCGGTAAGTACAGCCAGCTAAAAAGGCCGTTGAAAAAAAAAAAAGCTAAAAAGGCCGAGGTAATTGGGCCAGTTACGGGCCAAGGCCCAACAAAGCCGAAAAAAATAATCATAACTAATGGGCTCAGCCCACATAAGGAGCTGAATGGACCGGGCTGAATTCAAATAACGACGTTTCTAATTCGTCACAATTTTGCCACGTCGGATTGCCACGCTGGACTCGGGGGGGGTGCCCATGACGTTTTGGGAACGTCATGCAGTCAGTGACATTTTAAAACGTCACAAAGGTCTACGACGTTTTCAAGTGGAACGTCTTAAGCACTCATTGCTGACTCCCAGCTTTCGACGTTTTGAAAGTTGTCACAATAACGTCACAAGTAGCCATTAGTGACGTTTCAGTGACACCTTTATTTCGTCAACTTATGGCAGATTTCTTGTAGTGTGTCTTCTTTGGTGGCTAATGAGACTAAGGAATTCACTCTCTCACTTTTCGTTATATCACTCACAACATTACAATTCTCTCGCCTATCTAATGAAGCATCCTCCAAGTTGACTTCAACTTTCTGACGAGACTCATTGACAATTTGCTGTGGTGTCATAGGCTGTAAATTAATTTTCTTGCCCTTGAACTCCAAGTGATATGTGTTAGCACGGCCATTGTGTTGCACAGAACGGTCATAGAGCCAAAGCCGTCCCAATAGTAGGTGACACACTGTCATAGGAACGACATCAAAATCAATGCAATCCTTATACGGTCCAATAGCAAACTCAACACGCACGATGTGGTTTACCTTCATCTCACCATTGTCGCTCAACCACTGAATATAGTATGGATGCGGGTGCGGTAGATACTTCAACTTCAGCTTGGTAC
Source organism: Lolium rigidum (assembly GCF_022539505.1). Taxonomy (NCBI): domain Eukaryota; kingdom Viridiplantae; phylum Streptophyta; class Magnoliopsida; order Poales; family Poaceae; genus Lolium; species Lolium rigidum. Next base: position 228,426,373 of record NC_061511.1, read on the forward strand.
ACAACTCCTTGCTTGCTAAATTGCGGCCACTCCCGCCATCAATAATGACCTTGCAAGCCTTGTCAGGACCAACTAAAGCCTTTGTTTGGAACAAATTGCAGCGCTGAGTAGATGCACTAGGCAACACATTAAGAGCACGTTGCGACACAACAATGGTGCGAGCATCAGACGGATATGCATCTTCACCATCAGTGTCATATTCATCATCTTCTGGAGCATTAGGATCAACATCATCTCCAGTTTCGTATTCATTGTCCTCATTGATAATCATGACTTTGCGGTTAGGACAATCTCTCTTGAAGTGACCCTTGCCACCACATGTATGACAAACCATATCACGGTTACGCGCAGTAGACACATTAGAGCCACTCGTACTTGCAGCAGATTCGGACTTCTTTGTGTTAGACACATTGGAGACCGGCTTACTAGGCGGAGTAGAATAAGGTGCGGAGCGCGTCGAAGGCGCCGGCGCCGAAGATGGTGCTGCGCGGGGTGTGAAACGCCCAGCTCCTGTAGCTCGACCTTTGATCTTTGCTTCGTCAGCCAAGCCGTGATTCAGCTTCTCTTGCATGATGTAACAATTGATTCATATTGGTGTAGCTGTAGTGACGAACAATGCCTTTGATATCATACTTCAAACCGTTGAGGAAACGCTGCATTGTCATCTCAAGAGACTCACGGACACGGCCACGCTGCATAAGCATCTCCATCTCCATGTAGTATTCATCCACAGTCTTCACACCTTGTCTCAATAAAGTCAGCTTATCATATATATTCCGCAAGTAATTTGTAGGCACAAAGCGAGAAGTCATCGACTCCTTCATGGCACGCCATGTGCGTATAGGTTGCTCACCATCCTCGTCTCGGTTACGAACAAAAGCATCCCACCAACGCAAAGCGTAGCCATCAAATTCGGAAGAAGCAAGCTTGATCTTCCGATCTTCAGTATAATGTGGATGTAAGCTCCACAACTTCTCAATCTTGAGCTCCCAAGTGAGGTATTCTTCCACATCAGCTCCTCCTTCAAACTTGGGTATCGAAAACTTGGGCTTACCCAACCCCTCTTCCTCATCTTGTCCACGAACATTGCGGCCAAGTGGAGCCCAACCGCGAGGACGATTACCACGTGGCGCATCACGAGCATTGTGTGCGTCATCTTGAAGCTCAGGATCTTCGTCATCTTCTTGTTGTTATTGCGCGGTCAGATTCTCAACAGCTAAACGCAAATCAACAAGACTCCGTTGTACATCCGTCATTTGATCTTGCATTGTAGTGACGGTCACATGAGTAGCATCCAGTTTTTGGGAGATCTCTTCAATCTTCCCATTAAGCACATCGTCCTGAGCGCGGAATTCACGTCGCATCTCATTACGAAGAGCCTCATACTCCCTCCAGGTGATGATATCAGCAGCACTCTTGTTTTCCTGGTTAACAAGTTTATGATCACTAGCAGACATCGTTAGTAGATTAGTGCACTAAATCAAAAATATATGGTGGTACTCTCACAACTCACTCAAAACTGATAAGAAAAGGAGATCTTACCGTTCCAAAGTAAATTAGTGTTGCTTACCACTTGTAGTAACAACTAGTGCACGGATGTAGCGAAGCGAATATCAAGGGTATAAGAACAAATCACACGACAAAGCAGGGTATATGTGGGGCTGTAGGTAGGCTACCTATTTGCACCAATAACAAGCTCTAGCGCTGACCGTAGACAACCAATGATACTCACACAAGGCGATATAATGGGGCAATGCAACTATATGTGGGAAAGGTTGCAATGCACAAGAGAGACGCTAGCAAAGCTCAACGAGACAGGCACAAGATTGCTCAACTACAGGTGCAGTAAAGTAAACTTAGGCCTTCACTTGATTCAACTAGCACTACACTTTTCTTTTTGGATTTTTCTTTTGTATAACACACGCAGCTATGTATCTCTTTTTAATTCTTTTCAATTTTCTTTTTTTTTGATTTTCTGACACAACTCCTTGATAACACGGCCAACAGAAATATGCAAAGCACCGATAACCTAACGAGCAGCCTGTCGAGCGGTAAAACTAGTCTCTTCTGGGGAAGTTCCTAGTCACTTTATATCGAAAGGCTATGTCTATGGTTGGGAACAAGCACACTGTACGCTATGTGGACTCGGAGTAACAAAAACAGACACTAGACGACAAAGTAAAACAAGATGATAGAGTAAACGCAAACCCTAAAATACTATATGGAAAGAAAAGATACGCAAAAACAACTACGAAAAGCAACTAAAACTTGAAATTAGTGCAATCTAAGGCTATGGCAAACCCTAACCCTAACTTTTTATGGCTTATTCTGGATAGGAAAACACTCACAACTCAACTATGGGGTGGATTGTGGATGGCTTACCGAGGAAAACTGGAAATCTGATACCAAGATGATAGGGGGTGGCCCGATCTTCTCAGTAAGCAACGGTGGTGATGATGATCACGGGGTGATGGCAGCGGAGAAACACGACGATGAAGTGAATGATAACTTGTATGACGCAACGAGATCTCTCGATTGGTCCCTGTCGCCAATGCAACAGCTCTCAACCCCGCAAGATATTCGCAACTCCACACACTTGCGCACGTAGCCGCCGACCACGAAGCGGTAAGTTGCAACCGTCTAATTCCCAATGGAACAAGCAGATCACACAAGACTTTTTCAGGATCTACACAATATCAAGCAATATGGTGTAGGGATTCAATAGTTTTGCTAGAGCAAACAACTAAGAACTAGGGTTTATCTTAAACGTGGTCTAAAGCAGCTAGGGGGCGTCCAGGGCACTTATATAGGCGTCCGGGACGACTTCTGGTCGAAAAGATACAAGAATAACCGACCCAGAATAGATCTGGTCGAGACAGACTCGGACGAATCCGGTCTGGAATCCGGTCAACCGGGCCAGGGACCGGGTCGGCCGGTCTGGCATCCGATCAACCGGTCGGCAACCGGGAAGTTCGCAAAAATTCGTCCGGTTGGGTTCCGGTACGATGCATCCGGTTGGCGACCGGTCAACCGGGCCAGGGACCGGACTGGCCGGTCTGGAGGCCGGTCTAACCGGGCGCTGGACCGGCCTGGACGTCGACTCCTCCTTTCGCGCATGCCTCCCGCTCCTCCCTCGCGCGTCCATGAGATATCTTCATGTCCAGCTCCATGTCCAGCTTCACGTCCATCTTGTCGTCTGTCTTCACGTCCAGTTGCTCCTCTATTCCTCGTGCGATGCTCGTCTCCTCTTGATACCTGATGATACATAAGTAATAGGACTTAGGCAGTATAAAGTTCTCATCAATCAAAGTACCGTTTAGAAACAAGTTCACCTGTTGTTTAAGTAGCTTCGCACGAGCCCTTGTAATTGGTCCAGTCCGAACTTCATTGGACTTGAGCTTCACAGCAGGTTCATCTTCATTTATCAATGACGGAGGTAGTGGTGTAGTAGGGATGTCCTCATCAACAAGGCTTTGGCTAGCAAGGTTGTTTGAAGCAAACACAAGTATGAACCGGTACAGCAAAACTTACATAAGAACATATTGCAAGCATTATAAGACTCTACACTATCTCCTTGTTGTTCAAGCACTTTTACCAGAATATATCTAGACTTTAGAGAGACCAATCATGCAAACCAAATTTCAACAAGCTCTACAGTAATTCTCCACTAATAGGTTCAAACTACATGATGCAAGAGCTTAAACATGATCTATTTGTGAGCTCAAAACAATTGCCAAGTATCAAATTATTCAAGACAATATACCAATTACCACGTGAAGCATTTTCTGTTTCCAACCAAATAGCAATGAACGAAGCGGTTTTAAACCTTCACCCACACAAGGAATGCTAGGATCCGAATTTATTCAAACATAAACAAAAATAAAAGCACACAGACGCTCCAAGTAAAGCACATAAGATGTGACGGAATAAAAATATAGTTTCACTAGAGGTGACCTGATAAGTTGTTGATGAAGAAGGGGATGCCTTGGGCATCCCCAAGCTTAGATGCTTGGGTATTCTTGAAATATGCAGGGATGAACCGCGGGGGCATCCCCAAGCTTCGACTTTTCACTCTTCTTGATCATATTATAGCATCCTCCTCTCTTGACCCTTGAAAACTTCCTCCACACCAAACTCAAAACAAACTCATTAGAGGGTTAGTGCATAATAAAAAATTCACATGTTCAGAGAGTACACAATCATTCCCAACACTTCTGGACATTACCCAAAGCTACTGAAAGTTAATGGAGCAAAGAAATCGATTCAAACACAGTAAAGGAGGCAATGTGAAATAAAAGGCAGAATCTGTCAAAACAGAACAGTCCGTAAAGACGAATTTTTTAGAGGCACTTAACATGCTCAGATGAAGAAGCTCAAATTTAATTAAAGTTGCGTACATATCTGAGGATCACTCATGAATTTTCGCAGATTTTTCTGAGTTTCCTACAGAGAGATCTACTCAAATTCGTGACAGCTAGAAATCTGTTTCTGCGCAGAAATCCAAATCTAGTATCAACCTTACTATCAAAGACTTTACTTGGCACAACAATGCAATAATGTAAAGATAAGGAGAGGTTGCTACAGTAGTAACAACTTCCAAGACACAAAAAAACAGTAGCAAAATAAAAACATGGGTTATCTCCCAAGAAGTGCTTTCTTTATAGCCATTAAGATGGGCTCAGTAATTTTAATGATGCTCTCGCAAGAAATAAGAGTTGAAGCAAAAGAGAGCATCAAAAGAAAATAGAAACACTTTTAAGTCTAACCCACTTCCTATGAAAAGGAATCTTGTAAATAAACAAGTCATGTAAGCATAATGCAACAAGCATAGAAAGGCAACACAAGCGCAACTTCAAGATTCTCAACATAAAGAGGGGAAACTTAATATTATTAAGATGCATATAACCATGTTTCCCTCTCTCATAATAACTTTCAGTAGCATCATTGATGAAATCCACAATATAACCATCACTTAAAACATTCTTATCATGGTTCATATGCATAAAAGTATCATTAATTTTGGCATAAGAAAAACTCTTCTCATTAATAGTAATTGGAGAAGGATAATTATCAAGAATTTGAACATGGTAAACAAGTTGCATACTAAGGGAATGGTTTTTGGCAATCCCATCATAACTATGACAAGTTTCATAAGGATAATTATAACCTATGTCATAGAATTATTTATAATAATTGTCAAAGATTGGAGGCATAGTATCATCATAAGAAATAGAATAGTTATCTTCCACAGTGTGTTCATCTATAATCATACCATCATTGTTACTAGAAGGAGATGTATCAAACATATAATCATCAGTAGCAAAAGGATTTTCAAACACCTCATCCCCAAGCTTAGAGCTTTCTATATCATTATGGGAAGAAGCATGGATAGTACTAATACTATGGCAATTATTAACATCATCATTTTCAGAATTAGTTTCCCAGAGATTTTCAATATCAAAAGTAGTGTGCTCTTTTAAATCATGATCACTAATGTAGGTAAAGGGCATAGGAAGATCATTATACTCAGATTCATTATCATAATAATCATTAGGAGCAACATACTTACGGTTACCTATCGTTATCTCATACACGCGGGGATATGCTGTTACCTCTTCTTCTTCTTCTTTAGGAGGAAGAGGCTTGAAGGGAGGCTTTTCCACATAACCTGATTTATTTCCAGAAACAATAGAAGAAACTTGGGAGGATTCCTCCTTTTCATTAATAAGTTCAAAACACACAGCGGTCCTATCATATTTTGGCGAAGTGTCATCTTCTAAAGTATTTTGTATGTAAGTATTTGTATGGCAATTATCAATGCAATAAGAAAGACACCCATGCAGGAAACTATTAATATCAAGAGCACTCATATCCACCAAAGAAGTTTTTCTCAATAACTCTTCACACTCCAAAAATAATGTAAGTTTATCATGCTGATTAGGAGTGATTTCATCATCACAATACAAATTTATAACACTCATGAGGTTCGAATTATCATTGGAGGAGCATTGAAAATTAAAATGACCCACTCTATGGCAAAGTTCACAAATAAAAGGATAGAGGGCACAAACTTTTTCACCAAGATCATCTAGAGCCGTAGACCACTTTCTAGTTTTTTCATTCCTGTGATGGATACAATATTCTTCTTCAATTTTATTCTTTTCACAAGGTCTATGAACTCCACAAAAATTAACATGCTTATAGGAAATAGCATTTTCAGAAGTTTGAGCATGTTCATTGCAAGCATTAACAACAATTTCATTTTCCATACAAGCGTCTTTAAAAGGTTCATGATACATGTACCAATTTTCTTGAGGAACACTAATATGAGAAGCAAAGGCTCTATAGCAATCGACCATAATTTGAGGATCAAGACCATATTTAGCACTAAGCTCTTGAAAATCAGCAGTTTGAGTGAAAGACTTAATGCAATCATACTCATAGTTTATACCTGATTCTTTACCTTTGTCATTCTCCCAATCTTCAGTATTGCTTTGAATTCTTTCAAGAAGATCCCATCTAGCTTCAACCTCCTTTGTTGTGAAAGATCCCTCCAAACAGGCATCTAGATAGTCCTTGTGGTGTCCTAAAAGTCTTGCATAATAATTATTAATAATAACATTACGGGGAAGCTCATGAATGGGAAATTTGAGCATTAGTGACTTCAATCTCCCCCATGCTTGGGAAATACTCTCTCCATCACGAGGATAAAAGTTATAAATGTAATTCCTATCAACATGCACTTCATGAGGAGGATAAAATTTAGAATAAAAGAGAGGTACAATTTCCTCCCAACCAAGAGATCGACCATTCTTCAGCATCTTATACCATTCCGCAGCTCTGCCCTTCAGAGATATAGAGGATAGCTTCCTCTTAACTTGGTCTTTTGAAATACCTGCACTCTCGAACAACTTGCATAATTCATGTATACAGAGTAAATGATCACTAGGATGGACAGTCCCATCTCCAAAATAGCAATTGTACATAGCAAGTTCAACAATTTTCATAGGTATCTTGAAAGGAATATTTTCAGTAGGTGGATTTAAAATATCACAAGCATCATTAGAGTTATCGCATATGGGAGATAAAGTATTATCAGAGAAAATTTTCTCCCCTAAAGATGGGAAGCTAAAAAGATCATAAAAACTAGCTTCCCCAAGCTTAGACTTCTCCATAGCATTAGCAGTAATTGCGTTCATACTAATAACATTGCTACTACCGTGCAAATAAGGTTCCATAGGTTTTTTAATTTTCGCATCAAACAATTCATGTCTTAACTCAGGAAATAGATTAAAAAGCTCACTGTTGTTTTCCATTATGCCTAACTAGTGAAAAATAAAAACAAGAAACAAAAAGATGCAATTGCAGGATCTAAAGGAAATAGCTTCGAGCACTCACACACCGGCAACAGTGCTAGGAAATAGCTTAGTAGTCGGAGGATGTGAATACCTTTTACCTTACCTCCCCGGCAATGGCGCCAGAAAATAGCTTGATGTCTACGCACGCTTCTATTCCTGTAGACAATGTTGGGTCTCCAAGAGCAGAGGTTTGTAGAACAGCAGCAAGTTTCCCTTAAGTGAATCACCGAAGGTTTATCGAACTCAGGGAGGTAGAGGTCAAAGATATCCCTCTCAAGCAACCCTGCAATTAAGATACAAGAAGTCTCTTGTGTCCCCAACACACCTAATACACTTGTCAGATGTATATGTGCACTAGTTCGGCGAAGAGATAGTGAAATACAAGTAATATGGATGATTGTAAGTAGTAATTGCAATCTGAAATAAATATGGCAGCAAGCGAACATGTAACAGAACTTGTTGGAAACGGTGTTTAAATGCTTAGAAACAAGGCCTTAGGGATCATACTTTCACTAGTGGACACTCTCAACAATGATCACACAAATAAATAACTTCTCTTCACTTGTGCTACTCTGAATTACTCTCCTATTGGAATCACTAATCATGTAGTGGCTACAAAATCTCCGCTCAGAGTTCATCAAGTACTTGACAAACACCACTCATAGGGATATCCTCAGCACATCATAATCCAAGACAATACCGTTGCAATTTAGACCGAGTACTAACATGCATACACACTGTCAACAATAGCTATGAAAGGGGGAATAGATCACATCAATACTATCATAGTAATAGTTAACTTCATAATCCACAAGAGATTACAATCATAACCTACGCCAAGTACTACATGATGCACACACTATCAACTTTACATCATGGAGGAGGAATAGACTACTTTAATAACATCACTAGAGTAACACATAGATTAATAGTGATACAAAGCTCATGATCACATAAAGATCACACCATGGGAGAGAGAGATGAACCACATAGCTACCGGTAGAGCCCTCAGCCTCGGGGAGAACTACTCCCTCCTCATCATAGGAGACAAGCAATGGCGATGAAGATGGCGGTGGTGTCGATGGAGATGACTCCGGGGGCAATTCCCCGTCCCGGCGGCGTGCCGGAACAGAGACTTCTGTCCCCCGAAACTTGTCTTCGCGATGGCGGCGGCTACGGAACTCTTCGTGGAATATCATCGATTGTTTTAGGGTTTTCGGAGACGGAAGAATATATATAGGAGAAAGGGCGGCCTCGGAGGGGTGATGCGTGTATTTGACACGTCCGTTGGGAACCCCAAGAGGAAGGTGTGATGCGCACAGCGGCAAGTTTCCCTCAGTAAGAAACCAAGGTTTAATCGAACCAGTAGGAGTCAAGAAGCACGTTGAAGGTTGATGGCGGCGGGATGTAGTGCGGCGCAACACCGGAGATTACGGCGCCAACGTGGAACCCGCACAACACAACCAAAGTACTTTGCCTCAACGAAACGAGTGAGGTTGTCAATCTCACCGGCTTGCCGTAACAAAGGATTAACCGTATTGTGTGGAAGATGATTGTTTGCGTGAAAACAAGTAAAACAAGTATTGCGATAGATTGTATGCGATGTAAAGAATATGACCGGGGTCCACAGTTCACTAGAGGTGTCTCTCCCATAAGATAAAAGCATGTTGGGTGAACAAATTACAGTCGGGCAATTGACAAATAGAGAGGGCATAACAATGCACATACATGACATGATAAATATAGTGAGATTTAATTGGGCATTACGACAAAGTACATAGACCGCTATCCAACATGCATCTATGCCTAAAAAGTCCACCTTCGAGGTTATCATCCGAACCCCTTCCGGTATTAAGTTGCTAAACAACGGACAATTGCATTAAGTATGGTGCGTAATGTAATCAATAACTACATCCTTAGACATAGCATCAATGTTTTATCCCTAGTGGCAACAAGCACATCCACAACCTTAGAACTTTCGTCACATCGTCCCGCATTTAATGGAGGCACGAACCCACTATCGAGCATAAATACTCCCTCTTGGAGTTAAGAGCAAAAACTTGGCCGAGCCTCTACTAATAACGGAGAGCATGCAAGATCATAAACAACACATAGGTAATAACTTGATAATTAACATAACATAGTATTCTCTATCCATCGGATCCCGACAAACACAACATATAGCATTACGGATAGATGATCTTGATCATGTTAGGCAGCTCACAAGATCCAACAATGAAGCACAATGAGGAGAAGACAACCATCTAGCTACCGCTATGGACCCATAGTCCAGGGGTGAACTACTCACTCATCACTCCGGAGGCGACCATGGCGGTGAAGAGTCCTCCGGGAGATGAATCCCCTCTCCGGCAGGGTGCCGGAGGAGATCTCCGGAATCCCCCGAGATGGGATGGGCGGCGGCGGCGGCGTCTCGCAAGGTTTTCCGTATCGTGGCTCTCGGTACCGGGGGTTTCGCGACGGAGGCTATTTGTAGGCGGAAGGGCAGGTAAAGAGGCGGCACGAGGGGCCCACACCATAGGTCGGCGCGGCCGGGGCTCGGGCCGCGCCGCCCGGTGTTTTGCCACCTCGTGGCCCCACTTCGACTCTCCTTCGGTCTTCCGGAAGCTTCGTGGCAAAATAGGACCCCGGGCGTTGATTTCGTCCAATTCCGAGAATATTTCTTTACTAGGATTTCGAAACCAAAAACAGCGAGAAAACAAAGAATCGGCTCTTCGGCATCTTGTTAATAGGTTACTTCCAGAAAATGTACGAATATGACATAAAGTGTGCATAAAACATGTAGATATCATCAATAATGTGGCATGGAACATAAGAAATTATCGATACGTCGGAGACGTATCAGCATCCTCAAGCTTAGTTCTGCTCGTCCCGAGCAGGTAAAACGATAACAAAGATAATTTCTGGAGTGACATGCCATCATAACCTTGATCATACTATTTGTAAACATATGTAATGAATGCAGCGATCAAAACAATGGTAATGACATGAGTAAACAACCGAATCATAAAGCAAAGACTTTTCATGAATAGTACTTCAAGACAAGCATCAATAAGTCTTGCATAAGAGTTAACTCATAAAGCAATAAATCAAAGTAAAGGTATTGAAGCAACACAAAGGAAGATTAAGTTTCAGCGGTTGCTTTCAACTTGTAACATGTATATCTCATGGATAATTGTCAACATAGAGTAATATAACAAGTGCAATATGCAAGTATGTAGGAATCAATGCACAGTTCACACAAGTGTTTGCTTCTTGAGGTGGAGAGAGATAGGTGAACCGACTCAACATAAAAGTAAAAGAATGGTCCTTCAAAGAGGAAAGCATCGATTGCTATATTTGTGCTAGAGCTTTTATTTTGAAAACATGAAACAATTTTGTCAACGGTAGTAATAAAGCATATGAGTTATGTAAATTATATCTTACAAGTTGCAAGCCTCATGCATAGTATACTAATAGTGCCCGCACCTTGTCCTAATTAGCTTGGACTACCGGATCATCGCAATACACATGTTTTAACCAAGTGTCACAATGGGGTACCTCCATGCCGCCTGTACAAAGGTCTAAGGAGAAAGCTCGCATTTTGGATTTCTCGCTTTTGATTATTCTCAACTTAGACATCCATACCGGGACAACATGGACAACGAGATAATGGACTCCTCTTTAATGCATAAGCATGTAGCAACAATTAGTATTCTCATATGAGATTGAGGATATATGTCCAAAACCGAAACTTCCACCATGAATCATGGCTTTAGTTAGCGGCCCAATGTTCTTCTCTAACAATATGCATGCTCCAACCATTAAGGTGGTAGATCTCTCTTACTTCGTACAAGACGGACATGCATAGCAACTCACATGATATTCAACAAAGAATAGTTGATGGCGTCCCCGAAACATGGTTATCGCACAACAAGCAACTTAATAAGAGATAAAGTGCATAAGTACATATTCAATACCACAATAGTTTTTAAGCTATTTGTCCCATGAGCTATATATTGTAAAGGCGAATGATGGAATTTTAAAGGTAGCACTCAAGCAATTTACTTTGGAATGGCGGAGAAATACCATGTAGTAGGTAGGTATGGTGGACACAAATGGCATAGTGGTTGGCTCAAGGATTTTGGATGCATGAGAAGTATTCCCTCTCGATACAAGGTTTAGGCTAGCAAGGTTATTTGAAACAAACACAAGGATGAACGGTGCAGCAAAACTCACATAAAAGACATATTGTAAACATTATAAGACTCTACACCGTCTTCCTTGTTGTTCAAAACTCAATACTAGAAATTATCTAGACTTTAGAGAGACCAAATATGCAAAACAAATTTAGCAAGCTCTAGGTGTTTCTTCATTAATAGGTGCAAAGTATATGATGCAAGAGCTTAAACATGAGCACAACAGTTGCCAAGTATCAAATTATTCAAGACATTTTAGAATTACTACATGTAGCATTTCCCAATTCCAACCATATAACAATTTAACGAAGAAGATTCAACCTTCGCCACGAATACTATGAGTAAAGCCTAAGGACATATTTGTCCATATGCAACAGCGGAGCGTGTCTCTCTCCCATACAGTGAATGCTAGGATCCATTTTATTCAAACAAAAACAAAAACAAAACAAACAGACGCTCCAAGCAAAGTACATAAGATGTGACGGAATAAAAATATAGTTTCAGGGGAGGAACCTGATAATGTTGTCGATGAAGAAGGGGATGCCTTGGGCATCCCCAAGATTAGACGCTTGAGTCTTCTTAAAATATGCAGGGGTGAAACACCGGGGCATCCCCAAGCTTAGAGCTTTCACTCTCCTTGATCATATTGCATCATACTCCTCTCTTGATCCTTGAAAACTTCCTCCACACCAAACTCGAAACAACTCATTGGAGGGTTAGTGGACAATAAAAATTAACATGTTCAGAGGTGACACAATCATTCTTAACACTTCTGGACATTGCATAAAGCTACTGGACATTAATGGATCAAAGAAATTCATCCAACATAGCAAAAGAGGCAATGCGAAATAAAAGGTAGAATCTGTCAAAACAGAACAGTCCGTAAAGATGGATTTTATTGAGGCACCAGACTTGCTCAAATGAAAATGCCCAAATAGAATGAAAGTTGCGTACATATCTTAGGATCACGCACGTAAATTGGCTTAATTTTCTGAGCTACCTACAGGGAGGCATGTCGAAATTCGTGACAGCAAAGAAATCTGAAACTGCGCAGTAATCCAAATCTAGTATTCACTTTACTATCAAAGACTTTACTTGGCACAACAAAGCACAAAACTAAGATAAGGAGAGGTTGCTACAGTAGTAAACAACTTCCAAGACTCAAATATAAAACAAAAATACTGTAGTAAAAACATGGGTTGTCTCCCATAAGCGCTTTTCTTTAACGCCTTTCAGCCTAGGCGCGAAAGTGTATATCAAGTAACATCAAGAGACGAAGCATCAACATCATAATTTGTTCTAATAATAGAATCAAAAGGTAACTTCATTCTTTTTCTAGGGAAGTGTTCCATACCTTTCTTGAGAGGAAATTGATATTTAATATTACCTTCCTTCATATCAATAGTAGCACCAACGGTTCGAAGAAAAGGTCTTCCCAATATAATGGGGCAAGATGCATTGCATTCAATATCCAAGACAACAAAATCAACGGGGACAAGGTTATTGTTAACCATAATATGAACATTATCAACTCTCCCAAAAGGTTTCTTTTTAGCATTATCAGCGAGATTAACATCCAAATAACAATTTTTCAATGGTGGCAAGTCAAGCATATCATAGACTTTCTTAGGCATAACGAAATACTTGCACCAAGATCACATAAAGCATTACAATCAAAATCATTGACCCTCATTTTAATGATGGGCTCCCAACCATCCTCTAGCTTTCTAGGAATAGAAGTTTCAAGTTTTAGTTTCTCTTCTCTAGCTTTTATGAGAGCATTTGTAATATGTTTTGTGAAAGCCAAGTTTACAGCGCTAGCATTGGGACTCTTAGCAAGTTTTTGTAAGAACTTTATAACTTCAGAGATGTGGCAATCATCAAAATCTAAATTATTATGAGCTACAGCAATGGGATCATTGTCCCCAAGGTTGGAAAAAATTTCAGCAGTTTTATCACAAGCAATTTCTGCAGTTTTAGCAATTTCAGGCAGTTTTGTACGCTTTGCACTAGGAGCAGAAACATTGCCAACACCAATTATTTTACCATTGATAGTAGGAGGTGCAGCAACATGTGAGGAATCAACATTACTTGTGGTGGTAATAGTCCAAACTTTAGCTACATTTTTCTCGTTAGCTAGTTTTTCATTTTCTTCTCTATCCCACCTAGCACGCAATTCAGCCATTAATCTTATATTCTCATTAATTCTAACTTGGATGGCATTTGCTGTAGTAACAATTTTATTTTCAATATCCCTATTAGGCATAACTTTCGATTTCAAAAGATCAACATCAGAGGCAAGACTATCAACCTTAGAAACGAGAATATCAATTTTATTGAGCTTTTCCTCAACAGATTTGTTAAAGGCAGCTTTGTGTACTAATAAATTCTTTAAGCATAGCTTCAAGTCCAGGGGGTGTGTTCCTATTATTATTGTAAGAATTCCCATAAGAATTAGCATAACCGTTACCATTATTATAAGGATATGGCCTATAGTTATTACTAGAATTGTTCCGATAAGCATTGTTGTTGAAATTATTATTTTTAATGAAGTTTACATCAGCATGTTCTTCTTGGGCAACCAATGAAGCTAACGGAACATTATTAGGATCAACATTAGTCCTATCATTCACAAGCATAGACATAATAGCATCAATCTTATCATACAAGGAAGAGGATTCTTCAACAGAATTTACCTTCTTACCTTGTGGAGCTCTTTCCGTGTGCCATTCAGAGTAATTAATCATCATATCATCAAGAAGCTTTGTAGCCGCCCCCAAAGTGATGGACATAAAGGTACCTCCAAGCAGCTGAATCCAATAAATTCCGCGAAGAAAAATTTAGTCCCGCATAGAAGGTTTGGATGATCATCCAAGTAGTCGATCCATGGGTTGGGCAATTTTTAACCAAAGATTTCATTCTTTCCCAAGCTTGAGCAACATGTTCATTATCCAATTGTTTAAAATTCATTATGCTACTTCTCAAAGATATAATTTTAGCAGGGGGATAATATCTACCAATAAAAGCATCCTTGCATTTAGTCCAGGAATCAATACTATTCTTAGGCAGAGATAGCAACCAATCTTTAGCTCTTCCTCTTAATGAGAAAGGAAACAATTTCAATTTTATTAAGATGGGCAGCAGCATCATCAGAACTAACACCAGAAAATTGCTCTCGCATAACAAGATTCAGTAAAGCAGGTTTAATTTCAAAGAATTCTGCTGTAGTAGCAGGTGGAGCAATAGGTGTGCATAAGAAATCATTATTATTTGTGGTTGTGAAGTCACACAACTTAGTATTTTCAGGAGTAGCCATTTTAGTAGTAGTAAATAAAGCAAACTAGATAAAATAAATGCAAGTAACTAATTTTTTTGTGTTTTTGATATAATGCAAGACAGTAAATAAAGTAAAGCTAGCAACTAATTTTTTTGTGTTTTGATATAATGCAGCAAACAAAGTAGTAAATAAAATAAAGCAAGACAAAAACAAAGTAAAGAGATTGGGAAGTGGAGACTCCCCTTGCAGCGTGTCTTGATCTCCCCGGCAACGGCGCCGTAAATTTGCTTGATGCGTGTAGTTGACACGTCCGTTGGGAACCCCAAGAGGAAGGTGTGATGCGCACAGCGGCAAGTTTCCCTCGCAAGAAACCAAGGTTTAATCGAACCAGTAGGGAGTCAAGAAGCACGTTGAAGGTTGATGGTGGCGGGATGTAGTGCGGCGCAACACCAGAGATTCCGGCGCCAACGTGAAACCTGCACAACACAACCAAAGTACTTTGCCCCAACGAAACAGTGAGGTTGTCAATCTCACCGGCTTGCTGTAACAAAGGATTAACCGTATTGTGTGGAAGATGATTGAAACAGTAAAACAAGTATTGCAGTAGATTGTATGCGATGTAAATAATATGACCGGGGTCCACAGTTCACTAGAGGTGTCTCTCCCATAAGATAAAAGCATGTTGGGTGAACAAATTACAGTCGGGCAATTGACAAATAGAGAGGGCATAACAATGCACATACATGACATGATAAATATAGTGAGATTTAATTGGGCATTACGACAAAGTACATAGACCGCTATCCAAGCATGCATCTATGCCTAAAAAGTCCACCTTCAGAGTTATCATCCGAACCCCTTCCAGTATTAAGTTGCAAAACAACAGACAATTACATTAAGTATGGTGCGTAATGTAATCAATAACTACATCCTTAGACATAGCATCAATGTTTTATCCCTAGTGGCAACAGCACATCCACAACCTTAGAACTTTCTGTCAATGTCCCAGATTTAATGGAGGCATGAAACCACTATCGAGTATAAATACTCCCTCTTGGAGTTAAGAGCAAAAACTTGGCCAGAGCCTCTACTATTAACGGAGAGCATGCAAGATCATAAACAACACATAGGTAATAACTTGATAATTAACATAACATAGTATTCTCTATCCATCGGATCCCGACAAACACAACATATAGCATTACAGATAGATGATCTTGATCATGTTAGGCAGCTCACAAGATCCAACAATGAAGCACAATGAGGAGAAGACAACCATCTAGCTACTGCTATGGACCCATAGTCCAGGGGTGAACTACTCACTCATCACTCCGGAGGCGACCATGGCGGTGAAGAGTCCTCCGGGAGATGAATCCCCTCTCCGGCGAGGTGCCGGAGGAGATCTCCAGAATCCCCCGAGATGGGATTGGTGGCGGCGGCGTCTCAGTAAGGTTTTCCATATCGTGGCTCTCGGTACTGGGGGTTTCGCGACGGAGGCTATTTGTAGGCGGAAGGGCAGGTAAAGAGGCGGCACGAGGGGCCCACACCATAGGTCGGCGCGGCCGGGGCCCGGGCCGCGCCGCCCGGTGTTTCGCCACCTCGTGGCCCCACTTCGACTCTCCTTCGGTCTTCCGGAAGCTTCGTGGCAAAATAGGACCCCGGGCGTTGATTTCGTCCAATTCCGAGAATATTTCTTTACTAGGATTTCGAAACCAAAAACAGCGAGAAAACAACAACCGGCTCTTCGGCATCTTGTTAATAGGTTAGTTCCAGAAAATGCACGAATATGACATAAAGTGTGCATAAAACATGTAGATATCATCAATAATGTGGCATGGAACATAAGAAATTATCGATACGTCGGAGACGTATCAAGGGGCCCCAGGGCGCCCTCCCCACCAGGTAGCGCGGCCAGGGAGGGGCCCGCGCCCAGGTATGGTGTGGGGCCCCCTGGCCCCCCTTCGTCTCTCCTTCGGATTCCGTGAAGCCTCTGGAAAAATAGGAGCGTGGCCTTTTGTTTCGTCCAATTCCGAGAATATTTTATGTGTAGGATTTATGAAACCAAAAACAGCAGAAAACAGGAACTGGCGCTTCGACATCTTGTTAATAGGTTAGTGCCGGAAAATGCATCAAAATGATATAAAGTATGAACAAAACATGTAGGTATTGTCATAAAACTAGCATGGAACATAAGAAATTATAGATACGTTGGAGACGTATAAAAAACCAACCAGATACCTTCTCTGATCTTGCCAAACACTTCATTCCTGAGGAGGATCTTGGACTGACTTTTCGGCAGGAAAACTTGAAGATTGGCGTTGAAGGTACCATAACTCTGGTTGCCGAAAGCCAGCAGAACATCGACTGGGCGAAAGTTGGTGAAACGAAGGGGATAAACAAGGAGAAGTGGTAGTCCTTGATTAAGGCTGCCAAGCCGCACTCGAAGAAGATTCTCTCCTTCCTCGGATACAAGCCAGCTGCTTCCTCTAGTACTGCCAAGCCGGAGGTCAAGTAGACCATCCCACTCCATTTGTTTTTACTCTTTTGGTAGATGTCGATATCATTATGATATACGACTGCCCCTGCTGACTCACTTGGAGTCGATATTTTGTAATGGATCTTCCCCTATGTAAATATTTCAACTTATGAATGGAAAGAAAGAGACTCTCGTTTGGCAATTGATGCCGGCTGTTCCTTTCTTCCAGTTGGTGTTTGACAACTATTCTGAGGCTGCTGGGCCACGATCTGCTTCTCCTGCTATGTCTCGGTTGAGACGGACCCCTGACGACATTTTCTTGGACTATTCTTCATGTGCTAGCCTGGATGAGTCAGAATTTACTGAACTTCGACAATAGCTCCAAACCATGAAGAAACAATCCCTTATTGTCATGGAACAGTCTCGCAAATCTTCTGAGCGGGAGAAAGTAGCTCTCCAGCAGGCTCAAGAGTCTTTGAAGTTGAAAGAACCCGCGGTTGCCGAGGCCTTACAGGCTACTTCTTGAGAAAATTATATGCTTAACTTGCTGACTGACGCAAGTCTAGATATGGCGGGTAAGTTCCTCCTTTTGTGTTCTTCCTTTCTTTTTCTGTGTACAAATCATTCGATTCTCATTATAGTTTTTACCATGGGTAGGCTCCTTCTTGGATGCTACTGCCCAAGATCAGCGTGTTAATGCAAAATCTGAAGTTCTTCTTCGCCTTGCTCATCACAACAACTCCAGCTTCTGGGCTTCCCCAGAACGGACCCGCCAAATTGTGCGATTCCAAGATCGAGCTGGTCAAGTGCGGGAGTACCTTGAATTTTGTGCCAGGACTCTGGCCATGGTTTACAATGCCATGTTTCCTCGGAATCCTCAGCCAAAAACACTTTCTGAACTGATGAACAAGTTCAAAAGTGTGGATCAAATCCATGGTTTTGTGAAGGCCCAATTGCTTGCTAGTGCTAGATTTTCTACGATCATGCTACAGATCTGCCACCCAAAGTTGGACATGTCCGACACTGTTGAGCTTTGTCATGCCAGATTAAAGAAGCGAAGGAGAAACGTCAACATGATCAACAACGAGGTGATGCCTGTAGCCGAAAAAATGATTGCGGATCTTCTTCGGATGGATACTGAATATTTCTCCGAGAGCCATTGTGCTGATTCTATGGATGCTCCTGCGAAAGGCGAGAGGGTACACATAGATGACCTTATAGGAGACAAATGAAACCTTTTCTTCTGCCGAATTTTCCTTTAACAAAGATGTATCTTATATATTGCGATAACAATGTGTATTTATTTTTCCTTCTTTCTCTAGCCCCCGAGTATTTATAAGACATCCTATCTGATATACGGAGTACATGCAGGTTCAGAGATTCGTGTGATTAACTGAACTCAGCACCAACCTTTGTAACACCATTCTGCCACCCTAGCTCCAAACCTCTGTCCTGCTCGAGCTTTACATCCTAGACTTAATGAACAAATCTCCTAATCATAGAAGCAATCCAATTTCCGTACGCGAGAACTAAGAGACTTATGGGATGTCTATGCATACTCAAGTTTAAGTGTGAAAAAGATATATATTATTAGGTTGTATTTGTCATTTTTTAATAGATAAATTATACCAAGTTCAATAATCAAGGATGTTTCATCAAGTTCCAAAGCTGATGATTGTCTGGTTCCACCGCTACAATATTTTTTTAAATACCCCCTCCGATCCATGTTAGCGGACTCAAATTTATCTAGATACAATATGAATATATTCTAAACCCTTAGTTAGATACATACAAATCTAGATAAAGTTGAATCCATTAATATTGACCATAGACAATATGTTCTTTAAACTTTTTTCCTTCCTTCCGTTGCAACTCACGGATGTTTGTGCTATCTCACCTAATAGTAGGTTCTGCACTTTAGGTCTATGGGCCAAGCTAGTGGTAATCGACAATAGCATTGTAAAACTGGCCCATTTTGACTCGGTTGGTCGCACAGGGTCTGAACGTTAACTCCTAAGTATTGGATTTGATGTTCATGTGATTTCCAAGGATAGAAAAGTTGGCACCGGCAATGAGTAAAACAACCAGGACCGGTCCATAGATTTTGGGGGTCCTAGGGCGAGATGACACCAAGGGCCCCGACACCAAGGGCCCCTTGTTCGGTAGCGAAGTTTTCTTTGGGCAGGGGGCCATCCCCCCCCCCCCCCGCCCTACTCTAGATTTTTTAAGGATATTTATTTATGATAAATTTTTATATATTACATAAAATTTAAGCATTTTAAGCATGATTGGTGTTCTAGCCCCTTAACAATCTCCATCACACACAAAATATAAAAAAAAATTATTATTGGGCAAGAGAAATATTAGGGTAATGCAATAAGAAACTAAATAATATTTACATTTGAAAGATCCATGTTCTTTGAAATCTTAAAGAAGACGTTTGAAAATATTTATTTCTATTGGTCGAGCGAAACTGTGCCATGATTTTTATTTCTACCAATAGCTACTTATGTACACACATATATACATATATATCTTTAAAATTAATCGTAAAATAATTAATTATGATGGTCGGTGTTGTTGTGGGCATTTGGAAAGACCATAGAGAAATCGTATCTTCAGGAAAATATTTAAAAAGCTGCAGCTTGTACCTTGTATATTTTATAGAATTATTCTAAACAGTAAATCCTAAAGCTTTAAAATAATTTTTTGGTAAATGACACAATAAACTGTAGCTTAGAACATCTATATTTTCTATAATTATTTTAAACACTACAACCTAAGTACAAGTATAAATATATCAAATATGTTAAGAAATCTTGGGCCGGGGCACTTGCTTCTGAAGGCCCGGGCCGAGCGCCCCTTTGCCCTGCCCTATGGGCCGGCCCCGAAAACAACTCATCAAGTCCGCATCATTACTAGTCCAATCTCACATCGCATTCTACTAATTGTTGGAAGAGCTACCACGCCCGTGTGGCTGAACCGCTGCCTGCAGGAGCAGCTCTTCGCTATGATAACAGATATGGAACAATAGAAATTACAATTCTGTCAAGAACTTAACGTTGGGCCCACTAGGAACTTTTCAGTTACTAAACATATAAGATTACTACCTCCTTTTCAAATTATTCCACGTTCTTTTGCTTTGGTCGGTATCAAACTTAATAAAGTTTTACCAATTAATATATGTATTTGCGAAAGAGGGTGCATACTAATTCGCTCGAAAAAATCGATCCTTTGCTGGATGCATGCGGCAAATATAAAGATAAGAAAAGTTGTCGCGTCCACTGAACGTAACGTATGCATAACTTATAAGAGAAACATAAAAAGCTGAAATTAACTTGGTAATACCGAATACTTTCTCAGAGCAAACTATAACAGATCCAAATCCAGATTCTAGGTAGAACGAGAGCCAGAAGGTAAAGTAACACGAGCTAATAACGAAGACCTATTATAAGAAGAAATTAACGCGCATAAGATGCATGCATTGCTTGATGGAGACGGACGTGCGATCACTGGCGCCCATCGTCGTCTCGCAGCGAGAGGAGCGTGTCCGCGGCTCGCCGCTCCGCTGGCGACCCGTTCGTGTAGAGCAGCCCCAGATTCATCGTCCGGCCATGGGGACGATCGTCGTCGGCAGAGGGGCCACGGCGGCTACCGGGACCAGGGGTTGTGACCGCCACGTCGCCTGTCCGGCCGGCGTCCGGCCTTGAACTTGAAGACGCTCCGACGGCGGCGTTGTAGTAGTCGTCGTTTTGATTGTATTGGCGAGACATTGTTGGTTGTGTCGTACGTCGAGATCGATGTACCCTAGCTAGTTGCTTGTTGATCGATTGTTGCATGCACGCTTGCACGTCCTCGTGTATATATACACGTGCGCCCGCTTTGCATCTTTGGAATGCTTTTGTGTTTTTGGAAGCTGACTGCAACGTTTGAATCTAGTCCGGCCGTCAGGGCAAGCCTCACACTGCATGGTAAGAGAATACCTATACATATGGCATGCATGCGTGAACTAGCCACAACTAGACCGATCGACTTCTTCTTACCGCATATTTAGTGGAAATGCCTTTATTCCATCACACGTGTTTGGATCTAGTCCGTCAGGGCAAGCCTCACGCCGTATGAGAATAAAATTACTGATACATAAGGCATGCATTGCTTGAACTTAATTACTACAACTAGATCGATTGACGTCTTTATTTCTGCATATGTACTGTAATTGCCTTGATTCCGTCACACGTTTGTATAGAGCTTAGGAAACAACAATATCGGCATGCTTTGTCGCCCGGTTTCTATGTCCAAATGTTCTCAACCTTACCTTCTGCTGCAGGGTTTTTTTTTTAGAATCCTCTGCTGCAGGATATACATCGACAGACTTTTGACCTGTAAGCAATAAAGTGTTACAGATTGTGGCACGCGGTCCATTAACAATTAATTTAGAAAAATCTCAAGGACTTGAGCCCGAAAACCAGCCGTCGCAGATGTTTGGCGCCGCATACCCCTGTCGTGCTGTGGGCTGGCCCATCCCGCGGGGTTATTAGCCGTTCTTCCCGAATTTGTTGTCGGTTTTTTTTTGCTTCGTCTTTGTTGCGATTTTCAGTCAATTCATTTTTAAAACTCTTTGAATTTGGAAAATATTCAAATACAAAAATTAAATTTGAGAAATTTTAAATTTTGTAAATTAGTCAAATATAAAAACATTCAAACTTGTAAAATGTTCGGTTTTATAAAACATTTCAATCTTAATTTTTTTTGAGATTTTGAAATCGTTTAGATTTTAAATTGGTTCATATGAAAAAAAACAAGTCAGGTCCATGTCGCAAGCTCTACAGTTGGCGCAGACAAACCGCATCGTGTCGAGGGGCGTACATGACCCCCCCCCCCACAGCTAGGCACAGAGGGCATACCCTGTTTGCCACCCAATGTGTGCGTTAAGAGCATCTCCAGCTGCGTCCTCCAAAGGCTTTTGGGGCGCGTCAGACATTTTTTTTCGTTCCTACCCGTCCCAAAGCCTCCTTCCGTCCGGTGCGGCCCAATACGGTGTCCGGCGCCCTGAGCCCGTCCCCGGTCCACAGGGGATGCTCCGGGCACGTCGGACAGAGCGAGAAGCGAGGCGAGGAGTGGCGGGCCTGACACATCATTGGCACATTCAAGTTTAACCTAACCGTCGCCTACCTCGCGACGGAAGTTATTGGCGAGTAGCTAAGATGCAGTCGTAGAGGCGCAGCGGTGCGTCTCGTCGTGCCTAGCTCTCTGTGCCGACGTTAATGAGTGCCACTGCTCCCCCGCCTCCCCTCCAGCCTATAAAGAGGGGCTAGCGCGTCGTCCCTCACACACAAATCCTAGCGCGTCTCTCCCCAACCCTAGCCGCAACCATCTCAAGAGTCGAGGGACATTCCATGGCAGGTAGAGACCGAGGTCGCGACAGTGCCCGCGGCCGTGCTGGAGCAGCAAGGCCTGCACTGTCACCGTCGCCTGCGACATCATCATCTTCCGAGGGGTAGTGGGAGTTCAAGTTCATCGTCATCCTCAATGGCGACCCACTCGGCATCCAGAGACCGCCGGACAAGTTCGTCGAGTTCGTCGCCAACAACGAGTCGGCCGCGCTGTGATGGTGCTCCAGGTACGGCGCCGAACAATCTTGCTGGCAGTTGTGGAAGCGGTTGGGAAACTCCAAGAGGCAGGTGTGATGAGCACAACAACAAGTTTTCCCTCAATAAGAAACCAAGGTTTAATCGACCAGTAGGAGAAAGGCGTGACTTCTGAAGGTGATGCACGCTGGCTGACTATTGGTAGGGCGCACTACCGGCGCCAGCAACAACGTGGAACCTGCACACAACACAATCGCAGTACTTTGCCCCAACTCACAGTGAGGTTGTCAATCTCACTAGTTTTGTTGATAACAAAGGATTAAATGTCTCGAGTGGACGGAGATGTTTGCAGTAATTAAAGAGAACAAAGCTTGCAGTAAGTAAACAAAGTAGGATTGCAGTGCTTGAATTTATCAGCGTAAAAGAAGAAGACCTGGGTCCACAGTTCACTAGTGGTGTCTCTCCATAAATATAAATAGTATGTTGGGTTACAGCTGGGCAATTGTTAGAATAAAGATCATACATAGCAAGACGACTATTCTGAGATTCATTTGGGTATTACAACATAATACATAGACCGTAATACAACTACGTCTATGACTAATAATCCACCTTCCGGTTAGCGTTTGTACCTCTTTCAGTATTAAGTTGCAAGCAACAAATAATTGCATTAAGTATTGTGTGTAAAGTAAACAATAGAATTACCCTCAGATAAAACATTGTTGTTTTCTCCCTAGTAGCAACATCACACCTATAATCTTAGAAGTTATTATCACTCTTCCTGAAAACTAGAGGCATGAATCCACTATCGAGCATAAATACTCCCTCTTGGAGTCACAAGTATGCACTTGGCCAGAGTTTCTACCAGCAACGGATAGCATGCAAGATCACAAATAACATATGACTTCAATCTCAACCATAGTATTCAATATTTAATTGGATCCCAGCAAACACAACATGTAGCATTACATAAAGATGATCTTGATCATGATAGGCAGCTCACAAGATCTAAACATGAGGCAAAAATTGGAGAAGACAACCATCTAGCTACTGCTATGGCCCCATAGTCCAGGGATGAACTACACATGCATCACTTCAGAGGCGGACATGGCGATGTAGATGCCTCCGGCGATGATTTCCCCCTCCGACAGGGTGCCGGGAAGGACTTCAGAACCCTAAGATGGGTTCTGCAATGGCGGCCGCGATGAAACTTTTCGTGGATGTTGACTCGGTATACAGGGTTTTCTCGAGATCGTGAATAAATAGGTGGAAGGGCGAGGTCGGTGGAGGCCAGGGGGCCCACACCACCCCTTAGCGTGGCTAAGGGTGGGGCCACATCTAGGGATGGCGTGGCCGCCTTGTTGTGCCTCTTCGTCCCCCCTTCGGTCTCCGGCTTCATTACGGTAAAATATTGATTCGGCTTTTGTTTCGTCCAATTCCGAGAATATTTTCTGTACAACTTTTCTGAAACAAAAAACAACAGAAAACATGGAACTGGCACTGTGGCATCTTGTCAATAGATTAGTGGCGGAAAATGTATAAAAGTGTAACGAAGTGCAAGTAAAACATAGTAGAATTGGTGTAAAACAAGCATGAAGCATCAAAATTATAGATACGTTTGCAACGTATCAAGCATCCCCAAGCTTAACTCGTGCTCGTCCTCGAGTAGGTAAGTGATAACAAAATTAATTTTTAAGGTGACATGCAACTATCACAATCTCGATCAAGCTTTTGTAAAGCATTGTAAGCTGAAATCATAGTACTATAAGCATATGCATGAAAGATATAATTCTAACAATAGAATTTAGCAACTATGTTATAACATGAGAAGTAACTCAAAACAAAAGATTATGAATAATTATGCAATGAAAGCAACTGTTTGTTTATGAGCAAAGTGGTATTCAGCTTGTCCTTATGGAATAGCAAACCATAAATGCTAGGACACCTTTAAAGTTCAGAGGGTGACTAGATACAAGTAATTTTAAGAACAAGCAATAGAATAATCATGGATCAATGTCTTGGGACTATGCACATTATACTCAGAATGACAACTATGCTCTCTTAGTAGTGCATAAAGCAAGAAGATGAAGACTCAACATAAAAGTAAAAGAAATGTCCTTCGAAGAAGGAAGTAAGGATCAACAATTTTTATAAAGCCTTCAAAAAGGTATGATACTTATTAGCTTTAATCTCTCATTGCCCCTATCATAGGCATCTTGAATGGTTAAAATTAATGTGAGTGCACAAATGAGTTATATGCTTGACAAATCATAGGTCAAAAATCTCATGCCCCTTGAATACGTGTACCTACACCTCATGCTACTCAACTTAGGTCCCAAATAAGTTCTTGTCATTGTAAGTACACATGTATCATAAAGAACGCAGCAAGGGTACCTCTTGCCCCATGATATGGAAGTACTCTTTCAAATAAGTGCAATCCCACGCCAAAACGACAAGACAAACAGATAATGAGCATCTCAACAATCTTTTTATTTACTATGGGTATATCTTTTTATTGAAGATGCTTCATAGAATACTCACTATGGAATGTTGTACACGTCCACCAAGAATGTTGCATGACTTAGGTTAGCGGCCCAACGTTTCTCTAACACATATACAAATTCCATGGACTTACAAGTTTCCATTCTATTTCGCATCGATAGGTATCCGTAAGCAAAAGATCATGATATCAATTAAATAATAAGTGCAATATTGAAAGCGTGCCCCATGAAAGCATGGTTTTGCTAACTCTCAACTTACAATTTATAAGCATACAATCAACATAAGATATTCACAATGGTTTAAGTTTATTAAGTGCAAGAAAATAAATGTGCCATCAAGTTCGTGAGAGCTTTACTGACTATTTTTCTCATAATCAATTCGAAAGATAGATAAAAACATGATGATTATACTTGGAATAGAAATAATGCTAACAGGAAGATATGGTGGACACAATTGACAAATTTGGGTTATTAGTGGTTGGATGCAGGAGTAGGGCTCATACTCAGTACATGCGAAGGCTAGCAAAAAACTGGGAGCGACCAACTAAGAGAGCAATAATGGCCATAATCATGCATAGTGACAAAACAATATTAATCAAAGCATAACGTGATACCACAAGTCAAAAAATAAATGATCATGAAGGCTTTGGTTGACTGGTTGGTAGTCATAACATGGTGTAAGCATGTGTCAAGTCAACCCAATAAAGCATAAAAGGAGAGTATCACAATATTATGCTTCTATGATAGAAACAACACATGGTTCTTTCAATGGCACATTAAGCATTCTCAGATATTTTGGACAAGTTCGTCATGATGCAACAATAAATACTTAGCATATGATTAAAATAACATCTAACATGACATGCTAGAGTCTACGCCACAGTCCAAACAAGCTCCCTTTTGCATCACTATAAGCATGAAACATTTTACTCGTCTACAACACCAATCAATTTATTTGAAATAACTCTCATAGATAATAATCAATAAAGACCAGAGATCTAATCATACATTGATAAAGAAAACTAACAAGCTCTGAAAAAAATAAGAGTGAAAAACCAGAGCTAAACACAGTACTAGCAAAAGAGAACACTCGCAGAACAATAAGAGTGAAAACTAGAGTGTTTTATGCAATGAAAACGGAGCACGCATCTCTCCAAAAAAATATTTTAGGGTCCAACCATATGCTACATAAAAAAATAAAAGAAAACTAAAAAGACAAATAAAGACGCTCCAAGAACAATACATAGCATATGAACCAATAAAATATAGTGTCTTGAAAGATGATCCGATATTTGTGTTGATGAAGAAGGGGATGCATGCCGTGGGCATCCCCAAGCTTTGATGCTTGTACCTCTTGGATATTTCTTGGGGTGGCAGGGGCATCCCCAAGCTTGATCTTTTTTCCATTCTTCATTTCATCACATCATTCTTCTTTCCCTACACTTGAAAACTTCCTTCATACAAAATTTTACACAATTTTTTATTAGCAACGTTAGTGCAATCAAAATAATAAATCAACTTGGGTCCAGTTATAACATATATCAATCATCTATTAAAACATTAGCTATTGTGGAAAATCTTTTCAAAAATATCTTTCTCTCAAAAGAACTCAAAAAGAAAGATACTAAGAGGCAAATGCAAACAGTGGCAGAAATCTGTCAAAACAGAATAGCATGTAAGGATCGATTTTTACGAAAAACCTATGTTGCTCAGATCGAAAAGTTCAAAACTAATGAAAGTTAGATAATAACCCGGGGAATATACTCAAACCTTGGCAGATCAAAATTACGTACTGGCTGGGAGTACGGATTTTTACGGTAACAACACAGAATCTGTTTCTGGACATCAACTTCCCCATATCTTATTTTCTTTCTATTAGAGGCTACTCTTGGCACAAAAATGAAATAAAAATGATAAGAAGAGGTTGTTACAGGGGCAACAACTTTCAAGACTTAACAAACGAAAAATTACAGAAAATAAACATGGGTTCTCTCCCATAAGCATTTTTCTTTAACGCCTTTTAGCTAGGCTTCATAGTTTTGATGGTGCTCTCATAAAAATAGAAAATGAAAAAAGGATCATCAAGAAGAAAATTCAAAACACATTTAAGTCTAACCTACTTCTTATGCATAGGAATCTTGTACACAAATAAATTCACAAAGAACAAAGTAACAAGTATAGGAAGATAAAACAAGAGTAACTTTAAAAAAATTGGCATATTGAGAGGTGTTTTAGTACCATGAAAACTTATACAACCATATTTTCCTCTCTTATAATAATTTTCAGTAGCATCATGAATAAACTCAACAATGTAACTATCACATAAAGCATGCTTTTCATGATCTACAAACACATAATTTTTATCAAGCTCAAAAATAATGGGATTAAAGCATTCAAACCCAGTTTTAACAATTTTATAACAAGATGACTGATCATTCTCAAGAGATACGGGGCTCAAATATAAAGTCAAGACCCTTCCAATCTCATTTTTAATAGTAGTACAATTAATATTATCAACCAATATAGGAGTTAGGACCATCATCTAGAGCTTTATCATAAACATTTTCTAAGAAAATTTCTTTAGTACCATGCATTTCAAAGTTAGGCACAAATAAAAGATTATCATAATATTTATCAATATAGCATGGAGTACCATAGATAACCTGAGCATAATTGTTATCACAAGTTTTACTCATAGTAGATATTTCAAGAGAATCCACAAGAACATAATATTCATCCTCCTTTGGTAAGCATGAAGGACAATCAAATAGTGTAAGAGATAAGGAGTTACTCTCATTAGAAGGTAGGCATGGGTAGCTAATCCATTCTTCCTCTTTTTGTTCATCACTCTCCTCCTCTTTTTTATCTAATGAGCTTTCAGGTTCAACAATTTCTTCTTCAGTAATTTCTTCTTCCAGAGCTTCCTGCAAATGGTGGATACATTCTTGTGCATGACTGAGTCTCTCTTTATAATCAATGATATAATAATTATTGCTGAAATTTCTATGCAATAATCAAGTATAGAAGAGACCATATCTTTAAGTTTATTACAAGCAACACAAGTTTCATAATTTTTAGACATGAAGTTTTCAGTTTCAGAAACTCCCATAAACAAAACAAATTGCTCTACTACTTCAAATCCAAGATGAATATAGTTATTCCAATGATAGTTCACAATTAAAACTTCTTTACTAAACCCACATTGGAATTTAAGATGTTTAGTATCATGTTCAGAGCAACAATTTATATCATGGCGTCTAAGCAAAATTTCAGAAATTTAATTCAACTTTTGTAACACGCCTCTCATGACTTTACCCTTATATGATTCTCTATACTTTATAAAATGTTCCATAGAGGTTCTAGTAGGTTCTTCCATAACAATAGTTTTTTAGATTTTCAGTTTTTCAAAATTTTATGGATTTTCGGGTATATAAAAAAATAAAACAAGACAAAAATAAACTAGATAAAAGTAAACTAAAAAAAACTACTAAACAGAAATAAACTAAGCAAAAATAAACTAGACAAGATAAAATAAAATAAAATAAAAACTGAGAAATAGGTAAAGTGTACTACTAGGTGAACTTATGAGTAGAGCGATGCCTCCCTGACAATAGCGTCAGAAAATAATCTTGATGACCCACAAGTATAGAGGATCGCAACAGTCTTCAAGGGAAGTAAAACTCAAATTTATTGATTCGACACAAGTGGAGGTAAAGAATACTTATATGCCTTAACAACGGAGTTGTCAATTCAGCTGCACCTGAAAAAGCACTAGTAACAGGGGTGATGTGAAAGTAGCAGTAATATAAGAGCAATAGCAATAGTAACACAGCAGCAGTAGCACATAGGAGATGGCACCAGAAAGTATTCCAGTGCGGAGTTGACTGTAGAGCAATGATGATGACAGAAGGACCAGGGTTTCCAGCTATCTACATTAGTGGTAACTCTCCAAATAACATGTGTTGGGTGAACAAATAACAGTTGGAAAATTGATAATTGTGAGGGCATGACAATGCATGCTATGATAGATAAAGTTTACTGTAGTATTTAATTGGGCATTACAACATAATACATTGACCGTAATCCAACTGCGTCTATGACTAATAATCCACCTTCAGGTTATCGTCCGAAACCCTTTCAGTATTAAGTTGCAAGCAACATATTATCGCATTAAGAAATGTGTGTAAAGTAAACAATAAAATTATCTTTAGACAAAACATTGTTGTTTTCTCCCTAGTAGCAACATCACATCTACAATCTTAGAAGTTATTTTCACTCTTTCAGAAAACTAGAGGAATGAACCCACTATCAAGCATAAATACTCCCTCTTGGAGATACATGCAACTACTTGATCATGGTAACTACAAGTACCGGAGAGCATGCAAGATCTTAAATAACAGTAGTATGATAATAGGATGAACAATTTGATCACAATTCCACAATCTATCGGATCCCAACAAACACAACATTGATTACATCATATGAATCTCAATCATGTAAAGAAGCTCATGAGATCATTGTATTGAAGTACATGGAAGAGAGAGTACCAACTAGCTACAGCCGAGAACCCGTAGTTCAGGGGGAACTACACACGAACCATCATGGAGTCGAAGGAGAGGCGGTGGACTCGATAGAGATGGCTCCGGGGGTCAATCCCCATCCCGGCCGGGTGCCGAAACAGGAACTTCTGACCCCCGAAACTTGTCTGGACGATGGCGGTGGCGAAGGAACTTTTTGTGGACGGAGGCTCTGGTATTCAGGGTTTTCCCGAGATCGTGAATAAATAGGCGGAGGAGATAGGTCGGTGGGGTGTCGGGTGGCCCCACACCACCCCTAGGCGCGGGCCAAGGCCATGCCGCGCCTAGGTGTGGTCTGGCCGCCCTGCGCCACTTCTTCGACTGCTCTCTGTACTCCATCTTCATTTTGGTAAAATAGGCACTTCGACTTTCGTTTTGTCCAATTCCGAGAATATTTCCTATACAACTTTTCTGAAACCAAAAACAACAGAATACAGAGAACTAACACTGTGGCATCTTGTCAATAGGTTATTGCCGGAAAATATATAAAAGTGTAACGAATGTGCAAGTAAAACATAGTAGAATTGGTGTAAAACAAGCATGGAGCATCAAAAATTATAGATATGTTTGCGACGTATCAGGATGATCCGGGCACGCCAGACACAATGAAAAGCGAGGCGGGCTCCCACCTATCAGCGACTATTACCATAACCGTTAGTTCACGCCTTTTATTTATCGTGGCGCCTTCCCTCCCGCGCCTCCCACCCATACGCCGCCGCTTCGACGACTGATATCTTCTGAGTCAGCACCGTCGTTGCGGGTGGCTCTCTCGCCGGTCTTTCGCCTCTGCCGCTTCACCAGCGCGTCCTAGAATGCGGCGTCAAATCTATCCCGCCTCCGCGCACATAAGGTGTTCAACGACTTGTCAGGTAGGCGCGATAGGCCGCTGTTCGTTGCCTCATCTACCGCGGCGTAATTTTAACCATTAATTTTGCTTCAAACATGGATAGAGACGACGAGATGCTTGTCCGACTGCTGGAGGACGAGCAAGCCTTCGACGACGACATCCAAGAGCATTTGCTGATCATCGCGTCCCTCCAGGACATGATTCACGCCGAGGCGGAGAAGCGGAAGAGGCCGCACCGCGGAGGATCAAAGCCGGGGAGAAAGATGTCGAAGCCCCGACAGAGGATGGAGGGGCATACCATGCTCGACAACGACTAGTTCGCAGATGAGGCAACACATGCCAACAATTTTTGGCACCGGTATAGGATGAGCAAGGGTTTGTTCATGAATATCCTCCACGGTGTTCAAGAGTTCGACAACTACTTCAAGCTGAAGCACGACACTGTAGGCGTTGCTGGGTTCTTGTCAATTCAGAAGTGCACCGCCGCCATAAGAATGCTTGCATACGAAGCACCTGTTGATACACAGCACGACTACCTTCGCATGAGTGAGTCTACTGCCATTGTTTGCATGTACAAGTTTTTCCGAGCTGTGGTGGAAAAGTTTGGCATATACTACTTGAGAGGGCCAACTGATCATGACACAAAATGCTGCCAGAGGATTTCCTGAAATGCTTGGAAGCATCGATTGCATGCACTGGTCATGGAAGAACTGCCCGTTTTCATGGCAAGGTATATACAAAGGGCGTCATGGATATTGTAGTGTGGTGCTTGAAGCTGTGGTAGATTATGACCCGTAGATTTGGCATTCCTTCTTTGGCATGGCAGGATCACACAATAACATCAACGTATTGCAGCAGTCTCCGGTGTTCAGCAAACCAGTGGAAGATCATGCTCCACCATGCAACTATGAGATCAATGGTCACCAATATACCAAAGGCTATTATAGCCGATGGTATATCCCCAAAATGAGCCACTTTTATCAAAATAATCTCGACTCCATCAGGTTAGAAGAATTGCCACTTTGCTTCATGACAGGAGGCCTGCAGGAAGGATGTCAAGCGGGCATTTGGTGTACTTCAAGCTCAATTTGCAATTGTCTGGTACCCTGCTCTAAGCTGGTCTCGTGACCAAATGTGGGAGATGATGTAGGCTTGTGTGATCATGCACAACTTGATAATCAAGGATGACCGCAAGAATCATGTCAGGAGACATGTTGGTCCCTATGAGTGTCCGGATCCTTTTGCGGAGGTTGATCATGAGTTGCCTGCAGATTTGGCTGATTTCCTCACCATGCATGCATAAATCCGTGACATCAATGTTCACGAGCAACTTCAAAATGATCTCGTTGAGCATGTGGAGGATCAAAGAATTATCAGCAAATACCGCGACACCTTGATCTGGCCCCATTTATTACATTTGTCTAGTTGTTTTATTGTTTGTTGTATTTTAATTTGAAAACAATCTCGGCAAATATATTTATTTGTATGGTATGTTTAATAAATGGTTGTGTTTTCGAAAACTCTATAAAAAAGTTTGGAGGGGGTGTCTGGGGGACGCGACTCGGGAGCAACGTCCCCCAAACATGGTACGAACAAAACACATCACAAATGGTCAATCCGGTACTGTTTGGAGAATGCTGCTGAAGATGCTCTTAGAGTTGCCAGCAAGGCGGACGATAGCGCCGAGCCGATCCGCGGACGATTGCAAGCATTTTCCTATTCATGAATTCATCCATGTTTCATACGTACTTCCTCCAGGGTACACTAATTTCGGATCAGAGCAGAGGCAATACGTTTGAGTTCCTGATTTTTCAACCTACATTATCTTCCCTGTCTGATTAATGTAGACCGTGACCAGACGCAGGGCTAGCTCGAGTTTTAGTTACTCCCGTACGATCTAATCTTTCGTATCCTAGACCTAGACGACGATCAAATCGCACACTAAGGCCGACGCTCACGCACGGCGGCCCTGACCACGATCTCCAAATCGACGTGCCATCGATCGGACGAACTTCAATCACCGGCGTTTTCCTCGCTGTCCATCAAGGCTGAGCTGATTGATCGGAGCAGTGAATGGTCAACAAGTCGTTCTGTTGAAACAGAGCACCAGAACTTAAGAGCGGGCAGGTACATGTCAATTGGTCATGCACATGCACACACCAACAGTACAGAGCCACCAAAACAGATAATCCCTTCAGTTTGCTGTTCTCAGATTCCTCCAGGACGCACACGGAAGCTGGATTATTCCGTCATCAGCTGTTCGTGATGATCTTATCTGACTTATCCGATTTATCCGGCCGTGTCCATGAGACACAGCACAAGCAGGTCACCTTTCAGTGCAAAGTTTGATGCCTTTCTCCCAAGGGGGACAACCATATCTCCATTCCTTGAGTTTTCAATCCCATTTGACAAATGTCCACCACGGCAAGCTATATATGCTACGCAACAACGGCTGCCTGACTCTGCCATTTCGTGCCGACACTTCGCCTGTCAACCTCCCTTGTGAATTCGCTACTCGGGCCCTTTTCGCGCCACCTCGGGCAAAACTACTCTGTCTGATTTGTAGGAAAAGCTACAGTGTCATAAGTCTAGTGCGAGATATAGCTGATACATGCATGCTTTACCACTTGCTTTTTCTGCAACGATGGGTCGCCTTGTAATACTTGTCGTGCCACTTAAAAAGGATAGCAACGCCTTTGATAAAAGTGGTTAATTAGCCCGATAGGGGTCTACTACTCGCGCGGATCTTCTCATGAAGAAAACCAGCGTCGACATCAGAGAAGAAGGATTTCATGGGAAGCAACCGGCATGCATATGATTTTCATGCACCTTGCTAGAACATTATTGGTTATGTTTTTTTTTTTGCCGTATGTTACACAAAGGGTTAGATTTTTCTAAAGCTGGTTGCGATGGGTGTGCGCCTTTTCACCGGATTAATGATGGTTTCGAGTTATACACGTGATGGGACCTTCGATTTGAGGTGGCACCATTTGGATCACCAGGAAATTACTTAATTAATCACTTGACACAAAGTGTACTATCTAATGAACCGGTGATGTAAGGGTTTTTCTCTCTACACCATACTTGTTAAAAGTTTGGCCGAATGCCCTTCGAACAAATTAGTGACGTGATTCTAGATATATTTCGAGAACATGAGCTTGAACGGTTGGGAAATCAATCAATGAACTAATAGTCGGTAAACTCACTGAACAGTCAACACTAAATGATTCCCCTTCT
The DNA here is from genome assembly GCF_022539505.1 of Lolium rigidum. NCBI lineage: Eukaryota > Viridiplantae > Streptophyta > Magnoliopsida > Poales > Poaceae > Lolium > Lolium rigidum. The sequence goes on from NC_061511.1 coordinate 228,460,430, forward strand.
AGATTATTGAATGAAAATCACTATGATCAAGATCCAACAACCTTGTAATTAAAACTCCGGCAAAAAAAGTTAATTAAAACAATATGTGCATTTATTTCCATGCCAAACATGTGATATAGGGTCAACCTAATGGTTCAATTTAAACTCTACACAAGTTTGCATAAATTTAATACATAATGATACCCTAGAAATCTCTATTAGTATATTTGCTAAAACATATCCAATAAATATATCTACCAAAATAGTTTAGAAACCAAATAATAATGTAAATGCAACTTATAAGGAGGTGCGGTATTTTTGTTAATTTTTAGCCAAGGCCTATGAAAACTAAGACATTTTTGTTAGACAAATACATATGTTTAGCACAAGCAAATTAAATTATTTAATATAGATTACAATAGAAAGAATGGTACAAATAATATTAGTAACACTTCATTTTGGTTAACTATGGTATCTGGGTAATGTGGAATATACACACATTAATTAAGACTATATTATAACAAAATATATTATACATAAGTACAAAAGTTTAGTGTAAATTATTTTTATTAGAACCCTAGGTCTGAAACTTGTTAACATATGCAGAGAGTCTGGTTGATGTGTATGCATCTTCGGTTTGTCTCAAGGTTTTGATTTCTCCGCCCGGATACCAAAAATATTTGTTAGTTTCGATGTTGTCATTGCTTGAATCCGAGAACAGATATGGATCACTTATATCTCTGATGTCATATACTGGAAAACTTACATTGTTAAACTCAGTGATTCAATCTTTAACTATGTATGCAATGTGCTCATTCAAAGTACCACTTACTATATTTGTTCACTTTGAAAAGAGTGGAAGGCAGTTTCTTTGGTCTGACAGAGATAATATAATTCAAAGAAAGTGCTTAGCAAGCTGGGACATGATGTGCAGACCAAAGGATCAAGGTGGACTAGGGATCTTGAACCTCATAATACAGAATCAAGCCCTTCTCATGAAAAACCTGCACAAATTCTATAACGATGCAGACATCCCCTGGGTCAAATTGATATGGCATGCTTATTATGAAAACAGAGGTACTCCACAAACAATCAGCACAAAGGCCTCCTTCTGGTGGAGAGATTGCTTGACTTTTCAGAACAAATACAAGGAGATGGCAAATGTGGATGTACACAATGGAAAATCAGCCATCTTATGGAAGGACAGTTGGAACAGTGATATCAGGCAGGACCTATATCCCATCTGCACTCTTTTGCTAAGAATCAAAATATCACAATCCAAAAGGCAGTTGAAGTAACTACTGAAAATATATATGATATGTTTCATCTTCCCCTTAGCACTGTTGCTCATGAAGAACTGCACAATTTGAAGCAATAATTATTAGACTTAAGTATTACAGCAGAGGATGAAATATGGTCTTTTAATTGGGGCAATAATTTTTCTACAAAGAAGGTTTACAGGGAGCTTATTGGCAACCACTCAACACCAGAATGCATCACTTCAATATGGAAAGCCTGTAATATTCCTAGACATAAATTCTTTGCCTGGCTTCTACTTAATGGTAGGCTCAACACAAAAGAGATGATGAAGCACAAGCATTTTTATGTGGAGTTCTCGGATTGCATCCTATGTGAGACTTGCCCTGAGGAAACAAATATGCACTTATTTTTTGAGTGTACCTTCAGTCAAAGCTTCTGGTGGGCTCTTGGTGTAGAATAGAATGTTGATATGGACCTCTACCAAATGATGAATGATGCCAAACGGAGGATATCCTTGGATTTCTTTATGGAGATAATGATTGTAGGATGTTGGAGTATTTGGGACCATAGAAATGATGCTATTTTTAATGGGATTCATCCAAATGTTCAGAGATGTATTGGCAAATTTAAAGCCACTTTTACTCTTACTATGCATAGAGCTAAACCTAGTCTTAAGGAAGGGATGCAATCATGGATTGACATCCTATGAACATGTAATAAGTGACTCTCCATTGTAAATTTTTCCCCATCCATCATTTAATAGAAAAATGACACAGTAGGGAGCCTTTCCCTACTGTATTTGTGTAAAAAAAACAATAAAAATGTGTGTGCACCCTTTGGATGTTGGGAGTTTTTAATTCGCTCACCAGTGGGCGGTTCCAATTATCCGCAACCAGTTTCACTAGTCAAATCCAATTCCCAAGAATGATTATTATTATGTAAACAAGTTCCAACTCCTCGCTAAGTTCATGTGCGAATGAACGCAGCCCAAATCCAATTTTACAATGCATCCTAGTGCTGACGCGAAACATTTGCAATGGAAGCCTTCTTGGACATTACTTTCGTCGAGAGGAAATAAAATAAGACGCGGACCAAGAAGTGGCTTCGGCCATCTTGAGATTTAGCTTTTAGAGAGCGTGGAACATTAATATAAGACTAAAGAAAAGTGCATAATCTTTTGCTTGTAAGAAAACCACGTCCCAGATCGATGTCCCACAGGCTTTCAATTCTCTCACGAAAACCTTTCACACTTGCGACGGACATACGCCAATGGCAAGGGCAGTCTGGCGTCCGCGGTCCACTGTGACTTTTGCCATACCTTAATCTGGCCACACATAGCTAAGTTTTGTATGATAATCATGTGTTGCTAAGGAATTTACTATTTACAAATATACTTTGATCTATGGTGCCTTAACTTGATCCGTCCTCCGCAACTGCTGTCTAGCATGCTAGTTGTGAGAGAGTACATATGTCACAAAGGTGTGCGCCCGTGTAGAGATGAAAAGGTGTGCGCTCCTGACAATCAAATCACGCACTAAACCTCGATCACCGGCCTTTTCCTCTCTGTCCATGAAGATGGAACTGATTGATTGATCGGAGCAGTGAATGATCAACGAGTCGGTCTGTCGAAACAGTTGAGCAGCAAAACTTAATAGGGAGGTCACGCACGCACCCACGAACGATCCAGAGCGAACCAAACGGATAATTCAGTCAGTTTGCTGTTCCCAGATTCCGCGAGGACACACACGGAAGCTAGATTATTCCATCGGAAACTGTACGTCCGTGATGATGTAATCTGACTTACCCGTTTTTCATCCGGCCGTGTCCACGAGACACACGGAAAGCAAGGAGGCCAGGCCGTCATTTCCATGCTTCTTTTTCTCGTCAATCCCTTTCCTCAAAGGGGGACAACCATATATCCATCGCCCAAAGTTTCAACCGCGATCGACTGACAAATTTCCACCGCGGCAAGCTGTACGCAACAATGGCTGCCTGACTCTGTCAGCTCGTGCCGACACTTCGCCGGTCAAACTCCTTTCTGAATGCTACATTGTTAGGTCAAACGGATGTTGTGCGATCGTTTGCGTCCACGTGGACCGGAAATGCGTCTGCACCCAGCTCCAGCGGGGCAACGCATTGTATCCGGGGCGTCCGCCGCGACGCTAACGCGGCGCCAATATGCGGCACGTTTGCGCCTCCACGGACGTTACGTGGTCGCGCCGAGCGTCCGATCGCTTCCCCCACGGACCCGCCTAGCAACGACCCTAGCTCGATCGGCCTCGAATTAAAGCACAGCAAGCGCGCCAATGTCAACCACCGGAGTGGCAAACGCGCCGATCAACCCGCCAACCGCTGGAAATGGAGCGCCGAACCGCCGCGGAAGAGCAACCGCGGGCCTCTTCGTTATACGCGCCGCCATTAATCCCCGCAGAATATAACCATGCGTCTACTGTAATTTACGTCCAACCACCTACTTCTTCTTCAACACCGGCTAGCCAGACGCCATGAGCGACGACACGCTGCCGTCGGACTCGGAGAGCGAGGGCAAGTCGCCCGGATGGCTGCATTGGTGGGAATCGCCTGCGACGCCAAGCGGTCCGGGCTCCACGCCCAGCGACCCTGCCTCCACGCCGAGTGAGGAGGAGGAGGACGGAGGCGCCGATGCCAGCGACGGCCAGGAGGAAGATAGAGGCAACGCTGGCAGCGACGGCGAGGACGAGGAGGAGGACTCCGACGCCAAGTTTGCCCGGCTGGAGGCACAGGAGGCGGCGGATGACAAGGCGGCGGCAAGGAAGGAGGCCAGGGCCCGGGCAAGGGCGCAGGCGCGGGCCGCGCGTCGACGACGACGACAGTACGTCTGACTCCAAGTCCTCCACGGACGCGTCATCCCCCAGCTCCTCTTCCGATGAAGAGGTGACAAGCAAGAGGCGCAGGAGTCAGGACGACGAGGCAGGACCTTCTAACAAGAGGCCAAAAAATAGTTTTAGCTTATTTGTTTTTAAATTTGTTCTTGTTCGTATGTTAAATTTGAACTTTTTCGATTCGAGTAATCTATCCGATGAACTATTTATGGCAGCAACAAGATCTTTCTGTATTACTTGTTTTCGCGTTTAAACTTGGTCATTCATACAAATTGGTGAGTCATTCAACAAAAATGAAGAAAACATAATAGTTGCATGTCTGAAATGCGTCGGACCGGTGGAGGTGGCTCCCGACGCAAACGGACATTTCACGCCTCACGGATATTTTCGGGTCCGCCAGACGACGCAAACGAACGCCCGCGGATAATTTAGCCGTCTGAAATGCGTCCCCCGTTGGAGATACCCTTACTCAACGTCGAAAAGCCGGTAAGAGTACTCTGTCTGATTGGCCGGAAGACCTACGGTGTCCTTAATTAAGTCTTTTGGCAGTTGTTTTTTCTGCAACGCCGAATCATTCGGTTTTCGGTAGTACTTGTCGTGGGCAAGAGCTTTCATAAAAGGGGGTTAATTACCCCGACAAGGGTCTACTACTGACACGGCTGTTCTAATGAGGAAAAATAGTGTCAGCATCCGAGCAGAAGGATTTCATGGGAAGAAACCGGCATGCATACAATCTTCACGCACCTTGCAACGCCGCAATATCATTGTTTTCTTTTTGCCGTGTGTTACTGATCTGATAGTAGATATGTACGTGTTGGATTTTGTAAGGTGGTTGCGACGGGTGTGTGCCTTTTCACCGAAGTAATAATGGTTTCGAGTGTTACGTGACAGGGATCTTCGATAATATTTGAGGTGGAACTATTTGGATCACCAGGAAATTAATTAACTAATCACTTCATATATATGAATTGTGATGTCTGTTTAATGAGCTAGTGACATAATATTGCATATATTTTGTGCATAATGTGAAATCAAGATGTAGCCGGTATATGGGTTACGGTATATAGGTTACGTTCTAAGAACAAAAGTTTGAACCGCTGGGACATCAATCACCGAACTATTAGTCGGTAAGCTCACTTGCCACATGAATGTGGCCCTCATGCTGAAATGGGTTTGGAGGATCCTTTCTAATGACGGGGTCTGTGGCTTAAGTTAATTAAGGCTAAATACATACGGGGCCGGCCACTTCTTGCTTGTGACCGCCGGGAGGGATCTCAGTTTTGGAGGGCCCTCCAGGAAATTAAGCACGAGATTAGAGTGGGACTATCCCTCTCCATAGGAGATGGTAGAGGGACCATGTTCTGGCTTGACCCGTGGCTGGGCGCTCGCTCCATTTGCCTTGACTTCCCGGACCTTTTCGACATTTGCGCCGACCCCCCTATTCTTGTCGCCGACGCCGCCCTGGGGGGCTGGGATATCCTGTTCCGTCGCGGTCTTACCCAGGGAGAGGCCCTGAGGCTGGCCCTGCTGCGGAACCTCCTCCCGGACGTTTTGCCGGGAGGACTAGATTCGCCCTCTTGGCGCTTGACGCCATCCGGTTCGTTCTCCGTGCGGACTGCCTATAGGGCCTTGTTTAGGGCCCCCCGCAGCTATGGACGGTCCCTCTTTTTAAAGCGCCTATCCCGCTTAAGACGAAGATTTTTCTATGGCAGTTGCTTAGGGATCGCCTTCCCTCTAGGGTGGAGGTTGCGAAGAGGCACGGGTCGGGCGACGGGCTTTGTCCTTTGTGTGCGGTCCCGGAGACGACGACCCACATAATGTTCTCTTGTCCCGTGGCCCGTTTCCTCTGGAGCTTCCTCCAGGAGGCGCTGGGGCCTGAGTGGCAGGCCTCAGCCCTCGGGGAGTTCATTGAGGCCCATGCGAACAACACCGGTAGGAGGAGGCGCCTCTTCTGGTTGGTGTTCGCGGCCTTCACCTGGACCCTGTGGACTGTGCGTAATAAGATGGTCATTGAGCGTATCTTGCCTCGACGCGCTTCTGACTCCTTATACTCTTTCTTGGCTTTGTTGCAGCAGTGGTACCCGCTGTGTAGGCAGCGGGACAGGGAGCGCCTGGACGGCATGTTGGAGGATCTTCTTGCGGCTGCCCGTCGCATTTCTACGTCGTCCAGCCTCTGAGTGGCCTTTTTCTTTGGGGTTGTATCGCTTTTCTAATTCTTCTGGGCATGTTGTGATGTTGCCCCACCAGACTGTTGTTGTGTGGGGTGTGATCGTGGTGTTGTATCTGAACCTTGTATGGATGTGGTTGCTTTATTTATAAAGTGGGGCGAAAGCCTATTTCGAAGAAGAAGCTCACTTGCCACAGAGTGATGACTCCCTTTCTAGATTGCATGCCGAGATGCAAGTGGGATACACCAAAGTTCTACATTTTGTTTATTTTGTGATTCCTAGTTCAAAAATTGGTTCAAATTTCAAACCTAGAGATCACAAAATAAACTATAATGGGATTTTGTGGGATCCCATGGACAGCTTAATTACATTTTTGTTCAATAAACTTATGATGATCAAAATCCAACAAAAACACGTTAAGTAAAAAAATATGTGCATTTTTCCGTGCATAACATGTGGTCTAGCAAGGGAGCATAGACGCCGAAGAAAACAAATTCACTGTGTTCTCTTCAGTTTGTTGTCCACTTCCCGAAACTTCAACAAGACATATAACAAGTCCAATCACTGGAATGCCATCATTACCTACCTTAATCAACCAGTACAGCCTACCTGATCAACTTCTTGTGAACAAGAAAGAAAATAGTACGAAGAGACAGTACTATCCCACCATGAAAAGGGCAGCGTAAATTAGGTGAGTTATCCGGGGTTCCATCTTAATTAATTAGTACGTTTAGTTAGTTTGCATGGCTTGAAATACGAGTATTCCGCCAGTGCACCGAACAACTTAATCATGGAGGTTAGTGTTGCAAGGCAAGTGCACATCACGCTATCTGTTGCAACGGCAACGGCGCCCTAGCACTCATCAGAGCACTTCACATGCATCTACTTCTCTCCATAAACAAATTCATTACTAATTTCTATATGATTACTTGTTAATTATTAATCTGTTTTTTAAATGGGGAGTATAGCGCTGGCCTCTGAATTATTATTCTGATATGCAATGCAACAGTGATCTGTGCTAGGATTATATATATTTCTTATGATAAGTCTAGATTTGGGCTTGCATAGCTTCAAAGAGGGGCCATAGGCAGAATAATGCATATGCTACCTAACTGCTCTTGCTTTTTTTGCTTGCCTTTTGGATTTCCTTTCTAGAGGAAGCAAGTCAAGATCAGAGCACATGTAAAGGTTCTGGTAGAATCCTCTTGGTCCACAATGGGGACATGCACTACTGTTGGGATGCTAATCAATTAATTTGGTCGCTCTAGGTGTTACACACAATCTGCATATACTGTGTAACACGTAGAGCCACCCATGCAAATTACCGATATTGCACGGATCTCAACATCGAAAGAGAAATAAAGATATCTCAAGCAATAACAATTAAGCAGAGGACACATACAAGTTTTGCAGCTAGATGACATTCATACATGAGAGGGAACTTATCTTGGCATTAGGGTGCATCATGTGTAAAGCCATCATCTGAAATTAGGTTGAGTAGCATAGGCGTTAGAATGTGTTCATGCAAAGATTGATTTTAGCATGTCTAACCTCCGTTTGGGAATAAGTGATATGTATTTAGACAAATCCGAGTCAATTATTTTTGGACGGAGCGTGACTATTTCTCAACTTAGTATGCTGCTAAAGAATTTGCACATTTGGATGACATGCATGATTGCTGCCAGGAAAATAAGACTGCAGGACTATCGATTCGCAAAAAGAAAAAGAAAAAAAGACTGCAGGACTATCGTGCCCCATGCCTTTTTGTTTGGTTTGACAAATGGCATTGCGTTGTCTATACCCGCTAGGTCTAGCTCGATAGCAACTTGATTGGAAAATGAGAGGCTGCCTACCTTGGGTGAAGTAGCTTCGAATTCGGCCAAAGGAACAGGACAAGCCCACAACTGCAAGCATGCGTCGCGCCAAAAGAATATGCACGTATGCATGGACACCTAACGGCCGGATCGCTCCAAATTTGTGGAATGCATGGTACCTCCCCAACTGTAACTGTGATGAAAATTGCAAGGTCAAACAAACCCATGACTGATCGGTCTACCATGACATGCATCCAGAGGATTTTCGATTATGTGAACTTGTAGTACCAGATAGGTTAACGTATAGTCGTATACACTAGACGGCGCCTCTACGTACAAGGAAATCACCATCTACGCGGGTGCAACAACAGTTGTCAGGTATACAACCTAGCTACGAATTCGTTACGGCTTTGCTTGCACCACGCTCGAAGCGACCCGCCGGCCGGCCTGTACGTACGGGCATCGAGCTCCGGCCGTCCTCCCTCCACGCCGGCATGCAGCGCGACCATGACCGGCCACCAAACGCGCCGTGTAGTCGCCGGGCGGACTTTCTGAAACTCACGCAACCTCTTCCTCCTCCGTTCCCTTATGGAGTTGGGGGTTTTAATTGTTGCGTTCGAAAGTCACCTCCAACACCTCACAGCTATGTATATGTACATATCCGCCCAAACGTTCTACTTATACACGTAACACTCGCCGCTCTTCTGATGAAGTAGTTGCGCATATATACAGACGACCAAATACCACGGACGGACCAAGTACTCTGTTAAATGCTCTGCTCCGCAGTGGTACACTGTAGTTTGCGCGATAATGTAAGCTGTGCCCAGTAGAAACGTGAGTCCACAACTGCAGTACCCACTAAGAGCATCTCCAGTCGCGTCCCCCAAAACGTCCCCCAAAGCGATTTGGGGCGCGCCGGACAAAAAAAAGCGTTCCAGCCGCGTCCCCCAAAACCCTTTTTCGTCCGGCGCGCCCCCATTCGGTGTCCGGCGCCCCGAGCCCGTCCCCGTCCCACAGGGGACGCACCGGGGACGCCGGACACAACGAAAAGCGAGGCGGGGAGTGGCGGGGCCGACCCGTCAGCGGCACAATTAATTTAAACCTAACCGTCGCCTACCTCGCTCGCCGTCGCCTTCCACGCCGCCGCCTTCATCATCGTCGGAGATGGACGTGGAGCCGGACGTCCTGTTCGAGTTCGTCCACGTCCTCAAGGGCGACCCGCGCGGCATCCAGAGGCTGCCGGACTCCTTCGCCGAGTACGTCGGCGGCGTACGCCCGCGCACGATGCATCTGCGGGAGCATTCGTGCGGCTACGCCGGTGGATCGTCAAGGCGATCTACGACGCGCGCGGCAAGATGTACCTCAACATCGGCCGGGAGAAGTTCGCGCGCCACCACAGCCTCCAAGCCGGCTTCATCCTCGTGTTCTCCTACTTCGACAACAGGGACATGAAAGTCAAGGTCTTCGACGAGAGGCGCCGCCTCCGGGACTACCACGTCGACGGGGACGACGACGAGCACCGACGAGGAGGACGACTGAATGAGTGTTGTTTCTTCGCAGCGAATACGTGCACGGAGTTTTCTGCCTGTTCGCCTCATCGGTAGAACCAACAAGGGCACCATCCTCCCGCTGGATTTTCCAGGTTTAGGTGACTGGGTGTGCCCTCGAGTGTTCTTTCTTAGCAGCGAACACACGAAACCTTCGATGCACGGCCTAGTTAGGTTTAGTTTCTTTGCAATATTTTATATTTGTGTCCACCATGGTTCAAACTATGTATTAGTTTGTGGAAAACCATGTTCCAAACTGTGTTTTCGTGTAAACCACGTTCCAAATTATGTATTAGTTTGTGGAAATTGAAATAAAAATGCTAGAAAAATTATTTTAAATGTTTGGGGGCGGCGTTTGGGGGACGCGGCTGGGGAGCGACGTCCCCCAAACGCGGCACGAACGAAACACGTCCCCCAAACGCTCGATCCGGCGCGGTTTGGGGGACGGTTTGGGGGACGCGGCTGGAGATGCTCTAAGCCTGTTAAAAAAATTAAAAGGATTTGAACACATTTATGTTTGAACAACACTGATTCATTTTCGATGCCTGTGATTTTCTGACGCCAAAAATGACCGTGACGTACATCATTTTTTTATTGAAGTTTCTCCACCGGACGGGGAGGATATGAATCCGGGTGCACGTGCACCCTATAATGAAAAATTCTAAAAAAAATGTTATTTTAAAGTTTCAGAAACATTTTAAAAACCTCACGCATGTATGTCCAATATTGATACTTATTTATGCATATTTTGTCATAAAAAAAGATCATGTATGACCTACACATAAATGCGAAAATGAGATTTCCTATTACACAACTAATCATTATAGTGCAATTTATTTAGTTATTTTTGTGTAAGCTACATACAAGTGTATTTTTCTATGAAAACTTACGCAAGTAAGAATCAACAGTATGTACACGAAAAAATTATTTTAATTTTTTTGTGATTTTCAAATACTCCCTTGATTCATATTACTTGATGCTAAAATAGATGTATATACAACTAAAAAAAATATATACAATTATATCAGCATCAAGTAATAGGGATCGGAGGGAGTAACAATTTTTTTAACGGGAGAGGTCTACATACGAAAAGAAAAGGAACGGGCCGGCAACACTCACGTACTTAGCGTACAGGTCGTACCTAGCGGACAAGTTGAATCGTCCACGAAGCAAGACACCAACACAACATTGCACGAATCTTGATACTTAAAATTTGATGGCTATGAATTCGACTGAGCACTAATTTAGTTCTCAGCTAGTTAAAAACTAGCAAATCCCTTTATAAAAATGTTAATGGCTCCTTGATTTATAAGATTGAAAAATCATAAGAATAAAAAAGTCATATAATTAAGATGGTATGCCTACTCTCCCCCCCCCCTCCCCCATGAAATGGAGGTAGTACCACGGCCTCTACATCGAACATATGGATACATCATCTTTATTCTTGATTCATTTAACAAAGATATGAAAAAGATCATCAATTAAAATAGTCGAAGCCACCACACACACACACTAGCTACACACTCGACAACGAGTCAAAATCTTGTCAGCATGGCCTTATTCTCTAGATACAATGGAAACTCTCATCAACTAGGAACCAGGAATATGGCATACGCTGAGACACTCACTAAGCAAAATGAAAATGTTCATTCGGTCTAGTAGACTCTTAGCGAGCATCTTATGCACATACTATAGAAGCCGTCACCACCATTAACAACTGGTCCATCTTAAAGGTACAGATCTACGTAGCCCCTAGCAGACCTACCGTCAATGCTATTTTGTCCTTAAACTATTTATTTACTTTAGGAAATATACCAAGTCAATGCATCAATTAATCAAAATTTATTTAGATAAATATTTTAGTACTTCTTAAAATTTGTAACTTATTCGAATATTACAAGCAATCTCCGGAGAATCCACACCGCTAGGCATAGGAGGGTGGCACATGACAGCAGCGAAGTTGGAATCCCCATGTAGTGTTTGTTGTACCTGGGAGGTCATGGGGTTGTAGTCCGCAACTATGTCCCGACGTCATTGGGTCTATTGTTATAGTATTTGCGCATGGTGGTATATCTTTTGTTGAACACGAGTAATTTCATTAATCAACGAGTATTCTTCGCTGTGTATTACTATTCTAACTAATCTCTATGGTCACCTATTATTTGCAGTAAAAATTAAACTCATCGGTCATATTTCTTTGTTGATTTACACATGAATAAATTTAATAGTTTGCAATACATATATTTATGTTTATTTGAACTATTATGAACAATTTGTATACTGGAAAACATGTGCATCATTGTACATGTGGTGATAATCTAATTTATTAAGACAATCTCATATCATATAACTCAAGCTGGGTCGATAAACATGATCGCACCATATACATTTGTTTATATTGCTTTTTTTTTTCAACATGCAGATGAAGCATGGATTTTTCTTAATTTTCCTTCGTAAATAAGTTTACCATTTTTTATATAAGCACAAGTTTACACTTTAGATATATGTAAATAACGTGTATGTCAAGTGTCATCTATATATGAGTGCTTGCATATATACTTTATAACTTCAATACCATCAAATATCTACATAGATGTTCTAGGACCGATGACTTCTTTACCGAATACTTAGCATGCTGACGTTGTGGACGGTGTGGGCATTCTCAAACTAAATAAAATAAAACAAAAATAGTATGTACATTTTTTAGATTTATGAAGAAGCACAAATCACAATGCAAAAACTAGTTCTGCCGTCAGGCCATCGTGAACCATGAATCATCAACGAAAACTTGCAAATTCTGTCAGATAACATACAAAGGTTGTTGGTTGATGTAGTGAAAAAATTGTTGCAGGCAGGTTCGACGCGGGCTTTGTCCCACCGTCAATAAAACAGAGCTCACGCACCGCCATCACATTATTTTGTCCCACAAACAGGAGGTGGCTTAAGCTCCAATCCACTCCTCACAAACCTTGCTTGCTTCAAACCTACTTGATCGCTGCCTCTGGTTCTCCTCAGTCCTCACTCGCTCTCTCGCCAAGTGAGCTTGCGGTGTTCTTGCCACGCACGATTCCTCCGACATCTACCTGACCATATATACGCACCACCAGGCAACGATCGGAGGAAAGCAAACAAACCTTCGGTCAGTCGACCGATCGCAATTCCAGCCATTCATCGACGTACGTCGGCTCATCGGAGGAAACCCAATGGGGCGGCTGTCGAGCGGCGGGCAGCTGGCGAAGCTCCGCAAGGGGCTGTGGTCGCCGGAGGAAGACGAGAAGCTCTACAACCACATCATCAGGCACGGCGTCGGCTGCTGGAGCTCCGTGGCCAGGCTGGCGGGGCTGCACCGGTGCGGCAAGAGCTGCCGCCTGCGGTGGCTGAACTACCTCAGCCCCGAGGTCAAGCGCGGCAGCTTCTCGCAGCAGGAGGAGGACCTTATCGTGGCCCTCCACGAGATCCTCGGCAACAGGTGGTCGCAGATCGCGTCGCATTTGCCTGGGCGGACGGACAACGAGATCAAGAACTTCTGGAACAGCTGCGTCAAGAAGAAGCTCCGGCAGCAGGGCATCGACCCCGCCACGCACAAGCCCATGGTCACCGACGCGGCCACGGCGGCATTGCCGGACGCGCGCGAGGAGGACCTGAAGCCGCTCGTTGCCGCCGCGGCTGTGGACGGCGGCGTGGCTACGAGGCAGTCCTCGGCGTTCGACCCGTTCCCTGTGTGCGCCGACTTCGGCGCCGGGTTCATCGACGGACTCGGGGCGGCATTTTACGGCCAGTTCGTCGGCGGGGTGAAGCGGGAGGGCGCGGAAGAGGACGCTGGGTTCGGCGCCGGCGACTACAGCAGCGTGCTGGACGTGTCGGAGAACCTGGGCTACGGAGATAGCTCCAGCAACAGCAGCAGCTGGAACGAGGTGGGCATCCTTCTGGACGCCGACGAGGCCTTCGCCTCGATGGAGCACAAGTTCTCGCTGTCCACCTGCCAAGAGCATAGCCTCCTCGCAAATTTCGATTTCAACTTGTGCCCCGATCAGTAGAAAACTCTGCTTTCTAATTGGTGGATCGCCGCTCGATCTCGTGCTAGCCCCTCCAAATGCAGAACAATGGCTAATGCGGACCGCACGCGCACGTCGCCATTGGCCGGTGCATGCGCGCTGTCGTCGCTCGCCTGCACTGCACGGTGGTCGGCCAATCCATCTTCTTTCACCGGCCCTGCATTGCCTCCGTCAAGGGAAAAACAGGTCCCAGTGCCAGAACCCAGAAGCAGCTTCGTGTCTCGTTAATGGAGTAAGACCGAAGAAAAGTGCATCCAATTGATGCAAATCTTTTGCTGACGTTACAAGTCCGACGAAGACTTCTCACCTAACTAGAAAGTCATATTCTGGCATGCAAATAAAAGGTTGAGGCTTCTCTTTATAAGTTTGTTCTTTGGGATTTGTTAGTTCTCTAGAAGAGAACTAATTTCATGCTCAGTCAAATCTTGCAACATTTGATTTGTATCGTGATTCGTGCTAGTCATAAGTTGCAATTGAAATTTGATAACATCTAGTTCTCAGTTGACTGAAAAATAGTCATACTCTTGCTCTTTTGCCGACCTCTTTTTAATTTACTTTTGTACATTTGAAAAATATATAAGATGTATACACACTATGAAACCCTATTGTGTACAGCTTCAAAAGGGCTTCTCACGCCAGTTACGGACGGACAGAAGCCAAACGACAGGAGCTGTTCGGCATTGCCCGGTACTGCCTTCAATCCTAAATACTCTTCACTGGTTAAATGAACCTACACATAATTTGACCTACATTTTGCTTAAATGGCCGAGTTGTTAGTACGTGTCACCAAGGTTTTTATTCTTGGCCGTGGTATATAAATATGTACCGCGGAAACCGAAAATTTCATTCCCCTTTGAGAAAGGTGGCTACCGGCCAAAAAAAAGCGCAACATTTTGAATTTCCAACAAAATGGGGTTAAATAGGGTCCATATGCTACATCAATGACAGTGTTAAGCCATGGCGTGATGGCAAGTCAGTTGAGACAGGCAAGGTCATGGTATCGAAATATCGAATAATCACAACCGCCTCACATTATTTTCCGACTTTTATCTCTCTTCGCGGATAAAAGATAAAAGAAATATTTTAAGATGTATGAACGGTTGTTTGAACCGCGACAAGTTTGCCACACAGAGCGTGCTAGCCACTGGGCCACGCAATATACTGGGAGCAATTTCGGTAGCGAAGCACTTTCGCTTATGTTGCAGTTTAAAATTTTGAAATTTAAAATTGGTTTGAGTGAACTTAGATGGTAAAACACCGAGAATTCTGGTATTAATAGAAACCAGATATTCCAGTCCCCTTCGGTCCGTGGGACCTTTAGGTCAACATATACGGTGGCCAGAAATTTGTCAATGATTTTCGCCTCCTTAATTATGGAGACCAGCTTAGAAGTACTGGGCGCCAAGATGAATTGGCATGTGTTTCTGATTTATCATGAACTTCTGATTGTTCCTTTCATGCATGTCTCTCCGCCTGGGTCTATTTTCTTGCAACTTATGTTCCACTAGTTAATGAAATTGCAGAGCTCATGCTGGTTTGTTTTTTTAGCTCTTCCTATGAACTAATGAAATAATAACTAGCTGAAACACGTGGCAACACCACATATGCATGTGTTTTTTATCCGAGATCCATGTCGATGCAATGATTTTGGAACGTCATCACGCCCAACCGTGCAAGGCGCGCGATCGCTTCACGAGACTAAAATTCTCACGTTAGCTGCTTATAATTTTCTATTTGTTGGTTTGTTTTGCTGCTTTCTCTGCATCTATCTCGAACATGATCATCCATTATATGTACAGTTCATACATTTGACAGTGTTGGTAGTTTCTCATTGATTAACACAGTAATCCGGTGGGTATACCACACGTTGGAGTTGGGATTTTTCAACCTCTCCAATCGATTCCCTTAACGGTTGATCCTTTAGTTGAAAATCGTTCCCCCGTACGATCTCCTAATCCTAGACGACGATCAAATCACACTTAGCGTGCCACTTAAGTCAAGGGGACGCACTTACGTTCCATGACCACGATCTCCAAGCCGACGTGTCATCGATCAGAAAAGCGTACTAATTAATTACGGCAGCCTTTTCAATCAGGAACTGATTGATCGATCAAGGATCGCACTAGCTAGCCCAGGTAGGGAGTGACCACAAGTCATTCTTGTTCTGTTGAAACAGGTGATCACCAAAATTCAAGAATGGATAGGTACATGCATGGTCATGCACACATGCTGCACGCACAATCCAGAGCCAAACGAACAGATGATTTAATCAATTTGCTGTTTCCAGATTCCCCCTGGACAAACACGGCGGCTAGATTATTCCATCACAAACTGTTCCTGATCAGCATCTTATCCGACTTATGTGATCTCTCTCCTTGTCCTCCATTGAAAAGAGCAAAAGTAAGGAACCAAGCAGGCAGCGAGAGGAGGGGGCATGCTTGATTTCCATGATTCCTTTTACATGACATGTCGTTCATCCGTCCTGGAAAAGATTTATCCCTTTTTCCCGAGGGGGACAAGCGTATCACCATCCTCTCAACTTCTCAATTCCGTTTGACAAATCCCCGCTGCCGCAAGCTGTACGCAACAACGGCAGCCTGCTCGTTTGTGCCGACACTTCGCCGGTCAACTTCCCTCCCCGAACGTGCCTCGGAAGGGTCGGCGAGATTTGTCGGACGAGCTACAGTACGCGTAGCCAACTTGTCAGCTCGATGTAACTGAAACCTGAATATCTGATGCGTGCCGCATGCCTACTTATAAGCTCATCGATCTTGCTTTCGACACTTGCTTGTTTCTGCACCGATGAGTCATCCGGTAGCATTTGTCGTGATTAATTAGCCTGACACAGGCGTCTTGTCTAGTGACACTGAGGTTTTCATGAAGACACCCAAAATTTCAAGGGGTCATCGTCAGGGTCAGAGAGGGATTTCATGGGAAGCAACCAGCATGCATATGATTTTTTTTTGATAGTGGCATGCATATGATTTTCGTGCACCTTCTAACGCAGAATATTATCAGTTCTTTGTCTTGTGTGTGGCTGACAATTACATAGACATAGGATTATTATTTTTAAGGTGGTTGCGACGGGTGTGCGCCTTTTCACCGGGGTAATAATGGCTCCTAGTGATGCATCACGGGAAGCTTGGATTTGAGGTTCACCTAATCACTTGATAACGAAAACTGCGGACACTATATTGCTTACATCCTGTGCACATTTCAAATCAAGACTCTTTATTGGTTAGGTTCTGTGAACAGGAGTTCGATCCGTTGGGGTATCAATCACTGAATTATTTGTCTGTAAGCCCACTCTCGCAGAATGATTCCTCTTCTAGATTGCATGCTTGTTGAAGCATAACCATGATTAAAATCTAAGACCAGCGAATTAAAACCCCCGCAAGAAGAAAAAAAACATCATCTAACTAAAAAAACAAAACATACATTACTATACATCCCAAAAACCTGTCTAGGAAGCTTACAAAAGCAGAATACGACAGATTAACAGTGCTCATGACACTACATTTCAAAGTGTTCCCTTTCACAAACTTCCCTATGACATGTACTCACTGGAATGTTATCATTACCTACCTGGATTATCCAGTTTCCAGCACATCATGCCTAATGAAGTTGGTACGTACCCATTTCAAAAAAAAAAAAAAAATGAAGTTGCTATGGACAAGCAAGAAACAATCCGAAGATGGCAGCCTGCATTAGGTGAGCTAGCTAGGGGTAAGGTGCCAGCTTAATTAATTAGTACTACGTTTAGTTGGTTAGCATGGCTTCGAATACAAGTAGCTCTCTCATCCGCCCATTGTACCGAACAAATCGATCATGGAGTTTACTCATGCAAGTCCAGTGCATATCACGCTATCTGTTGCGACGGCATCGTCACCCTAGCACTCAGTTTGTGCTAACACTGCACCTGCACCAATAGCTGTCCATAAACAAAGGAGAAATATGTGTCCTCTCATGTTTATATAATTCCAATATGATTAATTGTCAATTGATTTGATCCGTGGCGCGATTTGGTAGCTCTAGTGGGAGAAACTGCTTAGACCAACAATCAGAATAAAAATCTACCTCACACTAGTTCTAATAAAATCACCGGGGAACCCAACCCACGCCCTGTACGAGGGGGTTCGATTGGGGGGGGGGGCGGCGCTGCCAGCAAACAACACGTTGGATTCTCTTCAATCTAGCTCACATGGTAGTGATATACACTCAGGGCCAGGCCGACGAAATTCGGATCATTATCTGAAACTATAAAATGAGGCCCTATCTCACTGTAAAAATATAACTAATAAACAATTATAACATATATATATATGCCTTAAATGGACGTTCAAGCTTAAAAAAAACTACTCTCAACACCCATAAATTTTAAACTCGTGATAAAATTATCTTTAAAGTAGTTTTAAAAGGAAATTTATGGTTTAAAAACCAGACCAGACCATTAGTCCTAAAAAAGGCCTACATCAGATTTTTAAGATAATATTATCTTAAAATGGAGCCCCATCAAATTTACCTTATTCAAATGGTTTTGATGCATGTAAAGGTATCTCAAGAAGTATATGCATATAGATAAACCTATTATAAGAACTATCCCCACAAGAGGAATGTAATATGGCTATTTCAAATTTACCTAAATCTGTATAAATTAAAAATGTAGCAATTGTTTGCGCGGAAAATAATTATTTAATTTGAATATGAGAAGTTAAGGTATCACAGATAACATTTTTGACATGTTTAAGATTTGAATTAGAAATCTATTTCGAATAGAAGGTATAGTGTTATTATAAATGAAGCTTTTTAAATATTCAATGTTACTAAAATGAATAGTCAAATATTTATATCGTAGGCATCAATTAGAATAGAAAAAAATAATAGAAAGAAAGTAACAATAGTTGCTGCTAGCGGGATTTGAACTTCAAACCCCCTAGTTAGCAATCTAGCACGCTTGATCCCTAAAACTAACTTAGCTTAGCTTGTTTCATGATGATGCACTAAGATTACTCATAGTGGGAGTAACATAGGTAGTAATAACATATAAGTCAACACATTTTGGTGACATCGCATGACAATAAATGAAAAAAAAAGTGATGCGGTAACTAGCTATGTTATAATAACATCACACGTCTAAGAAAAGATGATTCTGCAATATAATAAATATGAGTTTGCATGATACCACCTCCATCCTAAAGCTTAAGGCTTATATTTTCTCAGAAAGTCAAACAAAGTAAAATTTGACCAAAATTTTAGAAGAATCCATCAACAAATATCATATTTTAGACATACCATATGAAAATATATTTTATTATCTATCTAATGGTATTGATTTTATATTTTGCATCTTAACGTTTTTGGTAAAACTTGGTAAAACTTAACATATTTTGACTTTCTAAAAATAATATAAGTCTTAAGCTTCTGGATGAAGGTAGTACCATATAAAGATAGTAACACATATTAGTAACAACGTGCATGTTACTACTATGTGTTACTCTTCGCTATGACTAGCCTAATATTCACTTATTTTGGGTATGCCGGCACCCTCTCCAACGGCAAGCTTAGGGAACTGCTCGAGACGAGGCAGATAAAATTTTGAGAACCTTCTCTTCCCTCTCCAAAAAATGCTTTTCTGGTAGTGAGTTTTTGTCGGGATGCTCTAACCTTTTCTAAAAAAAAACGCATTCCCAAAACTAACCACGCATTCGAATCCTCGTGAAAGCCTCGCATATCTATCCATCCACACCGCCTCTCCACCCGATTCAACGCGCTCATTAATCATCCTTTATTAAAAAATATTTTTTTAGAGCCAAACCAATTAATGCTCACGTTTTCTTTCTCTCATTCTGCATAGTACAAAAACAACATATTGATCGATATCTCCATCATCAATTCCCGGTGAGTACAGTACTAGCTAACATCCATGGCGAGTGCAGGCAAGGAGACTGCGGCGATCCCCGGCGGCGCCGGCCGACGCGTCTTGATGTTCCCCCTGCCGTTCCAGGGCCACATCAACCCGATGATGCAGCTCGCCGACGTGCTGCACTCCCGGGGCTTCGGCATCACCGTCTTTCACCTCGGCTTCAACGCCCCGGACCCCGCGGGCTACCGCTTTGTCCCCGTCGGCACGGGCGTGCCGTCCGGTGACCTCTTTCCCACCGGAAGTGACGCCGACTTCGCCGGGGCGCTGCAGCGCATCAACGAGCGTCTGCAGGCGCCGTTCGAGGACATCCTCCGCGAGGTGCTGGAGGAGGAGGAGAGACCGCCGGCGTGCCTGGTGGTCGACTCGAACTTCCGGGGGATGCAGTTGGTCGCTGAGCGGCTGGGCGTGCCCACGCTGGTACTGCGAACCGGCGGCGCTGCCTGCCTCGTGGCGTACATGGCCTTTCCGGCGCTCTGCGACAAAGGCGTCCTCCCTCCACAAGGTACTCCTAACTGTTGACACCAGTACACCACTGTCTGCATAGAGACAACCGATCGACAACTACTCCAGTAGAAGAGTACTGTTTTCTATGGTTGGAAACTTGGAATAGTCTCACATGTTTCGTTAATATTTTTTCCTTTTTTTCTCCTTTTGGAGAATGCTCAATTCCACGTATAAAGGTTTATTGCCAAATTCAGTTACTTCTAAAGCAGCAACCCAGGCACAAAGAAATCTTTTGATTGATCGACAATTGACATAGTCACTTCCCCTTGCTTTAACTGCAATAAAATATCATCAGCCCCTACCAAAGGCACTTGTTCTTTTATATATGCTTCTTATGTTCAAAGCGTTGGGTGAAAGCTCACACATTACACTAGTAGTCTTTTAGAGCATCTCTAGCTGAAAGCCTAAATTTTAGAGGATCAAAAGCTTCCCTATCATTTAGAAGAAGAGCAATTTTAGTCCTCTAATATTTTGTTGTTCCTAGTCAGTAAGCCAAACTACTATTTTTAACTTCGTAAATCCTAGTTTCTATTCCACTTTAAATCAAACACTTTGTATGCACTTCTAAATTGAGACAAGCATAGTAAAACAAACACCTATTGATTCAAACATAGTCACTTCCCCTTGTTTTAAGTGTAATAAAATATCATCAAGCACTACCAAAGGCACTTGTTCTCTTATAAGCTTCTTGCGGTTCAAGCGCTGCGTGGTATCTCACACATTCCACTACTAGTCTTTTGATTCTACACATATTTAAGGTTCTTAATCCTCACATTGCTTGCCCACTGGATGATATCACTTTCTTGCCAAATTCCAGATGAATCGCAGCTGGACATGCCATTGGATGATCACCAACCACTCCGGCTGCGTGACATGGTGTTCTCAGCCACCACTCCACATGAGACGATGTCCACATGCCTACAACGCATTGTAGAATCAGCGAAGCATTCTTCTGGTCTCATCATCAACACCTTCAGCGACCTAGAAGATGCCAGCCTCCGAAAGATCGCCGATGGCGCGGGCGTCCAAGTGTACGCGATCGGGCCGCTTCACAAGATATCTGGAGGTGCCCAAAGTAGCCTGCTGGCTCAGGATCGAACTTGTTTGGATTGGTTGGACAAGCAGGAGGCTGCGTCCGTTCTTTACGTGAGCTTTGGGAGCTTGGCATCCATGAATGAGGAAGAGCTAGTGGAGACTGCATGGGGATTGGCAAACAGCGGCATGCCGTTTCTTTGGGTGATCAGGCCCAACCTGGTTCAATGTTCAGAGAAGGTAGGTCTGCCTGATGGCTTCCAGGAATTGACACATGGCAGGGGAATGGTGGTGAGCTGGGCTCCACAGCAAGAGGTTCTTGGGCACCACGCAGTTGGGGGCTTTTGGACTCATAACGGCTGGAACTCGACATTGGAGAGCATATGCGAGGGTGTTCCGATGATCTGCAGACCCCATTTTGCCGATCAGATGATAAATGCTAGGTATGTACAAGAGGTGTGGAAGATAGGGTTTGAGTTGGTGGGTAAGTTGGAGAGGGGGAAGATCGAGAGCAGTGTTAGAAAATTGTTGGGCCAAGAAGAAGGTGAAGAGATGAGGCGAAGAGCAAGCGATATCAAGAACAAAGCATCCTGGTGTATTAAGAAAGGAGGCACTTCACTAGCTCAAATTGATATGTTGGTGAATCGCATAATGTCATTTTAAGACTTTTTCCATTGGGACAATATTCATTTACTATTTTCAGATAGATTCATTAGCGAAACTTATAATCATAGATTTGTCTTTGCATATGAGTGAGCTCTATATATCGCTTAATTCATTTTTTCCTCTACTCCATAGAACACAAGCTATGTATGTTAGTCGAGTCATATAATGAAGGAAAAGGATCCAATTCCGCCCGAGGCTACCTAACCTATACGGTCACAGGTTGCTCCACAAGCACACAGATAATTTTATTACAGAAATATTGCGACGCATGATATGATGCAACCCAACTTAAGCTTACCACTTGGCAAAATCAGAGCCTGGCACCGTTCCTCTAATTTGAGGACGGAGCAAAAGATTTGCTGACATGCTCCTCGTTTCCCCGCCAATTCAGCCAGCAAATCCCTCCACGCCCGATTCTCTCCAGTCCGTCAGGTGTTCGGTATAATACACATTTCTACATTTGAGTTGATTTATCAATTTTAGACATAGGAATTGCAAATCATTTTGTTTGTAACATATGAATTGCAAGGCATGTTGTATGTAATATAGGAATTGCAAACACCTGAGATGAGTCCATCCATGAGAGTTTCGATGAGTCGGTTTTGAGCCTTCCCTTTGAGTATCATAATGTTGGTAGCCATGTCCAAATTTTTCTTGAGATGTGCTAACATTAAAAAACAGGAGTCGTAAACTTTGCTTCAGATGTTCTTATTGTTTTTTTTTTTGATAGACTCCCACTACCATATTCAATTTTATTTATGTGATTTCAATCATTTGTTGCCTTCAGGGCTATTCATTATTTGTTTAATTATCATAATTTGGATGATTGTATTATAGATTGTGTGACGTTGAACTAGTAACTTTGATTTAGATTCCTGTTAAATTACAGATTGGTTGGAGTAGTCATGCATATTCACATTTTAGAAGGCCGATTTTGTCATATCTGTCTTGGCTGGAAGCGTGCCATAGTTGTACCATTTTTCTTGTAGTACCGGTATTGCTGGATCTTTTATGGCGGTGCTCATGCCATACCGGTACGTACCGAAAAAAGGTTTGCGTGTTTATCGCAAAACTCATTTGTGGTAAATTCACATCATTCAAATTATCTTGGTAGTTGGATCTAAATATTATGGCTCGGACTTAATAAAATAGTATTAGTCACCTAACTTATTTGATACGGTTAAAGTTTATTTTGTCAGATGGACCCGCACAAAATATTATTAGTCACTATTTATCACCTAACTTAATTGACACAGTTGCTATTGATTATGTCATCGTCTTGAACGTGGGCCTGCAATTATTTAACAATTCATGTGTAGGACCCTATGGATCGTTGTGTCACTAAAGAAAAATCAAACATTATGTTGGTAGCTACCCCTGGATAGAACGTGGTAATTGCAAAGAAAACAATAACGTGGCTGAGAGCAGGCTCAAAAGTGGTGCCAACCACCTCGAAAAAAAAAGTGGTACCAACTGGTGTTCGGTATAATACACATTTCTACATTTCAGTGGCGTCCCCAATCAATTTTAACCAGTTCCTAGAGAAAGAAAATCTTAAGAGCAACGGTAGCAACTTCACCGACTGGTTCCGTCATGTGAGGATCTTCCTCAATGGCGGAAATCTGCAATATGTGCTTGATGCACCGCTAGGTGACCCTCCTGCAGAAACTGAAACCGATGAAGTAAAGAATGTTTACGCGACTCGGAAAACTCGGTACTCTCAAGTTCAGTGTGCCATCCTGTGCAGTCTGGAAGCCGATCTTCAAAAACGTTTTGAGCACCACGATCCACATGAGTTAATCAATGAGTTGAAAACTATCTTTGAAACTCATGCGGCCGTGGAATGCTATGAAGCATCGAAACACTTCTTCAGTTGCATGATGGAAGAAGGTAGCTCCGTTAGTGAGCACATGCTCGCCATGACCGGGCATGCGAAGAAACTCAGTGATTTGGGAATAGTGATTCCTAACCGGTCGGGGATTAATCGTGTCCTTCAATCACTGCCACCTAGTTACAAGAACTTTGTGATGAACTACAATATGCAGAACATGAACAAAGAGTTACCTGAACTCTTCTCCATGCTGAAATCTGCTGAGATTGAGATCAAGAAAGAGCACCAAGTGTTGATGGTCAACAAGACCACCAGTTTCAAGAAACATGGCAAGTCTAAGGGAAAATTCAAGAAGGGTGGCAAGAAAGCTGCCACGCCTCCTGTGAAACCTAAGACTGGCCCTAAGCCTGATGCTGAGTGTTATTACTGCAACGAGAAGGGACACTGGAAGCGTAATTGCTCCAAGTATTTGGCGGATCTGAAGAGCGGCCTTTTCAAGAAGAAAGAAGGTATATCTGATATACATGTTATAGATGTTTATCTTACTGGTTCTCGCACTAGTACCTGGGTATTTGATACTGGTTCGGTTGCTCATATTTGTAACTCGAAACAGGAACTAAAGAATAAACGAAGACTACTAAAGGATGAAGTGACGATGCGTGTTGGAAATGGATCCAAAGTCGATGTGATCGCTGTCGGCACACTTCCTCTACATCTACCTTCGGGATTAGTTTTAAGCCTCAATAATTGTTATTTTGTACCCGCGTTGAGCATGAACATTATATCTGGATCTTGTTTAATGCAAGACGGTTATTCATTCAAGTCTGAGAATAATGGTTGTTCTATTTTTATGAATAATATCTTTTATGGTCGAGCACCTGAAAAGAATGGCTTATTTCTATTAGATCTCGATAGTAGTGATACACATATATATAACATTGATGCTAAACGAATTAAATTGAATGATAATTCTACTTATATGTGGCACTGTCGTCTTGGTCATATTGGAGTGAAACGCATGAAGAAACTCCATACCGATGGATTACTTGAATCACTTGACTTTGAGTCACTTGATAGATGCGAAGCATGTCTAATGGGAAAAATGACTAAGACTCCATTCTCTGGTATTATGGAGCGAGCTACAGACTTATTGGAAATCATACATACGGATGTGTGCGGACCAATGAGTGTAGCATCGCGCGGTGGTTATCGTTATGTTCTAACCTTCACAGATGATCTGAGTAGGTATGGGTATATCTATTTCATGAAACATAAATCCGAAACTTTTGAGAAGTTTAAGGAATTCCAAAGTGAAGTAGAAAATCAACGTAACAAGAAGATTAAATTTCTACGATCTGATCGCGGAGGTGAATATCTGAGTTATGAGTTTGGCATGCATTTAAAGAAATGCGGAATACTTTCACAATTGACACCGCCGGGAACACCTCAACGAAACGGTGTGTCCAAACGTCGTAATCGAACTCTCTTAGATATGGTTCGTTCTATGATGTCTCTTACTGATTTGCCGTTATCATTTTGGAGTTATGCATTAGAGACAGCCGCATTCACTTTAAATAGAGCACCATCAAAATCCGTTGAAACGACACCGTATGAATTATGGTTTAATAAGAAACCTAAGCTGTCGTTCCTAAAAGTTTGGGGTTGCGAAGCCTATGTAAAAAAGTTACAACCGGACAAGCTAGAACCCAAAGCGGAGAAATGCGTCTTCATAGGATACCCTAAGGAAACTATAGGGTATACTTTCTATCACAGATCCGAAGGCAAGATCTTTGTTGCTAAGAACGGAACCTTTCTTGAGAAAGAATTTCTCACTAAAGAAGTGACTGGAAGAAAAGTAGAACTCGATGAGATTGATGAATCTTCACTCATTGATCAGAGTAGCGCAATACCGGAAGATGTTCCTGTGCCGCCTACACCGTCAACAGAGGAAGCTAATGATGATGATCATGAAACTTCAAACGAGATAGCTCTCGAACCTCGCGGATCGACAAGGGAACGTGACACTCCCGATTGGTATGATCCTTGTCTAAATGTCATGATTGTGGACAACAATGATGAAGACCCTGCGACGTATGAAGAAGCGATGATGAGCCCGGATTCCAACAAATGGCAAGAAGCCATGAAATCCGAAATGGGATCCATGTATGATAACAAAGTGTGGACTTTGGTAGACTTACTCGATAGCCGCAAGGCTGTCGAGAATAAATGGATCTTCAAGAGAAAAACAGATGTTGATGGTAATATTACTGTCTATAAAGCTCGACTTGTCGCAAAGGGTTTCCGACAAATTCAAGGTGTTGACTACGATGAGACTTTATCACTTGTAGCGAAGCTAAAATCTGTGAGGATTTTGTTAGCAATAGCTGCATTTTTTGATTATGAGATTTGGCGAGATGGATGTCAAAACGGCGTTCCTTAATGGAGACATTGAGGAAGAGTTGTATATGGTACAACCCAAAGGTTTTGTCGATCCTAAAAATGCTGACAAAGTATGCAAACTTCAGCGTTCAATTTATGGACTGAAGCAAGCATCAAGAAGTTGGAACCGACGCTTTGACAAGGTGATCAAAGACTTCAGGTTTACACAGTGTCATGGAGAGGCCTGTATTTACAAGAAAGTGAGTGGGAGCTCTGTAGCATTCCTGATATTATATGTAGATGACATATTATTAATTGGGAATGATATAGAACTATTAAGCAGTGTAAAGGGTTATTTGAATAATAGTTTTTCAATGAAAGACCTTGGTGAAGCATCGTATATATTAGGCATCAAGATTTATAGAGATAGATCAAGACGTCTAATAGGGCTATCACAAAGTACATACCTGGACAAGATTCTAAAGAAGTTTAGAATGGACGAAAGTAAGAAAGGATTCTTACCTATGTTACCAGGCAAGGTCTTGAGTAAGACTCAAGGTCCGGCTACGGCAGAAGAAAGAGAAAGGATGAGTCAGATCCCCTATGCCTCGGCGATGAGGCTCTATCATGTATGCCATGCTATGTACTAGACCGGATATAGCACATGCTTGTTAGTTTGACTAGCGAGATATCAAAGTGATCCAGGAATGGAACATCTGGACAGCGGTCAAGAATATCCTGAAGTACTTGAAAAGAACTAAGGATATGTTTCTTTGTTATGGAGGTGACCAAGAGCTCGTTGTAACAAGTTACACCGATGCAAGTTGGAACATTGATCCTGATGACTCTAAGTCACAGTCTGGGTACGTATTTATATTGAATGGTGCTGCAGTAAGCTGGGCAAGCTCGAAGTAGTGCACGGTGGCGAAGTCATCAACAGAATCGGAGTACATAGCAGCTTCAGAGGCTTCATCAGAAGCGGTATGGATGAAGAGGTTCATTGTAGAGCTCGGTGTGGTTCCTAGTGCATTGGACCCATTAGTCATCTACTGTGACAACATGGGTGCCATCGCCAATGCACAAGAACCAAGGTCACACAAGAGGCTGAAGCATATTAAGCTGCGTTATCATTCGATTCGCGAGTACATTGATACGTCTCCGACGTATCGATAATTTCTTATGTTCCATGCCACATTATTGATGTTATCTACATGTTTTATGCACACTTTATGTCATATTCGTGCATTTTCTGGAACTAACCTATTAACAAGATGCCGAAGTGCCGGTTCCTGTTTTCTGCTGTTTTTGGTTTCGAAATCCTAGTAAAGAAATATTCTCGGAATTGGACGAAATCAACGCCCGGGTTCCTATTTTCACCGGAAGCATCCAGAACACACGAGAAGGACCGGAGGGGGGCACTGGGCCCCCAGACCATAGGCCGGCGCGGCCCAGGCCCTGGCCGCGCCGCCATATGGTGTGGCCACCCCTTCGACCCTCCTGCGCCGCCTCTTCGCCTATATAAAGCCCCTGGATCGAAAACCCTGATGCATTCGGCGAAAACCACAGAAACCTTCCAGAGCCGCCGCCATCGCGACGCCAAGATCTGGGGGACAGGAGTCTCTGTTCCGGCACGCTGCCGGAGCGGGGAAGTGCCCCCGGAAGGCTTCTCCATCGACACCGCTGCCATCTCCACCGCCATCTTCATCACCGCTGCTGCTCCCATGAGGAGGGAGTAGTTCTCCATCGAGGCTCGGGGCTGTACCGGTAGCTATGTGGTTCATCTCTCTCCTATGTGCTTCAATACAATAATCTCATGAGCTGCCTTACATGATTGAGATTCATATGATGATGCTTGTAATTTAGATGTCATTATGCTAGTCAAGTGAGTTTTACTTATGTGATCTCCGGAGACTCCTCGTCCCACGTGTGTAAAGGTGACAGTGTGTGCACCGTGTGGGTCTCTTAGGCTAGATTTCACAGAATACTTATTCACCTGTTGAATGGCATAGTGAGGTGCTTATTTATATCTCTTTATGATTGCAATGTGTTTGTATCACAATTTATCTATGTGCTACTCTAGTGATGTGTTATTAAAGTAGTTTTATTCCTCCCGCACGTGTGCAAAGGTGACAGTGTGTGCACCGTGTTAGTACTTGGTTTATGCTATGATCATGATCTCTTGTAGATTGAGAAGTTAACTATTGCTATGATAATATTGATGTGATCTATTCCTCCTACATATGCATGAAGGTGACGAGTGTGCATGCTATGCTAGTACTTGGTTTAGTCTGTTGATCTATCTTACACTAAAGGTTACTAAAACATGAGCATTATTGTGGAGCTTGTTAACTCCGGCATTGAGGGTTCGTGTAATCCTACGCAATGTGTTCATCATCCAACAAAAGTGTAGAGTATGCATTTATCTATTCTGTTATGTGATCAATGTTGAGAGTGTCCACTAGTGAAAGTGTAATCCCTAGGCCTTGTTCCTAAATACTGCTGAGTTACTACTGCTTGTTTACTGTTTTACTGTGTTACTACTGCTGCAATACCACCACCATCAACTACACGCCAAGCACTTTTCTGGCACCGTTGCTACTGCTCATACTTATTTCATACCACCTGTATTTCACTATCTCTTCGCCGAACTAGTGCACCTATTAGGTGTGTTGGGGACACAAGAGACTTCTCGCTTTGTGGTTGCAGGGTTGCATGAGAGGGATATCTTTGACCTCTTCCTCCCCGAGTTCGATAAACCTTGGGTGATCCACTTAAGGGAAAACTTGCTGCTGTTCTACAAACCTCTGCTCTTGGAGGCCCAACACTCGTCTACGGGAAAGGAGGGGGAACGTAGACATCAAGCACTTTTCCGGCGCCGTTGCCGGGAGGAAAGGTAAAAAGGCACTCATACTACGGTCCCGGGTAAAGTATTTTTCTCGTTGCCGTCGTGTGTGTGCTCGAAGCTATTTCCTTTAGATCCTGCAATTGCATCTTTTTGTTTCTTGTTTACACTAGTTTGGCATAATGTACAAGAGTGAGCTTCTTATTCTATTTCCTGATTTAAAACATGGATTGTTTGATGCGAAAATTAAAAAACCTATGAAATCTTATTTGCATGCTGGTAGTAATATTAGTATGAACGCTTTGAACACCACTGTTGATAATAATATAGAAAGTTCTAAGCTTGGGGAAGCTGGTTTTCATGATCTTTTTAGTCCCCCAAGCATTGAGGAGAAAATTTTCTTTGATGATACTTTGCCTCCTGTTGATGATTATAATGATAGTGGTCTTTTGGCGCCACCTACTATGAAGAGTAAATTTTGTTGTGATTATACTATGCCTCCTACACTTGATGAGAATAATAATGATAGCTACTTTGTTGAATTTGCTCCCACTACAACTAATAAAATTGATTATGCTTATGTGGAGAGTAATAATTTTATGCATGAGACTCATGATAAGAATGCTTTATGTGATAGTTATATTGTTGAGTTTGCTCATGTTGCTACTGAAAGTTATTATGAGAGAGGAAAATATGGTTGTAGAAATTTTCATGTTACTAAAATGCCTCTCTATGTGCTGAAATTTTTGAAGCTACACTTGTTTTATCTTCCTATGCTTGTTACTTTGCTTTTCATGAACTTGTTTATTTACAAGATTCCTATACATAGGAAGCATGTTAGACTTAAATTTGTTTTGAACTTGCCTCTTGATGCTCTCTTTTGCTTCAAATACTATTCCTTGCGAGTGCATCATTAAAACTGCTGAGCCCATCTTAATGGCTATAAAGAAAGAACTTCTTGGGAGATAACCCATGTGTTATTTTGCTACAGTACTTTGTTTTATATTTGTGTCTTGGAAGTTGTTTACTACTGTAGCAACCTCTCCTTATCTTAGTTTTGTGTTTTGTTGTGCCAAGTAGAGTCTTTGATAGTAAAGTAAGTACTAGATTTGGATTACTGCGCAGAAACTGTTTTCTTTGCTGTCACGAATCTGGGTAAAATTCTCTGTAGGTAACTCAGAAAATTATGCCAATTTACGTGAGTGACCCTCAGATATGTATGCAACTTTCATTCAATTTGGGCATTTTCATTTGAGCAAGTCTGGTGCCATTTTAAAATTCGTCAATACGAACTGTTCTGTTTTGACAGATTCTGCCTTTTATTTCGCATTGCCTCTTTTGCTATGTTGGATGAATTTCTTTGATCCACTAATGTCCAGTAGCATTATGCAATGTCCAGAAGTGTTAAGAATGATTGTGTCACCTCTGAACATGTGAGTTTTTGATTATGCACTAACCCTCTAATGAGTTTGTTTCGAGTTTGGTGTGGAGGAAGTTTTCAAGGGTCAAGAGAGGAGGATGATATACTACGATCAAGGAGAGTGAAAGCTCTAAGCTTGGGGATGCACCCGGTGGTTCACCCCTGCATATATCAAGAAGACTCAAGCGTCTAAGCTTGGGGATGCCCAAGGCATCCCCTTCTTCATCAACAACATTATCAGGTTCCTCCCCTGAAACTATATTTTTATTCCATCACATCTTATGTGCTTTTTCTTGGAGCGTCTGTGTGCTTTTGTTTTTGTTTTTGTTTTTGTTTGAATAAATTGGATTACATCATGCTTGTGTGGGAGAGAGACACGCTCCGCTGGTTCATATGAACACATGTGTTCTTAGCTCATAATATTCATGGCGAAGTTTCCTCTTCGTTAAATTGTTATATGGTTGGAATTGGAAAATGATACATGTAGTAATTGCTATAATGTCCTGGGTAATGTGATACTTGGCAATTGTTGTGCTCATGTTTAAGCTCTTGCATCATATACTTTGCACCTATTAGTGAAGAATACATAGAGCATGCTAAAATTTGGTTTGCATAATTGGTCTCTCTAAAGTCTAGATAATTTCTAGTATTGAGTTTTGAACAACAAGGAAGACGGTGTAGAGTCTTATAATGTTTTCAATATGTCTTTTATGTGAGTTTTGCTGCACCAGTTCATCCTTGTGTTTGTTTCAAATAAGCCTTGCTAGCCTAAACCTTGTATCGAGAGGGAATACTTCTCATGCATCCAAAATACTTGAGCCAACCACTATGCCATTTGTGTCCACCATACCTACCTATACTACATGGTATTTTTCCGCCATTCCAAAGTAAATTGCTTGAGTGCTACCTTTAAAATTCCATCATTCACCTTTGCAATACATAGCTCATGGGACAAATAGCTTAAAAACTATTGTGGTATTGAATATGTAATTATGCACTTTATCTCTTATTAAGTTGCTTGTTGTGCGATAACCATGTTTATCGGGGAACGCCATCAACTCATTGTTGAATTTCATGTGAGTTGCTATGCATGTTCGTCTTGTCCGAAGTAAGGGCGATCTACACCGAGTTGAATGGTTTGAGCATGCATATTGTGAGAGAAGAACATTGGGCCGCTAACTAAAGCCATGATCCATGGTGGAAGTTTCAGTTTTGGACAAACATCCTCAAATCTCTAATGAGAAAAGAATTAATTGTTGTCAAATGCTTAAAGCATTAAAAGAGGAGTCCATTATCTCGTTGTCTATGTTGTCCCGGTATGGATGTCTAAGTTGAGAATAATCAAAAGCGAGAAATCCAAATGCGAGCTTTCTCCTTAGACCTTTGTACAGGCGGCATAGAGGTACCCCTTTGTGAAACTTGGTTAAAGCATATGTATTGCGGTGATAATCCAGGTAGTCCAAGCTAATTAGGACAAGGTGCGGGCACTATTGGTACACTATGCATGAGACTTGCAACTTATAAGATATAATTTACATGATGCATATGCTTTATTACTACCGTTGACAAAATTGTTTCATGTTTTCAAAATCAAAGCTCTAGCACAAATATAGCAATCGATGCTTTTCCTCTATGGAGGACCATTCTTTTACTTTCATTGTTGAGTCAGTTCACCTATTTCTCTCCATCTCAAGAAGCAAACACTTGTGTGAACTGTGCATTGATTCTTACATATTTGCATATTGCATTTGTTATATTGCTTTGCATTGACAATTATCCATGAGACATACATGTTATAAGTTGAAAGCAACCGCTGAAACTTCATCTTCCTTTGTGTTGCTTCAATACCTTTACTTTGAATTATTACTTTATGAGTTAACTCTTATGCAAGACTTATTGATGCTTATCTTGAAGTGCTATTCATGAAAAGTCTTTGCTTTATGATTCAGTTGTTTACCCATGTCATATACATTGTTTTGATCGCTGCATTCACTACATATGCTTTACAAATAGTATGATCAAGTTTATGATGGCATGTCACTCCGTAAATTATCTTTGTTATCGTTTTACCCGCTCGGGACGAGCGAGAACTAAGCTTGGGGATGCTGATACGTCTCCGACGTATCGATAATTTCTTATGTTCCATGCCACATTATTGATGTTATCTACATGTTTTATGCACACTTTATGTCATATTCGTGCATTTTCTGGAACTAACCTATTAACAAGATGCCGAAGTGCCAGTTCCTGTTTTCTGCTGTTTTTGGTTTCAGAAATCCTAGTAAAAAAATATTCTCGGAATTGGACGAAATCAACGCCCAGGTTCCTATTTTCACCGGAAGCATCCAGAACACACGAGAAGGACCAGAGGGGGGCACTCGGGCCCCCAGACCATAGGCCGGCGCGGCCCGGGCCCCGGCCGCGCCGCCATATGGTGTGGCCACCCCTTCGACCCTCCCGCGCCGCCTCTTCGCCTATATAAAGCCCCCGGATCGAAAACCCCGATGCGTTCGGCGAAAACCACGTAAACCTTCCGCAGCCGCCGCCATCGCGACGCCAAGATCTAGGGGACAGGAGTCTCCGTTCCGGCACGCTGCCGGAGCGGGGAAGTGCCCCGGAAGGCTTCTCCATCGACACCGCTGCCATCTCCACCGCCATCTTCATCACCGCCGCTGCTCCCATGAGGAGGGAGTAGTTCTCCATCGAGGCTCGGGGCTGTACCGGTAGCTATGTGGTTCATCTCTCTCCTATGTGCTTCAATACAATAATCTCATGAGCTGCCTTACATGATTGAGATTCATATGATGATGCTTGTAATCTAGATGTCATTATGCTAGTCAAGTGAGTTTTACTTATGTGATCTCCAGGAGACTCCTCGTCCCACGTGTGTAAAGGTGACAGGTGTGTGCACCGTGTGGGTCTCTTAGGCTAGATTTCACAGAATACTTATTCACCGTTGAATGGCATAGTGAGGTGCTTATTTATATCTCTTTATGATTGCAATGTGTTTGTATCACAATTTATCTATGTGCTACTCTAGTGATGTGTTATTAAAGTAGTTTTATTCCTCCCGCACGTGTGCAAAGGTGACAAGTGTGTGCACCGTGTTAGTACTTGGTTTATGCTATGATCATGATCTCTTGTAGATTGAGAAGTTAACTATTGCTATGATAATATTGATGTGATCTATTCCTCCTACATATGCATGAAGGTGACAAGTGTGCATGCTATGCTAGTACTTGGTTTAGTCTCGTTGATCTATCTTACACTAAAGGTTACTAAAACATGAGCATTATTGTGGAGCTTGTTAACTCCGGCATTGAGGGTTCGTGTAATCCTACGCAATGTGTTCATCATCCAATAAAAGTGTAGAGTATGCATTTATCTATTCTCGTTATGTGATCAATGTTGAGAGTGTCCACTAGTGAAAGTGTAATCCCTAGGCCTTGTTCCTAAATACTGCTGAGTTACTACCGCTTGTTTACTCGTTTTACTCGTGTTACTACTCGCTGCAATACCACCACCATCAACTACACGCCAAGCACTTTTCCGGCACCGTTGCTACCGCTCATACTTATTTCATACCACCTGTATTTCACTATCTCTTCGCCGAACTAGTGCACCTATTAGGTGTGTTGGGGACACAAGAGACTTCTCGCTTTGTGGTTGCAGGGTTGCATGAGAGGGATATCTTTGACCTCTTCCTCCCTGAGTTCGATAAACCTTGGGTGATCCACTTAAGGGAAAACTCTTCCTCCCTGAGTTCGATAAACCTTGGGTGATCCACTTAAGGGAAAACTTGCTGCTGTTCTACAAACCTCTGCTCTTGGAGGCCCAACACTGTCTACAGGAAAGGAGGGGGAACGTAGACATCATACATCGAAGATGGAGAAGTAAAGATTTGCAAAGTACACACTGATCTGAATGTAGCAGATCCGTTGACTAAAGCTCTCCCTAGGGCAAAGCATGACCAACACCAGAATGCCATGGGTGTTAGGTACCTTACAATGTAATCTAGATTATTGACTCTAGTGCAAGTGGGAGATTGTTGGAGATATGCCCAAGAGGCAATAATAAAAGTGGTTATTATATATCTTTATGTTTATGATAAATGTTTATATACCATGCTATAATTGTATTAACCGAAACATTGATACATGTGTGTTATGTAAACAACAATGAGTCCCTAGTAAGCCTCTTAACTAGCTTGTTGATTAATAGATGATTAGTTTCATAATCATGAACATTGGATGTTATTAATAACAAGGTTATATCATTGTATGAATGATGTAATGGACACACCCAATTAAGCGTAGCATAAGATCACGTCATTAAGTTATTTGCTATAAGCTTTCGATACATAGTTACCTAGTCCTTATGACCATGAGATCATGTAAATCACTTATACCGGAAAGGTACTTTGATTACATCAAACGCCACTGTGTAAATGGGTGGTTATAAAGGTGGTATTAAGTATCCGGAAAGTATGAGTTGAGGCATATGGATCAACAGTGGGATTTGTCCATCCCGATGACGGATAGATATACTCTGGGCCCTCTCGGTGGAATGTCGTCTAATGTCTTGCAAGCATATGAATAAGTTCATAAGAGACCACATACCACGGTACGAGTAAAGAGTACTTGTCAGGAGACGAGGTTGAACAAGGTATAGAATGATACCAATGATCAAACCTCGGACAAGTAAAATATCACGTGACAAAAGGAATTGGCATCGTATGTGAATGGTTCATTCGATCACTAAGTCATCGTTGAATATGTGGGAGCCATTATGGATCTCCAGATCCCGCTATTGGTTATTGGTCGGAGAGAGATCTCAACCATGTCTACATAGTTCACGAACCGTAGGGTGACACACTTAAGGTTTGATGTTGCAATAGTAGAACTTAAATATGGAATGGAGTTCGAAGTATTGTTCGAAGTCCCGGATGGGATCCCGGACATCACGAGGAGTTCCGGAATGGTCCGGAGAATAAGATTCATATATAGGAAATCATTTTATAAGTTTGAAAATGATCCGGTGCATTTATGGAAGGTTCTAGAAGGTTCTAGAAAAGTCCGGAAGAAATCACTAAGGAAGGAGGAGTCCCGGAGGGACTTGTGGTGACCCGGCATACCACTGCATGGTGTAGTATGCAAGTCTGATATAATACCAATGAAACACCGTTCCACTAGTATTATATCGCTCAGAGTGGTACAACAGAAACATATGCGGGTCCAAGGCATGTCTATAGAATTACAACACTGACTCTATTACATAAGATCAGCACAGCCTCTTACTTTACAATGAGGTAAAACTGCAGATAACTCCAGAAGAACGACTCGTAGTCTAATCCTATCACGAACTCTATTTGTAGAGTATTTAACTAGCTATAGAGGCTAAGAATAGATTCTAGCTAAATAGGAGCTAGGTTTTGGAAGCTAGTTCCCTTCTATGGCTAAACTAGGTTTTCTCCTTGATGGATGTGGTATCTGACTCCTCTGACAGGGTCCTGTATCTTGAAGTAGTTGTTGACTCCTCGGTCTTCGAGTTGCACTGTAGATCCTCCTTCGATGCCTCCATATCTAAGCAGGGGATTTAAGAGTGGGATGAGTACGAGCGTACTCAACAAGTTCATTATAGGAAAGAGGTATTTAATGCACTAGCTACGGCATTAGACCAGAAAGTCTAATACCAATGCAAGTTTTCATAACCATTTCTTCAAAAGGTTGCTTTTTATTCAGAAGAACTATGTCCGTCAGCCTTCACCGGTTTACTAGAACTTCATGGAGCTCCTTTCCGGCCGCGTTCGCAGTTCCATATCCCGGAACAGGGAGTGACAGGTCACGGTTCTTTACACTCTGCAGAGGTGTGTTGCTTTACCCATAAGAGATCTTAACCTTGGTGCCAACCAGGTGTACATTCCTGTCCACACTTCCTATGGTGTGAGGCCCGGTATAAGGTCATAGCCAATCATATTCCTCCGCTACCTCGCACACCCACCCTTTGTTGCAAACCCCGACCCTGGGTCCTCGTCGGTCCACTTACACCATTTAAGGATGGACCCCGACCACGACAACAGTCTGGGATCGAACCAAACTCCTTCGCCGGTAGCTGCAACCCATCATAGACCACATTACCGTGGGGAATTAGAATGGGATCCCCACCCTCAAGTTGTTCCGCAAGCCGCAACCGCTACGGTATGCACAGCATAACCGTGGGGACTTAGAATGGGTTCCCCACCCTCAAGTTGCTCCGCAAGATACAACTGCTACGGTAAGCGCATCCGTTGATGTACAAGAGGTGGAAATACGATTGACTAGTCCGTCCCACTCCAGATCTTAT
The DNA here is from genome assembly GCF_022539505.1 of Lolium rigidum. NCBI lineage: Eukaryota > Viridiplantae > Streptophyta > Magnoliopsida > Poales > Poaceae > Lolium > Lolium rigidum. The sequence continues at coordinate 228,497,053 of NC_061511.1, forward strand.
GGTTAACACGGGTATTACGGCACAAGAATCACTGGCGACATTTGTTGTTTAATCCTAGATGGATACAAACCCTTGCAATGGAACCTCCACCATATCAACACAATCCATGGTTCCATTGCCCACCACATAGTCATATTCATAGTTATGAAAATAGTGGTTTTGGTTTTTATGCAATAGTGATAATCATAGTACTTTGCAAGTAATTTGATAAAGATACTCAAATGACATGTGCAAGTGATGAACTTGCCTTTCTTGACTGCAAGACTATGCAGGCAAGGTCTTCAATACGCAATAACTCCAAATTCTGAAATAGCATCATCGTCCGGTAAGGACGATGTTTAAAAGATTGGCAAGGATGCAATAATGCATAAGTATGAGATGCAATCGCTCTAAGCGTGACCTAACCCCGAAGATTTAGGATTAGTGAGTTGAAATGATTTGTTTAGGGTGTGTTGCACTTTTTAGAGTGATTCGCAAACAAGGTTCTTATTAGGGTCTTATTGTATTAGAATCATAAGCAAGTGGTAACATGTATGGTAACAATCATACATATCAAGGAATAGTAGTTGTATAATAAGTAAAGAGCAGTTGTCAATTTTAAGTCTAATATTGCATGGTTGATGAATACTTGTTATATATTTCAAAAGAATAACTTTTGAAGAACATGTTCTTGAATAAAGAACAAGTATGATAATTAGGGTTTGTGGGGTTCTATGGTTTTCCATGGTTCTAATTGTTTTCTGGAGTAAGTATTAGATGGATCACAACATAGTTGGATTCATCAAAGGCTAGACTTTGTAAGGTGGAGCTAAGCCTAAGCATCTCAAGCCATTAATTATACATGGTTGCTATCAAGGTTGATTCATCTTGCTGGTGATTGCTAGCTAGGGTTGATAGGTTCTTATAAGCGGTGGTTGATGGCTATTCTTAATTTACTTCAAAAGAATAACTTTTGAAGAACATACTTCTTAATTAATAAGAAGTATTATAATTAGGATTTAGGTGGTCTAGGTTTTGCTAATTGATTCACTAAGTAAGGGATGGTGGTTTCCTAAATAGGATGATTCATAATTAGGAAGTACTTGTAGGGTTTAGTGGAATATGGTTAGGTAATGCTCAAGAGTTGGCATAGTTGGTATTGGAGTTCATCATAATGGTGTGAAACTAATTAAGGATGAGTAAGGATAAGATTCTTGGTAATAAGGACTAGGGTTGGTCCTATTTGATCATCTAGATAGGATAGGTGTGCATACATGGAATACTGAATTAGGGATAACAGGGCTCCTACATTTTATGTGGATATGAAAAGTATTTAATTGCCAATTATGGTTCTATGGATCAAAAGGAAACTATCATGATTATATATTCTAACCTAGGGTTTAGGTTAGAAACAAATTAGGGTTCCTATGAATTAATGGAGCTAGGTTCTAAATGAATTTAGGGTTTAGGGTTTTCACATGAAATGATATGGTTGTATTATCATTCCATGTGGAATTTAGGGTTTGCTATTTATCATTTAATTCTATGATTAATAACTTCATGTTAAAGTTGAAGTTATTAATAACTTGGAAAATAAAATAATATGGAATTTGGTATTTTATTATTTTTAAACAATTTATAATTAGGGTAATTATTATTTAGGGTTTTAAATCCTCCTAATAAGGATTTAATAAGTTAATAGAAAAGGAAAATTAATTTTAATGTTTTCCTTATTTACTTACTGGTTTTTATTTATTTTATGAAGTTTTCCTAATTATTGAATTTTAACTGAATTTAGAATTAAAATTAAAGGCTTAAATATCAAGTATTAAATAATTAAATTTTTATTAAAAATAAAAATTTCATTTTATATTTTTATTGGATAGAGTTTTCTTTTCTAAGAATTTTAATATCTTATTTATATTTTTCTGACTTAATATGAATTTTATACAAATTTGCAAAGTTGCAGTAATTATTGAATTGAAATCTAAAAGGAAATAACTAAATACACCCGGCCAGGGTACACCCACGATCAATGACTCGGTGGGGTCCTAGCCACGTCATCCGCCACGGTGGCGTCGAGGTGGCAGGGAAAGGCTGGCTGACGGCCAGTTGCCGACGGTCGCCGGCGCTGGGCTGCTCCCGCGGGATCATGCGCGGGCTCGTTAGAACCAGGGCGACGAGACGAACATGATGGTGGCGGCGCCGCTCCCTAATGGTCGCCGGAGCGGCGGTGGCGTCTATGTCCAACGGCGGCGCACGGTGGCCGACGGTGAGAGCGAGCTACGGCGCTAGCTAGGGCTCGATATGATGCTCAAATGACGCGCAAGATCACCTGGAGGCTTCATGTAGGGTCGCCGGCGTTGATTGGAGATGGAGGCGTCGCGGCGGTCTCCATTTCTCTCGCAGCTCCGCGAAAGGGAACGGAGAAATTACTCCATCTCCGAGCTCCCCTCGGCTTGTGGCTCCACCAGACGAACGAGGACATCAAGGCGCTCCTCCTGAGCTCAACGGCGCGTGTTGGGGTGGTCGGAATCGTCGGGGCGGGATGGTTGCCGGCGAGCTAGGGTTTCGGGAATTAGCGCAATTGAGACGAAGAGAAGGGAAACTGAGGGCGTCCTAGCCATTTATATGATCTTCGGCGTGTGCTGGCGGTCAGCGTTGGCGGCGGCGACGCGGGACGTGGCGCTGGCGTCGCCGTGTCGAGCTCCTGTGCTCCCCAGAGACGAAGACGAAGACGTCGTGTTCCCCTTCGTATTTATCCACAGCGAAGGGGTACGTGGGTTGCCTGGGCCGTGCTGGGCTGGTGCTGATGGGCGGCTTACTGGGCTGCACGGCCAGGTAAGGGTCCAGGTGGTTTTTTCCCCCTTCTCTTCTATTTCTGTTTTATTTTCTGTTTTCAATTCTGGTTTTTATAATTCAAATTTGAATCTTCTTATTTTGCAGGTGTTTGACAATTGATATTAAGATTTGATAACAATGGTCACTGCATTATTTTATTGCTCAAGACAAATGTGTAATGCATGATTTTGTTTATATCCTTGTGGTTTCCTTTTTACCTTTTTAATTAAGCCCTGAATTTATGTGGTCTTTGAAACTCCTTTTCCTCCTTGCAATACAACTTTCTTTTGGATTATTTAAAGTGTATAATTAGTGCTCAAAGCATTTTAAAGATTATTATAAGGTCTTGGGTTTTTAATTGAGAGTTTGTTTCACTTACATAGTATTTTATGGAATCACCTATTTATTGTAGTTTTGTAAATTCTCTTATAACCCCCTTTTAAGATGAACACTATTATTATTTTTGAAAATGTCTAGAGTAAATATTGTTCTCATAATGGTTTGGTCTTGATTACAAAGGTAAGTGATTGATCACCTCACATGGTTTTAAATAAAGGGTTTCAACTATGTTCAGACTTATGCTCCATAATTAAGTATAGGCTTTAACTAGTGAGCAATCCTAGGGTTCTAAGCATATTCACCTAATGGGAATTGGTTTGAATCTTAATTATGGCCTGGTTTTATATTATGATCACCATAGTGATACATAAATCAGTGTTGAGATTTAATTCAAGGTTGTAGAAATGAGATGACACCATTTTGCATGCTAGGGTTTAATCTTCCCTAACCATGGTAAGGTGTTTACTTACTTAATATTTCATGTGCTTCCTAGTTACTAAGGATTTGAGAAGTGGTTTTATCTTCTACCAATTAACTTCTATTGTTAACCTCAATTTATCATTAAAGTAACTACAGTGGTTATAGTTCTTTTTATAATTAACTTTGGTCATATGAATGGATGGCTTCTCACCATATTAGGTATGGAGTTTTACTCTAAGGTTGTCTTAGGTTGTTTAGTTTCTGAAGCATGGATATGGTAGGATTCTTCTTATGATCACCAAGTGGTTCACAAGTTAAGGTTAGGATATAAATCTAGAGTTTCTTACTAGTGATCTCCCTATAATTTAAGGTGGAAATGGGATCTACTTATACTAGTAGGGTTTAACTTATCCTCACATATCTCCAAAGCATGATCATATATTATATATGATCATCTTGTTCTTAATATCTTTACTTCAAATTCTTAGGGTTTATGATCATTACACAATTTTTAATGATCAAGGTTGGACTTCCTAAGGTATCTCTCCTTGAATGGGTTTCTCTCTTCCATGATCAAGTATTGTCTTGATCAATCAAGGTATAGCACTTCTATTTTATTTTCTAGGATTGACATGATCATGGTTGTCTCAATATTTTTATATCCCAGCAGGAGAATGCCTGAGATATTCTGTTAGGGTTCTACTTAAACAATGTTGATATTATTATCTGGTTATATGGATAGTTCTCTTCCTCACATTCAATTGTTGGCTTAACTTTCTTGAGTGTAACACCTTAGCTTGAGCTCTCTTACAAAGGTATGGTTTATTCTAGGGTTTATGGTGTATTCACCATATCTCAATAGGTATTTAGCCTAACACTCCACTTGGCTATCTTGGTTGGATTAATCTCCTCCTTTCCTTATTAATCCATGGATGTAGTCTTATTCCATGTGATATTAGGTTGTCTCACCACTCCAATATGAAATGGTTAATCTCCTAATACTTTAGTTCAAGTGTTGTCCTTTATTCTTAATTAGGTAAATCTAATATTGGTATGAGTGGTCTCTCTCTTATGTGGGAAGGACTTTAATTCCATCCTAAGATTAAGTTCCATAGAGAATGATGTGATCATCAATATCTATGTTTAACATAAATGGATTCTCTCTCTAGGGATTGTCTTGAATAATATCCTAGGGTTCTTTCTAAAGATGATGATTTGAATACTTGGATGTATATCCAAGGTTTAGCTCAAGGTTTGTTATTGCTTCTCTAATAAGTAATATAGAACTCTCATCTCTCTTGGTTTGATGTATAATAATATGGAATATAGAGAGGATATATATTTCTAGAGTTGATCTCCTTGTCTTGTTTCCAAGATTGAAATACAATGAATACCATGAGGTTTCATGGTAGGATCATGGATTAGTTTTAAGATATGGAGAAGATAGGTGAAGAATAGTTTCTTCAATTATTGTTACTTGATTTCAAAATAGATTGATGTTCTTAGGTTATGGCAAGGAATTCAATGTTATGATCTTTAATAAGATCCAGTAATTGTTCCTTGATTCATATGTTCTTGTGTTGGTTTTAATTCCATTTGATCTAACCCCTTAGATCAAATCATCTCTACCCAAAACAAGGTTTTAGTAAAGTCACATTGAGGTTTATAGCGCTTGACTTGATGAGCTACTTCAATTCCACCAAGGTCAAGTGAAACTTCGATTCATCGTGACTCGTTTTACTTTAAAGCGCGAAAATTCCCAGATTTTCTATGCATGAATGCAATGCACACATCTGTTTCCTCTATTTTTGTAACCCCATTACCTGGGATATTACAGTCTCTACCCCTTAAACTAAACTTCGTCCTCGAAGTTTGATCTCTCTCACGTTTCCGAAGTGTGGATCTGACTTGTGCAGACTATGACTTTTCTCGAACTCCATATTGATCTCACTAGATATAATTGAATATATCCCTTGTCCAGATTCTTCCTGGAATCCAATAGGGTTTGTCTCTGAACCATGGTTCTTACTTTGATTCCTTGATTTCTTCGAACTTTATAAGCTTGTTTCCTTTCTCTTTGAAGATTCCATAATTAGGACTTTTTCTGGTGTTGCTAGTCTTAACTGAAGACTAATTTGATAATTAACTCCTAATTGATAAACAGATCTTTGTTTTCCCTTACTACCAAAACTGCAATAATGGTACTAGTAAGGTATTTATCATGGGAATGTTCGTGATGGTTTATTTCCCTAGGAATGGATTAGACTCATTTAGTCCATCCAATCATGGTTTATAATTGATACCTATAACTATTTTGGGTTATTTAGGTTCCATGAAAGGAATCATTCTATTAGTCTATGGTTCTGGTATGGTCAATTTCCTTCGGTCTTTGGGTCTTCTTGAGCTTTATTTGGTCTCCTACAATCCTTCATCCAACTTCCTTAGCCTTAATTTACTTGGGCTATCATACTTCTGAGTAAATATTACTCACTTTCTCAAGCTACAGTCCACTTCTTACTTCCTCGAAGTATAAACCTCGGCTTACGGTCCGACATCCTTCGAAAGTAATGTCCAACAATCTTATGAAAATAAGATCGAACTTCCTCTCGGTTCGGACCTTCTTCATCTATCTTGCTCAAAGTATTGAGTTATTGTACATCCAACTCAATCTTTACTCTACCCCTTAGAGTTTACTTATGTTCTTCGACTCCTTTTCTTCCAACTATTGAGCTTATGATTTAGAATATTAGTCTGGGTCTAGCTTATGGTTTGTACTTATTCTAAGGTCTCGCGAAGACTGTTTGTGGTGTATCCACTCAATTGTGGACATCCAATGTGAATCCTTCGACTAAATGATTACAGATCTAGCTATTAGGCTGACAAGATTTTTATTTGTTCACAAACTTTTGTTACAAATAAATTAAATCGTGGACTATTTGTAATACCAACTAATACCAGCTGTGGTTATTATACCAACTGTGGCTATTTGATATCTAAAAATGGATTCTATTATAGGTTCTGATCAACTGGACGAGACATCTTCTACTTTATCTCGCAGTATTTAAACTAAACCAATTGGGGTCTTCTGATATCAACTATGGTCTTCTTATATCTGCTACGGTTTCATAGGTCATCTTCCTTCTGTCAGGGTTTATTTTACAAGAGAACCACTAACTGACACTATGATTATAGCATCCTAAGTGATTTCCCATGCATTCCCTTTTCCATAATGACTATGGTTCTACTTCTACTACTCCACAGTCATCATATTTCTCACCTTCATGCTTCATATGTACTAAAGTACTCCTCTGTTGAGGTAAAGCATGAGTTTAGGTGGGTACTTCCTTCTGAATATTGTGGTTGCTTCCCACAAATTTACTCCTTTCTTCTGGTTGAGCTTCATCTTGTCTTCGGAATCCTCCAGAATTCGTCACTTCCTCACACGTTTACCATTACCCTCTAGATCTATAGCACCAAGTAAGGACTTGATATTGCAACATGCATTTGCATATCAAAGTCAAACTTCATGTATGGATCTAGTCAAACAATGAAAATCCAATAAAAATCCAAGAAGATTCAGCTTTGTGCATATAATAGACATCATCATAGGCCTGAATATAATAGTTGAGTAAGACATCTCTAAACATCAGGCTGAGATGTGTAGTATATAACACCACATAATATAGGTTTATATCGTGATACTTAGCACGAATATAGAGAATTCTACTATTTGTCTCAACCTTTACCTTAATTGCACATCTGCAATGAGATAAACTTGAGACAAAGTGGTCTAGGATAGTTGTGGTTAACCTAATTTTCTTTGGAAGTACTAACTTAGCTTCCATTTTGTTGAGGACTACTTCAATGATATGTCTGGTTCTAACACCACTATTCTAGACACATAACTATTGGAATATATCTCCTATACTTCCAAGTTGTTGTATCGTAAGGCTATGGACCTAATGTTCTTGACACAGTTCCCATGGTTTTTGGAACATAATTCTTGCACTATTGTTTAGCACTTGGCTTCTTATTGTACTCCTCCTAATATTATGATGTTCTAGTTCATCACATAATGACTCTCAAGTGAATCACTATGATTACTATCTCTACCATGTAAGTAGACATATTTCATTTCTATCACTCTTCCTTTCCTCCCATGATTGACTCATCATGGTCTTTACTTCCTCATATGACTCATAGTTATCACTTACTATCAATTGTTTCACCTGTCTAGATAATTTTACTAACTCATTATTTAACTTGGCCTACATCTTCTATTAGGATATTTTAATTATCTTTGTCACTTAATATTACTCCTATTACAGTTCTGGATAACTCTTACTTAACCATAACATGTGTTGGTACACATCTTCCAATAGGATAGCTTCCTTATGGTTGTATCCTCTCTTTGGACTACCATGTATTGTATACCAACTATGATCTACTCATCTATTATTTTAAGGACTTATTGATGTGCTACATGTTTTGCATTAACTAACTAACTTCACTTAGGAAGGATAGGTAGGAAATGTTGACTCAAGTGTGTCAGGATTTTTCTCAAGTGAATATCCATTTCAAGTCATAAGAAATATTTAGTTTACCTAGGACAACTTCCTATAGACACTACCAATCCTATAGGTCTCCTTTAAAGGGTTTTAATCCTAAGGTCAAAGCGTTTGCTCTGATACCAACTGTGGAGACCCGGCATACCATTGCATGGTGTAGTATGCAAGTCTGATATAATACCAATGAAACACCGTTCCACTAGTATTATATCGCTCAGAGTGGTACAACAGAAACATATGCGGGTCCAAGGCATGTCTATAGAATTACAACACTGACTCTATTACATAAGATCAGCACAGCCTCCTACTTTACAATGAGGTAAAACTGCAGATAACTCCAGAAGAACGACTCGTAGTCTAATCCTATCACAAACTCTATTTGTAGAGTATTTAACTAGCTATAGAGGCTAAGAATAGATTCTAGCTAAATAGGAGCTAGGTTTTGGAAGCTAGTTCCCTTCTATGGCTAAACTAGGTTTTCTCCTTGATGGATGTGGTATCTGACTCCTCTGACAGGGTCCTGTATCTTGAAGTAGTTGTTGACTCCTCGGTCTTCGAGTTGCACTGTAGATCCTCCTTCGATGCCTCCATATCTAAGCAGGGATTTAAGAGTGGGATGAGTACGAGCGTACTCAACAAGTTCATTATAGGAAAGAGGTGTTTAATGCACTAGCTACGGCATTAGACCAGAAAGTCTAATACCAATGCAAGTTTTCATAACCATTTCTTCAAAAGGTTGCTTTTATTCGGAAGAACTATGTCCGTCGGCCTTCACCGGTTTACTAGAACTTCATGGAGCTCCTTTCCGGCCGCGTTCGCGAGTTCCATATCCCGGAACGAGGAGTGACAGGTCACGGTTCTTTACACTCTGCAGAGGTGTGTTGCTTTACCCATAAGAGATCTTAACCTTGGTGCCAACCAGGTGTACATTCCTGTCCACACTTCCTATGGTGTGAGGCCCGGTATAAGGTCATAGCCAATCATATTCCTCCGCTACCTCGCACACCCACCCTTTGTTGCAAACCCCGACCCTGGGTCCTCGTCGGTCCACTTACACCATTTAAGGACGGACCCCGACCGCGACAACAGTCTGGGATCGAACCAAACTCCTTCGCCGGTAGCTGCAACCCATCATAGACCACATTACCGTGGGGAATTAGAATGGGATCCCCACCCTCAAGTTGTTCCGCAAGCCGCAACCGCTACGGTATGCACGAGCATAACCGTGGGGACTTAGAATGGGTTCCCCACCCTCAAGTTGCTCCGCAAGATACAAGCTGCTACGGTAAGCGCATCCGTTGATGTACAAGAGGTGGAAATACGATTGACTAGTCCGTCCCACTCCGGATCTTATGGTTAACACGGGTATTACGGCACAAGAATCATCGGCGACATTTGTTGTTTAATCCTAGATGGATACAAACCCTTGCAATGGAACCTCCACCATATCAACACAATCCATGGTTCCATTGCCCACCACATAGTCATATTCATAGTTATGAAAATAGTGGTTTTGGTTTTTATGCAATAGTGATAATCATAGTACTTTGCAAGTAATTTGATAAAGATACTCAAATGACATGAGCAAGTGATGAACTTGCCTTTCTTGACTGCAAGATTATGCGAGGCAAGGTCTTCAATACGCAATAACTCCAAATTCTGAAATAGCATCATCGTCCGGTAAGGACGATGTTTAAAAGATTGGCAAGGATGCAATAATGCATAAGTATGAGATGCAATCGCTCTAAGCGTGACCTAACCCCGAAGATTTAGGATTAGTGAGTTGAACTGATTTGTTTAGGGTGTGTTGCACTTTTTAGAGTGATTCGCAAACAAGGTTCTTATTAGGGTCTTATTGTATTAGAATCATAAGCAAGTGGTAACATGTATGGTAACAATCATACATATCAAGGAATAGTAGTTGTATAATAAGTAAAGAGCAGTTGTCAATTTTAAGTCTAATATTGCATGGTTGATGAATACTTGTTATATATTTCAAAAGAATAACTTTTGAAGAACATGTTCTTGAATAAAGAACAAGTATGATAATTAGGGTTTGTGGGGTTCTATGGTTTTCCATGGTTCTAATTGTTTTCTGGAGTAAGTATTAGATGGATCACAACATAGTTGGATTCATCAAAGGCTAGACTTTGTAAGGTGGAGCTAAGCCTAAGCATCTCAAGCCATTAATTATACATGGTTGCTATCAAGGTTGATTCATCTTGCTGGTGATTGCTAGCTAGGGTTGATAGGTTCTTATAAGCAGGGTTGATGGCTATTCTTAATTTACTTCAAAAGAATAACTTTTGAAGAACATACTTCTTAATTAATAAGAAGTATTATAATTAGGATTTAGGTGGTCTAGGTTTTGCTAATTGATTCACTAAGTAAGGGATGGTGGTTTCCTAAATAGGATGATTCATAATTAGGAAGTACTTGTAGGGTTTAGTGGAATATGGTTAGGTAATGCTCAAGAGTTGGCATAGTTGGTATTGGAGTTCATCATAATGGTGTGAAACTAATTAAGGATGAGTAAGGATAAGATTCTTGGTAATAAGGACTAGGGTTGGTCCTATTTGATCATCTAGATAGGATAGGTGTGCATACATGGAATACTGAATTAGGGATAACAGGGCTCCTACATTTTATGTGGATATGAAAAGTATTTAATTGCCAATTATGGTTCTATGGATCAAAAGGAAACTATCATGATTATATATTCTAACCTAGGGTTTAGGTTAGAAACAAATTAGGGTTCCTATGAATTAATGGAGCTAGGTTCTAAATGAATTTAGGGTTTAGGGTTTTCACATGAAATGATATGGTTGTATTATCATTCCATGTGGAATTTAGGGTTTGCTATTTATCATTTAATTCTATGATTAATAACTTCATGTTAAAGTTGAAGTTATTAATAACTTGGAAAATAAAATAATATGGAATTTGGTATTTTATTATTTTTAAACAATTTATAATTAGGGTAATTATTATTTAGGGTTTTAAATCCTCCTAATAAGGATTTAATAAGTTAATAGAAAAGGAAAATTAATTTTAATGTTTTCCTTATTTACTTACTGGTTTTTATTTATTTTATGAAGTTTTCCTAATTATTGAATTTTAACTGAATTTAGAATTAAAATTAAAGGCTTAAATATCAAGTATTAAATAATTAAATTTTTATTAAAAATAAAAATTTCATTTTATATTTTTATTGGATAGAGTTTTCTTTTCTAAGAATTTTAATATCTTATTTATATTTTTCTGACTTAATATGATTTTTATACAAATTTGCAAAGTTGCAGTAATTATTGAATTGAAATCTAAAAGGAAATAACTAAATACACCCGGCCAGGGTACACCCACAGTCAATGACTGGTGGGGTCCTAGCCACGTCATCCGCCACGGTGGCGTCGAGGTGGCAGGGAAAGGCTGGCCGACGGCCAGTTGCCGACGGTCGCCGGCGCTGGGCTGCTCCCGCGGGATCATGCGCGGGCTCGTTAGAACCAGGGCGACGAGACGAACATGATGGTGGCGGCACCGCTCCCTAATGGTCGCCGGAGCGGCGGCGGCGTCTATGTCCGACGGCGGCGCACGGTGGCCGACGGTGAGAGCGAGCTACGGCGCTAGCTAGGGCTCGATATGATGCTCAAATGACGCGCAAGATCACCTGGAGGCTTCCTGTAGGGTCGCCGGCGTTGATTGGAGACGGAGGCGTCGCGGCGGTCTCCATTTCTCTCGCAGCTCCGCGAAAGGGAACGGAAAAATTACTCCATCTCCGAGCTCCCCTCGGCTTGTGGCTCCACCAGACGAACGAGGACATCAAGGCGCTCCTCCTGAGCTCAACGGCGCGTGTTCGGGTGGTCGGAATCGTCGGGGCGGGATGGTTGCCGGCGAGCTAGGGTTTCGGGAATTAGCGCAATTGAGACGAAGAGAAGGGAAACTGAGGGCGTCCTAGCCATTTATATGATCTTCGGCGTGTGCTGGCGGTCAGCGTTGGCGGCGGCGACGCGGGACGTGGCGCTGGCGTCGCCGTGTCGAGCTCCTGTGCTCCCCAGAGACGAAGACGAAGACGTCGTGTTCCCCTTCGTATTTATCCACAGCGAAGGGGTACGTGGGTTGCCTGGGCCGTGCTGGGCTGGTGCTGATGGGCGGCTTACTGGGCTGCTCTGTTGGGCTGCATGGCCAGGTAAGGGTCCAGGTGGTTTTTTCCCCCTTCTCTTCTATTTCTGTTTTATTTTCTATTTTCAATTCTGGTTTTTATAATTCAAATTTGAATCTTCTTATTTTGCAGGTGTTTGACAATTGATATTAAGATTTGATAAAAATGGTCACTGCATTATTTTATTGCTCAAGACAAATGTGTAATGCATGATTTTGTTTATATCCTTGTGGTTTCCTTTTTACCTTTTTAATTAAGCCCTGAATTTATGTGGTCTTTGAAACTCCTTTTCCTCCTTGCAATACAACTTTCTTTTGGATTATTTAAAGTGTATAATTAGTGCTCAAAGCATTTTAAAGATTATTATAAGGTCTTGGGTTTTTAATTGAGAGTTTGTTTCACTTACATAGTATTTTATGGAATCACCTATTTATTGTAGTTTTGTAAATTCTCTTATAACCCCCTTTTAAGATGAACACTATTATTATTTTTGAAAATGTCTAGAGTAAATATTGTTCTCATAATGGTTTGGTCTTGATTACAAAGGTAAGTGATTGATCACCTCACATGGTTTTAAATAAAGGGTTTCAACTATGTTCAGCTTATGCTCCATAATTAAGTATAGGCTTTAACTAGTGAGCAATCCTAGGGTTCTAAGCATATTCACCTAATGGGAATTGGTTTGAATCTTAATTATGGCCTGGTTTTATATTATGATCACCATAGTGATACATAAATCAGTGTTGAGATTTAATTCAAGGTTGTAGAAATGAGATGACACCATTTTGCATGCTAGGGTTTAATCTTCCCTAACCATGGTAAGGTGTTTACTTACTTAATATTTCATGTGCTTCCTAGTTACTAAGGATTTGAGAAGTGGTTTTATCTTCTACCAATTAACTTCTATTGTTAACCTCAATTTATCATTAAAGTAACTACGGTGGTTATAGTTCTTTTTATAATTAACTTTGGTCATATGAATGGATGGCTTCTCACCATATTAGGTATGGAGTTTTACTCTAAGGTTGTCTTAGGTTGTTTAGTTTCGAAGCATGGATATGGTAGGATTCTTCTTATGATCACCAAGTGGTTCACAAGTTAAGGTTAGGATATAAATCTAGAGTTTCTTACTAGTGATCTCCCTATAATTTAAGGTGGAAATGGGATCTACTTATACTAGTAGGGTTTAACTTATCCTCACATATCTCCAAAGCATGATCATATATTATATATGATCATCTTGTTCTTAATATCTTTACTTCAAATTCTTAGGGTTTATGATCATTACACAATTTTTAATGATCAAGGTTGGACTTCCTAAGGTATCTCTCCTTGAATGGGTTTCTCTCTTCCATGATCAAGTATTGTCTTGATCAATCAAGGTATAGCACTTCTATTTTATTTTCTAGGATTGACATGATCATGGTTGTCTCAATATTTTTATATCCCAGCAGGAGAATGCCTGAGATATTCTGTTAGGGTTCTACTTAAACAATGTTGATATTATTATCTGGTTATATGGATAGTTCTCTTCCTCACATTCAATTGTTGGCTTAACTTTCTTGAGTGTAACACCTTAGCTTGAGCTCTCTTACAAAGGTATGGTTTATTCTAGGGTTTATGGTGTATTCACCATATCTCAATAGGTATTTAGCCTAACACTCCACTTGGCTATCTTGGTTGGATTAATCTCCTCCTTTCCTTATTAATCCATGGATGTAGTCTTATTCCATGTGATATTAGGTTGTCTCACCACTCCAATATGAAATGGTTAATCTCCTAATACTTTAGTTCAAGTGTTGTCCTTTATTCTTAATTAGGTAAATCTAATATTGGTATGAGTGGTCTCTCTCTTATTTGGGAAGGACTTTAATTCCATCCTAAGATTAAGTTCCATAGAGAATGATGTGATCATCAATATCTATGTTTAACATAAATGGATTCTCTCTCTAGGGATTGTCTTGAATAATATCCTAGGGTTCTTTCTAAAGATGATGATTTGAATACTTGGATGTATATCCAAGGTTTAGCTCAAGGTTTGTTATTGCTTCTCTAATAAGTAATATAGAACTCTCATCTCTCTTAGTTTGATGTATAATAATATGGAATATAGAGAGGATATATATTTCTAGAGTTGATCTCCTTGTCTTGTTTCCAAGATTGAAATATAATGAATACCATGAGGTTTCATGGTAGGATCATGGATTAGTTTTAAGATATGGAGAAGATAGGTGAAGAATAGTTTCTTCAATTATTGTTACTTGATTTCAAAATAGATTGATGTTCTTAGGTTATGGCAAGGAATTCAATGTTATGATCTTTAATAAGATCCAGTAATTGTTCCTTGATTCATATGTTCTTGTGTTGGTTTTAATTCCATTTGATCTAACCCCTTAGATCAAATCATCTCTACCCAAAACAAGGTTTTAGTAAAGTCACATTGAGGTTTATAGCGCTTGACTTGATGAGCTACTTCAATTCCACCAAGGTCAAGTGAAACTTCGATTCATTGTGACTGTTTTACTTTAAAGCGCGAAAATTCCCCAGATTTTCTATGCATGAATGCAATGCACACATCTGTTTCCTCTATTTTTGTAACCCCATTACCTGGGATATTACAGGACTCCACCTCCCCATGGCCGGCCAACCCTAGAGGGGGGAGTCCAAGGTGGACTCCACCAATGGGGCCGGCCACCCCCCTTCATGGAACGGTGGGAATCCCACTTGGGTGGGAGTCCCACCTTGGGTAGGTTTCCCTACTACATGGAAGGTTTTGGGTTCGGGTCTTATTCGAAGACTTGTAGTCCAACACTTGGGGTTCCACCTATATAATGAGGGGCATAGGGGAGGGGGCTGGCCACCACAAGCCACCAAGCTGGCCGCACCCATTGAGGCCGGCCACCCCCTCTCCCAAACCCTAGCCGCCCCCTCTCTCCTCCACCTCTCCCGCACGCTTAGCGAAGCTCCACCGGAGTTCTCCATCGCCATCGCCACCACGCCGTCGTGCTGCCAGAGTCAAGGAGGAGCTACTACTTCCGCTGCCCGCTGGAACGGGGAGAAGGACGTCGTCTTCATCAACACCGAACGTGTGACCGAGTACGGAGGTGCTGCCCGATCGTGGCGCCGTGATCAAGATCTTCTACGCGCTTTTGCAAGCGGCAAGTGATCGTCTACCGCAGCAACAAGAGCCTCATCTTGTAGGCTTTGGAAATCTTCAAGGGCCCGTCTTCTAGATTGCATCTTGGCTTGGATTGCGTTCTCGCGGTAGGAAATTTTTTGTTTTCTATGCAACGAATCCCTACACTTATTTTTCCACGGAGCTTCCAGAAGACCGAAGAGCATACGAAGTGGGGCCACGAGGTGGCCAGACCATAGGGCGGTGCGGCCAGGGAGGGGCTCGCGCCGGCCTATGGTGTGGGGCCCCTGTGCCTCCACCGACCCTGCCCTTCCGCCTACTTAAACTCTCCATCGCGAAAACCCTATTACCGAGAGCCACGATACGGAAATACTTCCAGAGACGCCGCCGCCGCCGCCAATCCCATCTCGGGGGATTCAGGAGATCGCCTCCGGCACCCTGCCGGAGAGGGGAATCATCACCGGAGGGCTCTACATCACCATGCCCGCCTCCGGATTGATGTGTGAGTAGTTCATCCTTGGACTATGGGTCCATAGCGGTAGCTAGATGGTTGTCTTCTCCTCATTGTGCTATCATGTTAGATCTTGTGAGCTGCCTATCATGATCAAGATCATCTATTTGTAATGCTACATGTTGTGTTTGTTGGGATCCGATGAATATTGAATACTATGTCAAGTTGATTATCAATCAATCATATATATGTTGTTTATGTTCTTGCATGCTCTCCGTTGCTAGTAGAGGCTCTGGCCAAGTTGATACTTGTGACTCCAAGAGGGAGTATTTATGCTCGATAGTGGGTTCATGCCTCCATTGAATCTGGGACGAGTGACGAGAAAGTTCTAAGGTTGTGGATGTGTTGTTGCCACTAGGGATAAAACATCAATGCTTTATCTAAGGATATTTGTGTTGATTACATTACGCACCATACTTAATGCAATTGTCTGTTGTTTGCAACTTAATACTGGAAGGGGTGCGGATGCTAACCCGAAGGTGGACTTTTTAGGCATAGATGCATGCTGGATAGCGGTCTATGTACTTTGTCGTAATACCCTGATTAAATCTCATAGTAATCATCATGATATGTATGCATCTCTATTTGTCAATTGCCCAAATGTAATTTGTTCACCCAACATGCTATTTCTTATTGGAGAGACACCACTGGTGAACTGTGGACCCCGGTCCATTCTTTTACATCTGAATACAATCTACTGCAATCATTGTTCTCTACTGTTCTTTGCAAACAAACATCATCTTCCACACCATACGTTTAATCTTTTGTTTACAGCAAGCCGGTGAGATTGACAACCTCACTGTTACGTTGGGGCAAAGTACTTTGATTGTGTTGTGCAGGTTCCACGTTGGCGCCGGAATCCCTGGTGTTGCGCCGCACTACACTCCGTCACCAACGACCTTCACGTGGCTCTTGACTCCTACTGGTTCGATAAACCTTGGTTTCTTTCTGAGGGAAAACTTACTGCTGTGCGCATCACACCTTCCTCTTGGGGTTCCCAACGGACGTGTGCATCACGCGCCATCAAGACTGTTTTCTGGCGCCGTTGCCGGGGAGATCAAGACACGCTGCAAGGGGAGTCTCTCACTTCCAATCTCTTTACTTGGTTTTTGTCTTGCTTTACTTTATTTTATGTACTGCTTTGTTTGTTTTCTTATATCAAAAATACAAAAAAATTAGTTACTTGCTTTACTTTATTTACTGCTTTGTTTGCTCTCTATATCAAAAACACAGAAAAATTAGTTACTTGCTTTACTTTATTTACCTTTTGTTTATTTCATCATGTTTCCTCCTAAGTTCAATCTGAAAGATATACCGGTAGGACAAGGGTCTATCATTGGAAGAGATAATATAGAAACATTTTTCACTCATGTTAGTACGGTTGAAGATTTTGAAGATAGATCCTTGGTAAAAGTTGTCCCTACTTATGAAAGTGCTACTGCCTCTTTAGTACGCATGTTGGAAACTAGATTCGTTAATCTTAATCCTATAATTCAACATATGTTTCTTACACTCTCTGATATGGAAAGGGGGGAAAAGAGAGATTTTGTTTTAGAGGTCCTTCTTAGAGAATTTGGTGATGTAGCTAGAGAAGCTAGAAAAGTTTTTATTAAGCATAAGAGGCTTGGCTTTTATACCGATTTTGCAAAAACACTTGAAAAAAGGGACATGGATAGATTAAAGTACACTAATAATGTCAATGGTGAGGGGGAGATTAAAGTACCAATACCTCATAAACTCATGGGAATGCATGAACCTCTAGAAAATAACTATGCTTGGCTTGTTCCTGAAAATTTGTTTGATGAGGATAGTAAGTCTAGGAGCAACGAAAGAGGAGTTACTTACATAGACAAGATACAATGCATTGTTGAGAAAACTACCAACGCCCCTGGTAATAATGTTAATGCTTCATCTCTTGATAATACTTGATTCACACTTTCTGCGCCTAGGTGAAAGGCGTTAAAGAAAAGCGCTTATGGGAGACAACCCATTATTTTACTTCTGCACTTTTGTTTTATATTTGAGTCTTGGAAGTTGTTACTACTGTAGCAACCTCTCCTTTTCTTTATTTTATTGCATTGTTGTGCCAAGTAAAGTCTTTGATAGTAGGGTTGATACTAGATTTGGATTATCGAGAGAAACAGATTTCTTACTGTCACGAAATTGAGCAGCCCCGTCTGTAGGTAACTCAGAAACATCTGCCAATTTACGTGCGTGATCCACAGATATGTACGCAACTTTCATTCAATTTGAGCTTTTTCATCTGAGCCTGTTAAGTGCCCCTGAAAAATTCGTCTTTACGGACTGTTCTGTTTTGACAGATTCTGCCTTTTATTTCGCATTGCCCGTTTTGCTATGTTTGATGGATTTCTTTGTTCCATTAACTTTCAGTAGCTTTGTGCAATGTCCAGAAGTGTTAATAATGATTATGTCACCTCTGAATATGTGAATTTTTTATTATGCACTAACCCTCTAATGAGTTTGTTTCGAGTTTGGTGTGGAGGAAGTTTTCAAGGATCAAGAGAGGAGGATGATACAATATGATCAAGAAGAGTGAAAAGTCTAAGCTTGGGGATGCCCCCGTGGTTCATCCCTGCATATTTCAAGAAGAATCAAGCATCTAAGCTTGGGGATGCCCAAGGCATCCCCTTCTTCATCGACAACTTATCAGGTCACCTCTAGTGAAACTATATTTTTATTCAGTCACATCTTATGTGCTTTACTTGGAGCGTCATTTTGCTTTGTTTTTGTTTTTGTTTGAATAAACTCAGATCCTAGCATTCTTTGTATGGGAGAGAGACACGCTCCGCTGTTGCATATGAACACATGTGTTCTTAGCATTACTTTTAATGTTCATGGCGAAGGTTGAAACTGCTTCGTTCATTGTTATATGGTTGGAAACAGAAAATGCTTCATGTGGTAAATGGTATATTGTCTTGAATAATTTGATACTTGGCAATTGTTGTGCTCAAATAGATCATGTTTAAGCTCTTGCATCATGTACTTTGCACCTATTAATGAAGAACTACCATAGAGCTTGTTGAAATTTGGTTTGCATGATTGGTCTCTCTAAGTCTAGATATTTTCACGGTGAAGTGTTTGAACAACAAGGAAGACAGTGTAGAGTCTTATAATGCTTGCAATATGTTCTTATGTAAGTTTTGCTGTACCGGTTTATACTTGTGTTTGCTTCAAACAACCTTGCTAGCCAAAGCCTTATACTGAGAGGAAATACTTCTCGTGCATCCAAAACCTTGAGCCAAAATCCATGCCATTTGTGTCCACCATACCTACCTACTACATGGTATTTCTCTGCCATTCCAAAGTAAATTACTTGAGTGCTACCTTTAAAATTTCATTCCTTGTCTTTGCAATACATAGCTCATGGGAAAATAGCCTTAAAAACTATTGTGGTATTCAATATGTTGCTACGTATCTTATTTCTTATAAGTTGCTTGTTGAGCGGTAACCATGTTTCTGGGGACGCCATCAACTTTTACACCTTTGTTGGATATCATGTGAGTTGCTATGCATGTTCGTCTTGTCTGAAGTAAGGGCGATTTTCATGATCAAATGGTTTGAGTATGCATATTGTTAGAGAAGAACATTGGGCCGCTAACTAAAGCCATGAACCATGGTGGAAGTTTCAGTTTGGACACTAATCCTCAATCTCTTATGAGAATATTATCCGTTGTTGAATGCTTATGCATTAAAAGAGGAGTCCATTATCCGTTTTACGTGTTGTCCCGGTATGGATGTCCATGGTTGATATTTATTAAAAACGAGAAATCAAATGCGATTTATCTCCTTGGACCTTTGTACGAGCGGCATAGAGGTACCCCTTTGTGACACTTGGTTGAAACATATGTTATGCAATGATAATCCATGTTAATCCAAGCTAATTAGGACAAGGTGCGAGCACTATTGGTATTCTATGCATGAGGCTTGCAACTTATAAGATGTCTTATGCATAACACATATGAATTATTACTACCGTTGACAAAATTGTTTCTATGTTTTTAAAATAAAAGCTCTAGCACAAAAATAGTAATCCATGCTTCCCTCTGCGAAGGGCCATTCTTTTACTTTATGTTGAGTCAGTTTACCTACTTCTTTCTATCTTAGAAGCAAACACTTGTGTCAACTGTGTGCATTGATTCCTACATACTTGCTTATTTGCATTCATCATATTACTTTGTGTTGACAATTATCCATGAGATATACATGTTGAAGTTAAAAGCAACTGCTGAAACTTATATGTTCCTTTGTGTTGCTTCAAAGATTTCTACTAAGAATTTATTGCTTTATGAGTTAACTCCTATGCAAGTCTTATTGACGCTTGTCTTGAAAGTACTATTCATGAAAAGTCTTTGTTATATGATTCAGTTGTTTAATCATTGTCTTTACCATTGCTTCGAATCACTTCATTCACTTCATATGCTTTACAATAGTATTGATCAATATTATGATAGCATGTCACTTCAGAAATTATCATTGTTATCGTTTACCTACTCGAGGGCGAGTAGGAACTAAGCTTGGGGATGCTTGATACGTCTCAAACGTATCTATAATTTCTTATGTTCCATGCTACTTTTATGACAATACTCACATGTTTTATATACACTTTACATCATTTATATGCATTTTCCGGCACTAACCTATTAACGAGATGCCGAAGCGCCGATTGCTTGTTTTCTCGCTGTTTTTGGTTTCAGAAATCCTACAAAGGAAATATTCTCGGAATTGGACGAAATCAACGCCCAGGGTCTTATTTTTCCACGGAGCTTCCAGAAGACCGAAGAGCATACGAAGTGGGGCCACGAGGTGGCCAGACCATAGGGCGGCGCGGCCAGGGAGGGGCCCACGCCGGCCTATGGTGTGGGGCCCCTGTGCCTCCACCGACCCTGCCCTTCCGCCTACTTAAACTCTCCGTCGCGAAAACCCTATTACCGAGAGCCACGATACGGAAATACTTCCAGAGACGCCGCCGCCGCCAATCCCATCTCGGAGGATTCAGGAGATCGCCTCTGGCACCCTGCCGGAGAGGGGAATCATCACCGGAGGGCTCTACATCACCATGCCTGCCTCTGGATTGATGTGTGAGTAGTTCATCCTTGGACTATGGGTCCATAGCAGTAGCTAGATGGTTGTCTTCTCCTCATTGTGCTATCATGTTAGATCTTGTGAGCTGCCTATCATGATCAAGATCATCTATTTGTAATGCTACATGTTGTGTTCGTTGAGATCCGATGAATATTGAATACTATGTCAAGTTGATTATCAATCTATCATATATATGTTGTTTATGTTCTTGCATGCTCTCCGTTGCTAGTAGAGGCTCTGGCCAAGTTGATACTTGTGACTCCAAGAGAGAGTATTTATGCTCGATAGTGGGTTCATGCCTCCATTGAATCTGGGAAAGTGACAGAAAGTTCTAAGATTGTGGATGTGCTGTTGCCACTAGGGATAAAACATCAATGCTTTGTTTAAGGATATTTGTGTTGATTACATTACGCACCATACTTAATGCAATTGTCTGTTGTTTGCAACTTAATACTGGAAGGAGTGCGGATGCTAACCCGAAGGTGGACTTTTTAGGCATAGATGCATGCTTGGATAGCGGTCTATGTACTTTGTCGTAATGCCCTGATTAAATCTCATAGTAATCATCATGATATGTATGCATCTCTATTTGTCAATTGCCCAACCGTAATTTGTTCACCCAACATGCTATTTCTTATTGGAGAGACACCACTAGTGAACTGTGGACCCCGGTCCATTCTTTTACATCTGAATACAATCTACTGCAATCATTGTTCTCTACTGTTCTTTGCAAACAAACATCATCTTCCACACCATACGTTTAATCCTTTGTTTACAGCAAGCCGGTGAGATTGACAACCTCACTGTTACGTTGGGGCAAAGTTCTTTGATTGTGTTGTGCAGGTTCCACGTTGGCGCCGGAATCCCTGGTGTAGCGCCGCACTACACTCCGTCACCAACGACCTTCACGTGGCCCTTGACTACTACTGGTTCGATAAACCTTGGTTTCTTTCTGAGGGAAAACTTACTGTTGTGCGCATCACACCTTCCTCTTGGGGTTCCCAACGGACGTGTGCATCACGCGCCATTAGAGATTTAGAAAAATAGTAATGAGGATGGTGTTTAAATCATGATTTTATGTATATAATTATTTCTGAGGTTTAATAAGATGGTTGAATAAACTCTATAATTTCTAATCAAACTTTAGCTTAAATTATTTAAGATAGATCCTATGCTCATCATGGTTAATTCACTTGCTAAGGTGATGGTCCAAACTATAACACACTATTCCATTTAGGCAATTAAGCAAGGTAATTGGAAGTCAAAGTAGAATTGGATATTGGTTTAACTCTACTCACTTAAATATCATTTAAGTTTAAGTATGACTAGCTTGGTTTATACTTGTGATCTATGATACACAAGTTAGGACATAATATTTTATGTGGAGTGGATCATATGCGAAAGGGTTTAGGGTTTTGCATAAGCCTCACTAAATTGAAGTAAAAATAGGCATGAGGTATGGCAGGGTTCTGCTTATAACCCAAGGTCATACTTGGATTAAAATGCAAAGGTGGTCTAGGGTTTTAGTAGTGATCACCCATGTGATACACAACTAGGATTAGGATATGGGCATAAGCTTTGATCATGTTTTATTGGCTATGGTTACTCCTCCTCACTTAGTTAGAATTCTTGTATCAAGGCAATGCTAGGGTTGTCCCAAATGTTTGGATAAACAAGGGTTGAGTTTATGCCATTACTCCTCCACTCAATATATGAGGATTGGTCCAGGGTTTATTACTACTAGTGTACCTATCATTTTATGTGATAGATGAGATCTATTAGTCATATAGGTTTAACTTATCATCTAAATTTACAAGGTAAGATCATGCATTAGACATGATCCACTTATTCCTCATTAATCACTTTTTTATTATACCTCTAATCACACTCATCTAGAGTCTTAGGGTTTATGATCATTACCCAAGTTGTAATGATCAAGGTACTGAACTCATAATGGCTTATTGATGAATCATGGTTCTCCTCTCCAATATCAAATATTGATCTTATACTTGGGTATACATCTTTAGTTTGAGCTCTTTTGAATAGGTAGAATCTCTCTAGAGTTTATGATCATTACCAAGGTGTAATGATCACAACACTTGCTTCTCTTGGATCTCTAGTAAAATAGGTTCTTACTTACCATCAAGTGTTGTCTAGGTCAAGTAGGGTTTAGCACTTGACTTATATTTCTTATAGCATTAGTTAGTATCACAACTACCTCACTTGGATAAGATTTGAATGTCAACCTAGGTTTTACTCAATGGATGGTGTATACATATATAGATGATCCTCTCCTTTCTCTGATGTTTATTAGAAATGAATTAGAGGAAACAAGGTTGGAGTAGTCAAGGTTTAATAAGGAACTAATGTGAATCTCCTAGACATGGACTCAAGTATTGTAGTTGAAAAGATATACCATGTGAATCATGGTAGGAACATTTATTTAGTAGAAGACATGGAAAAGATAAGTTAAGAATAGTTTCTTGTTTAATTGTGTTCTTTGATTTATGGTTAAATAATTATTCATGTGTTGTTGTTAGAAATGTCATGTTGAGATTCTTTATAAGATCTTGTAGTTGATCCTTACTTAAAGTGTTGTTTGTTGTAAAGTTAATTCCATTTGATATAGTCGATATGTCAAATCATCTCTACCCAAACAGAGTTTTACCAAAGATCACAGTGAAGTTTACAACGCTTGACTTGATGATCTACTTCAATTCCAGCAAGTCAAGTGAAACTTCAGTTACTGTGACAGGTTTTATTTGAAAGCGCGAAAATTCCCCGGATTTTCTATGCATGAATGCAATGCACACTTTGGTGTTCTCTCATTTTGTTGCCTCTAAACCTAGGATATTACAGAAGATCTTGCAGGTGATGATGGACAAGAAGGAGGAGGACATTGTCAAGAGGGGGAGAAGTGTCAACGAGACAAAGAGGTCACATGTTCCAGCACCATTGACCTCACAAAACAAGCCATACTAGTCCAAAATACTGGGGTTGAGGCCAAGTTACTCGCGTAGGAGAGGAGGATCATGATCGCTAACTTGATCTTCATGGAGTCAGACCAAAGAGTTTGGTTTGAGAAGAAGCAAGCCATCATCCTCCAACGTGATGCGTGATCGCCAATATCTACCCTACGTTGTGTATTTTCATTGAAATTGCGTCCTTTTGCAACTTTATTTGATTATTTATGTGAACTATGTGATTCCCTGAAATGGCTTGGGGTTTGGGCAATATTTTCAGTTTCTATGGCCTATTTCCCTCATATATCTGCCAATTTGGTGAAAACCGGGGGAAATTTTTTAAATGGTCATGCTAGACCAAACACTCCGGGTCACTGGGCTATGATACGTCTCAAACGTATCTATAATTTCTTATGTTTCATGCTAGTTTTATGACAATACCTACATGTTTTGTTCACACTTTATGTCATATTTATGCATTTTCCGGAACTAACCTATTGACGAGATGCCGAAGTGCCAGTTCCTGTTTTCTGCTGGTTTTGGTTTCAGAAATCCTAGTAAGGAAATATTCTCGGAATTGGACGAAATCAATGTCCAGCATCCTATTTTTCCACGAAGCTTCCAGAACACCCGAGAGCCAGCAGAGGGGGCCACCGGGCCACCAGATGACAGGGTGGCGTGGCCAGGGCCTGGGCCGCGCCCCCCTATTGTGTCACCGCCTCGTCAGCCTTCCGACTCCGCCTCTTCGCCTATTTAAAGGTCCCTGACCTAAATCTTCGATACGAAAAAGCCACGGTACGAGAAACCTTCCGAGCCGCCGCCATCGTGAAGCCAAGATCCGGGGGACAGGAGTCTCCGTTCCGGCACGCCGCCGGGACGGGGAAGTGCCCCGGAAGGCTTCTCCATCGACACCACCGCCATCTTCATCAACGCTGCTGTCTCCCATGAGGAGGGAGTAGTTCTCCATCGAGGCTAAGGGCTGTACCGGTAGTTATGTGGTTAATCTCTCTCCTATGTACTTCAATACAATGATCTCATGAGCTGCCTTACATGATTGAGATTCATATGAGCTTTGTATCACTATTAGTCTATGTGCTACTCTTGTGATGTTATTAAAGTAGTCTATTCCTCCTTCACGGTGTAATGGTGACGAGTGTGTGCATCGTGTAGTACTTGGCGTAGGTTATGATCATAATCTCTTGTAGGTTATGGTGTTAATTATTACTATGATAGTATTGATGTGATTTATTCCCCCTTCATAGTGTAAAGGTGACAGTGTGTATGCTATGTTAGTACTCGGTTTAAATTGCAAAGATCTATTATGCTCTAAAGGTTACTTAAATATGAATGCCGAATGTTGTGGAGCTTGTTAACTCCGGCATTGAGGGAGCTCTTGTAGCCCTACACAACGAATGGTGTTCATTATCAAACAAGAGTATATGTAGCACAAAGGAAGAGAACTTATTTATTTATGTGATCAATGTTGAGAGTGTCCACTAGTGAAAGTATGATCCCTAGGCCTTGTTTCCAAATACTGCAATCATCGTTTGTTTACTGTTTTATCGCATCTTTACTTTCCGCAATATTACTACCATCAATTGCACGCCAGCAAGCACTTTTCCGGCGCCGTTACTACTGCTCATATTCATTCATACCACTTGTATTTCACTATCTCTTCGCCGAACTAGTGCACCTATACATCCGACAAGTGTATTAGGTGTGTTGGGGACACAAGAGACTTCTTGTATCGTGATTGCAGGGTTGCTTGAGAGGGATATCTTTGACCACTTCCTCCCTGAGTTCGATAAACCTTGGGTGATCCACTTAAGGGAAACTTGCTGCTGTTCTACAAACCTCTGCTCTTGGAGGTCCAACACTGTCTACAAGAATAGAAGCACCCGTAGACATCAGGCTACCCTACCCAAACGAACGTACACGTGTGACCGAACAGTCAATTTTCGTGTCCATGACCCTAACCGACAACTTGCACTTTGGAGGACATGCGTGGTTGCTACGCGAAAGTGATACTGTGACTATCGATCCCCATGCCCTTCTGTTTGGTTTGAAATTGGCAGTGTCTGTATGTAACCGCTAGTTGTAGCTCGATGGAAACTCGATTTGAAAAGGAGATGCTGCCTACCTTGGATGATATAGCTTCGAATTTTGGTCAAAGGAAGAGGACAAACCCACACTGCAAGCATGCATCGCGCCAAAAGAATATGGACATACACATGGTTCGATGGATAACGGCCGGGTGGCTCCAAACCGGCGAAACGGATGGTGGCTCCACGTACCACTAACACACCAGCCATGCAGACTGCAGCAACAGTTGTTAGCCTAGCTCGAAGCGACCACCCGGCTGGCCATGCACACACGACCGCCGGCAATGCATGGCCCGCATGCAGCACGCGCAACCGCGACCGCTAACCAAACGGGCCGTGTGGTCGCCGGGCGGGCTTGATCTTCAACTCACGCAAGCTCTCTCACTACCTCTCCTCCGTCCATTGTGGTGTTTGCAAGTCACCTCACAGCTCGGTGCTTGCGAGTAGATCATGGCCATTACACCGCAAACCACGTACTATGTACGCTCTTCTTTGATCGTCCCGTCTCCCGTGAAGTCGTGCCACTATCACCCGACCGGTAGTAGTTGCACACAACTGACCAAATACCAAAGGACATCTCCCTTGCCTCCCTTGAGAGTCCACTGAGAGCCTCGTCGCCCGGCTCCTCAGGCCCCTCCTCCGGCGGTGCTGCCGTCGCGAGTGAGCCAGGCAGAGGGAGCCAGAGGTTCTCGTAGTGTACAATAGATCTAGGAACATGAGTAAGATTAGGTGTAGTGTGTCCCATGTGGAGTCTGGCTTGATGCCGTGTAGGTTCTACGCGGTTGTGCTATGGAAAGGCGTCGTCCACCAACTAGCTTCATGTGCATGTGGCGCTCCATGGTGGAGCTGTGTTGCTGGCCGTGGATCCGAGGCCTGCGTCAATAAGCTCGTCCGACTTCTGTTTCATGTTGTTTTGGCCAGATCTGGTCGCTATGGAGGCGGATAGAGGGTTGAGAAACCGTGTTTCGGAGATTCCAGGGATGGTCTTGAAGCTTCTCTTCGCGGAGTGCATCAACGACGGCGATCTAGCGCCGCCGTTACTCTTGGCCAAAGTGGCCACTCCGTACCTCGGTGCTTAGTGCTTCAGGGGCGTTTCTTCCTCCAAGCCAGCATGCCATCTCGGAGGATTATCTACTTCAGCGCGGCGTTCCACGTCAACCACGTCCCAAGTGGTTTCGTCCCTGGCAGCAAGGTCAACAGCCGCAACTTTGAGGAGCAACTGCAACGGCGGTGGAGAAGAACTAGATGGCTTTTCATTTTTTTTCAATTGAGGTCCTTTTTGCAAGATTGAGGACCATGCTGTATTTTATGTATTGTATGGGATCCTCTTTAATGTGTGTACCCACCGCAGTTTAATAGAAGCTTCTAGGTCCTTTCGACCCAATCCCTTTCAAAAAAAAACAAATACCATGATTCCTTCACTAATTAAATATACTTTTTGTTAGATGTAGATGGATTGCAGGCCATGTGACATTGTAGCCTACGGTTTTTTATATCTCAAAGCCGATGTATGGTGGCATCCTAGGGATAGCTAATCCAACGTTGCTAGTTGGAAAAGAGTTGGGTGGTTCATAAGATGAGCTAACGGTACACCAAGTAAGTGAAAAGAGAAGAACCTCACGGGCACTCCTTCACCGCCGACCGCCGCACACGCACTTCGCCTCATCACACCACGCTCTGCCTCGTGACTCGAGTTTTAAAGTGGTCTTGTGCAATACTATCTTTTTGGTCGGTGCACTGGCTGGGTGTGTGTAGGTGGCAACACGCGTGTTAATGTTTGGTACATAGTCGGCTTCTAGAGTCGTTCTGAACGTTGGAACAGGCGAGCACCAGGAATGTAAGCAACGGGCAGGTACAATCCAGAGCCAACCTAAAATAGGACCTTTTAATCACTCTGCTGTTCCAGATTCCTCCTGCAGGAAAGATTAATCCATCGGAAACTGTTAGTGATGGTAATATTATCCGACTTATCTGATCTCTCTCCTTTTACAGTTCAGGGGCTGTCGATCATTCGTGCGTGCAAAGTTTGATCCCGTTTGACAATGAACTCCCCTTGTAGCAAAGCTTTACGCAACGATGCATGGCTAGCTGCCTGCTCGTGCCAACACTTGGCGGGTCAATCTCCATCTCTGTCTGATTTGCCGGACGAGCTACAGTGTGTACCCAGCTTGTCATCAGCTCCGAGTAGCCGATCGACAACTGCTGGGAGATTGACGATGCTTCAGCAGTCGTTTCCCATGCATTAAGAAACTCAAATTTTCAAGGGGTCGGCATCACATCCCAGGAAGGATTTCATGGGAAGCAACCGGCATGCATATATGATTTTCACGCACCTTTTGCAACGCCAGAATATTGCCGGTTCTTTTGTCGCGTGTGTGGGCTACTCACATAGAGTTATTTATGGTAGATTTTAAAGATGGGCGCGACTGGTATCGGCCTTTTCGCTGGAGTAGTAATGGCTCCGAGTGATATGTGATGGGAACCTTCGATTTGAGGTGGCACCATTTGGATCACCGAGAAAGTAAAACTAATCGCTTGAGCCAAAAGCTAGTGACACTATATTGCATATATATTCTGTATGCATTATATGAAATCAACACATACCGCTTATTGGTTAGATTCTAACTTCTGAGTACAGGAGTAGTCAGTAAAGTTCACTCGCCACTGCTCGACTGATTCCCTTTCTAGATTGCATGGTTGTTGAATAAAACCCATGATTATGGGATGACAACCTTGTGATTAGATATATCGCAGAAATAAAAACAACTTCTAAATGAAACAAAACAACATGTGTTTTTTTTTCCATGCCAAATGTCTGATCTTTTTTTCCCCGAGGACCAAACATGTGATCTAGCTAGAGGGTTTAGAGGCAGAAGAAAACAAATCAACAATTCTCATGAGAGTACCTTTCACGGTGTTCTTCAGTTTTGTTGACCCCTTTCCCAAACCTCCACATGACATCACAATATCCATACACTGGAATGCTATCATTACCTACCTTAATCAACCACTGCAACCTACTTTATCAATATCATGCAACCAAGCAACAAAAATAGTACGAAGAGACAGTACTAGCCCGAGCAACTTAATCATGGAGGTTACTCATTCAAGGCAAGTGCGCATCACGCTATCTGCTGCGACTGTAACGGCGTCCTAGCACTCAGTAGCACTGTACAGGCAACAACCTCTCTCCATAAACAAAGATCCACATGTGGCCACTCGAATTTATATATAGTGTAGTTTTATATGATAAAAGTTAAATAGAATTTTGTACGGGATGTGACTATGATTTTGCGACCTCTATATAATTTGTGCGTGATTAATTTAGCTTTGGGTAGCATAACTTCAAAGAGGGGACATGGCCAGCATGATGCATATGCTACCTAACTGGTCTTATTTTCTGCTTTCCTTTCTGGAGGAGGCAAGTCAATATCAGGGTTCATGTAAAGTTTCTAGCAGGATTGTGGACTTGTGGTCCACAACAGGGATGTGCAATACTTGTAGAGACGCTGATCAATTAATTTGGTGGCTCTACGTGTTACATGGTTCTGCATATAATTACGTTCTAGTCACTCTCCAGCAACAATTAGAGCATCTCCAGTCGCGTCCCCCAAACCGTCCCCCAAAGCGATTTGGGGCGCGCCGGACAAAAAAACGTTCCCAGCCGCGCGCCCCAAATGCCTTTTTTGTCCGGCGCGGCCCGATACGGTGTCCGGCGTCCCGAGCCCGTCCCCGTCCCACAGGGGACGCACCGGGCACGCCGGACACAACGAAATGAGAGGCGAGGAGGCGCGGGCCCGACCCGTCAGCGGCTCGGACGCTCAACCGCCACATACGTAGCGACGGTGCAGTTGCCAGGAAGCGGAACCGTCGCATTGGCAACCGCGTCGACGGCGCGCCAACCCCGCCGGAATGGAGCGCCGACTCCTCGGAAGAGCAACCGCTGCTCTCTTCGACTTCTGCGCCGCCGTTCATCCGCGCTCAATAAGACCCGTACGTACGCCGTACGTACGCCACCATTCATCCAAGCCTCCATCCGACACCTCCAGCGACGATGAGCTACATCTCCCGGCTCCCGTCCGACACCTCCAGCCGAGGGAAAGCCTCGCTGGCTGGCGCCATTGGTGGGAGAGAGCCAGGACGCCGAGCAGCGGCGACGATTCCCCGCCGCCAGTTGACAGCGAGGAGGAATGGCTGGGCTGGGAGGAGGACGCGGAGGAAGAAGAGAGCGAGGACGCGGCGGCGGCGGTGGCCCGTGCGAAGGCGAAGGCGGCCAAGGCCAAGGCGGCCAAGGCCAAGGCCAAGGCCAAGGCAAAGGCGCAGCCGACGTTCACCGCCGACGACGAGGAGGACTCCGACGCGTCGGGCGCCGACACCGCCTCTTCGGAAGAGGTGGCGAGCAGGAAGCGCCACCGCGATGACGACGACGAGGCGGGGCCATCAGCGAAGAAGAAGAAGTAGATGGTTTATATGTATTTAATTATATTTTTCCGAAGTTTTATATATAATTTGTTTATGTTCAACCGATTTGAATATTAGTAAATAGTTTTTTCTAGCCAAAAAAAGTACTTTTAATGTTTGGGGGCGGCGTTTGGGGGACGCGGCTGGGGAGCGACGTCCCCCAAACGCGGCACGAACAAAACACGTCCCCCAAACGCTCGATCCGGCGCGCTTTGGGGGACGGTTTGGGGGACGCGGCTGGAGATGCTCTCATAAGCTTATAACGAGCCTGTCGGTAAGGATATCTGTACAGTGGATAATGCTGAGTGTATTAGACTCGAAATACCTGAGTGGTCTAAGAACCCTGAACCCTAACAAATTCGCTCGAGCTTTCAGGCAAAGGTGACTATGGTACGAATGGGTGGATCCCGAAAAGCCTGGTAATAACGGAAACACCATTCACCAAATGACGAGACCAACAAGAGCAACTAGGGTCACCATTGGCAACGGTAACCCGGCTTCCTTCTGGTCTTCTTCTTGACTCAAGGCACTGAATCTTCGAAGATTGAAATGTTAATCTAGTAAAAAACCACAGGGCATTTCACAATGCTTTGTTCATTTAACATAAACAAGTACGATATTTTCTAAAACTGCTAGAAAAGTTATGAAATCTTCCACATATCTCAAACAAGAATATGTGGTTTTCAAGGTCTAAAAAGTATGATTTTTGTAAGCAACTTAGAATCATCAAAACCTTCGGATTTTGACTGATATTTTGATTCATCCATGAGGGAAACTCAGCTTGGCATTAGGGGTGTCATGTTTAGTTAATATCCAAAATTAGGCCGACTACTGGTGTACAATCTGCAGATGCGGGAAGGGGATCGGAGTCATTTCATCATATAGTATTTATATTTAGAGGAAAAGGGCCTCTCCCCAGCTCCGCTCGTCGGGCCTGATAGGTGGTGGTATCACACCCTTCTCAAAGGAACCGTACGTGATACTCTCGCCTCATACGGCTCCGTCCTGGAATCTGGACCCCCCCCCTTTTCCTTTGACCAACGGGTCCTCGAACCCATGGGGGTTACGAATCATTCATTCATTGATTGATTCAAGGTAGCTTTAGCCATTGTGACCCGATCTTCCGGGCTTATTAGAAACACAAGACAGCCAGTACAAAATGCTAGAAAAGCGGACGCTCTTAAAGGATGCCCTCAGCGTCGAGAAACATGTGCTAGGGGTGGAAGGGGTGGGCAATTATCTAGAGCATCAGGTGTTGTAGCGAAACTTATTGCAAAAGAAGGTAAATTGGCCACTTTAAGATTACCATCTGTGGAGGTCCGTTTAGTATCCCAAAACTGCTTAACAACAGTTAGACAAGTGGGTAATGTTGGGGTGAACCAAAAAAAAATTGGTTCACCCCAACCAAAAAATAATTAGACTTCTCCCTTTGTACATTTTTATTTTAATGGAAAAATATATATCGTAGGGGCTTCCCCTACGGTTCCACGGTCAAAAAAATGGGTAGAGCCGGATCTATGTGTTGGCTAGGTAAACGCCCTGTAGTAAGAGGGGTGGTTATGAACCCTGTGGAACCCCTTGGAATGTTGAAGGTACT
This sequence comes from Lolium rigidum, assembly GCF_022539505.1. Taxonomy (NCBI): domain Eukaryota; kingdom Viridiplantae; phylum Streptophyta; class Magnoliopsida; order Poales; family Poaceae; genus Lolium; species Lolium rigidum. Next base: position 228,529,232 of record NC_061511.1, read on the forward strand.
GAAAGAATGGAGGATGTTAGTTCCTTGAAAAGTATCTCAAGCAATGAATGAGCAATTGACTGCGCCCTTTACTGGTGATGAAGTGTTGCCTTTTTCAGATGTACCCAGAAAGGCCCCTGGCCCAGACGGCAATCCAACCCACTTTTTTCAACGAAGGTGGGATTTATATGGTGATGAGGTTAGTGACTTCAGTTACCTTCTCGGTTCTTTTCAACAGGGGCATCTTGAGGATTCAAACCTTCTCAGGGACTGCCAGGGAGATCCAATCTCTGCGTACTTATTCTTGTTAGCAGCGGAGGGCCTGTCGTGTCTCCTAAAACTTAGAAGTGAATCATCTAACTTACAAGGTATTGTGGTGGCTCCCACTGCTCTGGCAGTGAACCATCTTCTTTTTGTTGATGATAGCCTACTATTTTTCAAGTCTAGTGAATCAAGTGACAAAACTCCCAGATACACAACACACCACACATGCAGAAGAAACACACCCCAAATATATTTAGTTCAGCATACCCCCGCATGAGGATCACAAAACACAGGGACGGAGCCAGAAAAGTAAGATAAGGGGGCCAATTACATGCAAAAATTCTTGGAGGGGCCATATAGCTAAATTTAGGTAAAATTGCAGGTCAAAGCAGCATATTAAAAAGAGGGTTTTCAGAAAATTTTCCATCATGAGGGGGGCCATGGCCCCAGCCAGCCCTCTCCTGGCTCCGTCCTGATAAAACACTATAGCAAACACATCTCATTCATTGGTACTTATGATCATCCAAATGATTTGATGTGCCTTCTAGTTTACTGTCATCCAAATGATATCTATTGATCCAGCATGCTACAAGGCACATGTTCTTATCACTTGATGCAGAGGTCGGGGCTATGCTCCCATTTCGAAGGGAAAAAATAGGCACAGGTTCAACTCAGCTAAATCTGAGATTCCAAGGCCTCCATATTCCTTTCCTGAAACACTAATCTCCAATTAGCTTAGTGGTACTTACGATAACCCTCATAGTTATCTGAAAGACACTAAGCCATTTGTGTCGTCATGTATTGTTTCTCTAGTGAGAACGCGTAGAAACAGTAACCGACAACTTGCAAATCTGGGGGATATGCATGTTCGGTTTGAAAATGCCAGTGTGTTATCTATAGCTAAGACTTGATTTGAAAAGGAGAGGCTGCCTACCTCCGGTGAAGTAGCTTCGAATTTGGCCAAAGGAACAGGACAAGCCCACACTGCAAGCATGCATCGCGCCAAAAGAATATGCACGTACGCATGGCATGGATGGGTAATAACGGCCGGGTGGTTCGTTAACATAACCAGCCATGCAGAGTGCAGCAACAGTTGTCAGCTACGTACACTGCCTAGCTAGCTACGAAACCGTTAGTGCCTTGCTTGCACCACGCTCGAAGCGACATGCCGGCCGGCCGGTGCCTGTGCTCGCGCGTCGAACTCCGGCCTCCTAGCTGAACTCCGCCGGCGACCGTGACCGGCAACCAAACGCGCCGTGTGGTCACCGGCCGGCCTTTCTCCAACTCACGCAAGTTCCTTGTGGAGTTGTGGTGGTTAATTGTGGCGTTTGCACGTCACCTCAGCTCGGTGTTGCGAGTAGAGCGCCATCATGGCCATTAGACCGCAAGCCACGTACTATGTACGCTCAACTTAGTCCCATGAGCCCGTGGCCAGTGGCAGAGCTAGCTTAGGATTGGAGCCTGGGCAATATGTTAGTGCAGTCAAGCTTAGCAGTTTTTCCCCAAGCAAAAGCACTACTTCAATTTACTCTCTCTACTATTTATAATTTTTATTGTTCATTGGGCTATTTATAATAATGTTGATGTTATTAATGGAATGATGTAATTTTTGCAACAAAATATCTATAAGCACATACATCCAGGGAGTCCTTCTAGTTTCTCCTCCACTGGCATCCAGTTAGCGAGAAGTCGCTAGCCACACAATTGATAATGGTACAAGCAAAACATCGACATTGCCCACTCGAGTGCAAACAATTAATTACGATCTGCAACATTGACGCGCGCATGCGTCATGTGCTTGTTGAAGGTGGTGGCTCGAAGCTTGGGTTTGGGGATGAAAATCGTGCGACAATTTTCTTCTTAAAGGTTTTGCCTAGATGTTGTGTATTTTTCTAGTGGAGATACTATCGCGAGACATGAGGCCATATGCTTCTTTTCTTTTTTCCTTTTGGTTTGGCCACTTTTATCGGGTATGCCTAACTTTTTAAATAAAATTTGTATGCATCAATCGATGCAGAGACCGGGGGCTATCCTTTCTTTTCAGAAAAAATGCATCGGAAGCCTAGGCACCTTCCCAGGCTGGTTAGGCCCTGGCTCCGCCACTACCCATGGCACTATCATCTGGCCGGGAGTAATTGCACTCAACTCACCAAATACGATGATTCGTTCATAATTAAGTACTCCATGCCGTAAGGGTGTGTAATGTAGGTACATCGGGCGTGTTAAAAAAAAAAGTAGGTACATCGATATCTAAACAAAACCGAGTCACTTACTTTTGAACAGAAATTGTACTACCGTTCATACTGTGGACCGATGTACGTTGTTCAATTTTAATTGGCGTGTGTCCTTCCCATCTCACCAACTGGCCAGACAATAACACAAAATCCGGTTAACTGACACGTAAGGTGCAAAAAACCGCAGTGCAAGCATCAAGCATGCATGTAACTCGTGCGGTCAAAATTCAGAAACGAGTCCCGTACTGCATGTTGGTTTTTTCTCTCTACAGGTTTTCATTGCACGGTTGAATCAACACTGGCAAGCATGCATGTTCGTGTTTGGTTTTAATTTCCTGCCACTTTTGATTGCACCGTTGAAACTTGAAAGGCAGATATGATCACAACAGTGCTACCCTACGGCTGCAGAAACAAAACAGACAAAAAAATATGCAAAACATGCTCGACGTGACAATGCAGTCAATGCTGCTCGATGGAGTGCTTGTTCGCCATGTTTAATTTGGGGCCGGACAGCCTTCGGTCTTACTTTTGGTATGTCCGTGCGTGGATCGTCGTGGAGATTCGAGAGCAGGAATGATTGGAGAATCGACCACATTTGAAGCTACGTGCGGGCGACTCAAACTGACCCTTTTTTTCTGTCCTTTTGCAACTGTATCAGCTGGCCCAGGGCTCGTGCAACATCTGTATAAAAACCTCGTCTTCCCTTCAAGTACAAGGATCAGGTGCTTTGTGCTTTCTTCTCTCTGCGTTTCTGTACCTGGGCCCTCTGACGACCCTGTTGTAGGGTCTTTGCTCCAAGCCTCCAACCAAAGTAATCTATTATGTAATTTTCACTTTTCAGCGGTGACTTTCAGGCTTCACCTTTTTTTCCTCATCTCCACTATCACCGAAGCTAGCAGGGTGACGGCAAATTACCTCTGATAACTTTTCAGCAATCAGCAACCTTATATGATGATGTTGTTTTTGAGAGCGGGGACTATCTTCAGGGTGAAAACCTAAGATCTTTGATCGAACGCCGACGGTGTTTGAGCACTGTTACCTTCTTGGAGGCATCGTTTTTGGAGAGTCTGTAATTCAGGTGTTGTCTTGGCGGTGGATGTATTGCTGTTGTTAGGCCCGAGATACTGTAGCGGGACTTTTGTTTCTTAGTTTTTTTTTCTTGTTTTTGGCTGTGTGCATCCGTAGTGCCATTAGGGTGGTGCGTTGTTGCAGAGCCTGGGTGTAATTGGTATCTTCTTGATATTAATATATTCCCTTTATCGGAAAAAATATGATGATGTTGTTTACTAGTCTGATCGACAGTTGTACAATGTAATTTCTCGCGATAGGCGGTAAGGTCAAAATTGAGCTGTACCCACTGCCCACCGTCGGTGAGCAAGTAGCATGTGAAAAGAATTAAAAGTACTTGGGACGTTTACTAACACTGCTGTCGACGCCGGTGATTTTCTGACGCCAAAATGATTTTGCACTACAGCCGGTTGTCGACAAAAACTCACCTACGTACCCTTTTTCATGGATTTTCTTCCTGTAATCTCGACGACTGCAGCGTCGTAACGATAGGCAACGACGAATTCACCGTCAGCTTTGGCCCTTTCACCGACACGAGACGTACGTCTGAAAACTGGGAATCGATCATCCGGCGAATTCGCCCGTGGGTTTTCCTCTGGTCGCTCTGCTAATTAAGATACGGACTGCGATGGCGAGCAGCCAGCAGAGCGTTAATCAAAGCCGAGACAGCCCTGTCGCTGGCTCCATCACTGCCTCCACGAAGCAAACACGAAAACGATCCATCGATCGATACCTCAGCGTCGAACTAAGCTGCTAGAACACTGATTATTCAGTGCCTGTTCTTCCTGCTTCTGGAACGACAGTGCAGCCCCAACCGTCGCCGGCCGCTGTCGCCGGAAGTGACGCCCGGCAGACAGACTGACATCAACGACCCGATTTTTTACCGCATTTGCTTGGCCTTCATTTGATTTGATTAGTTGCTGGTTCTGATTTCCGAAGGACGGTGCAGAGTTCGTCCATCTCTGTATTTGGACGCAAACGGCAGAGATAGACGAGACGTTCCTTGGCCCCCATGCACGTACGGATACGGATGCGAACCTGATGGAACGTCAAGGTCGGCAGAGGAAGCCAGTCCGCTAATTCGTGCGACGTGATCGGTGGCTGAATTGATTAATTGGTGATTTGATCATCGATTAGCTGCTGTCCTGCTGATGAATGAGCAGGATGATGAGCATTAATCTTTTAAAAAAATATACGAAGATAATGTTTTGCCCCAATCTATTAATTTAGAAGCGATGCTCAGTTTTTTTCGAAAAGGGTATCATAGACCCGCCTCTGCATCAAAGTGGCCTTTATTGCAAAGTTAGTACCATAAGTTTATATCTCATGGTCGCACAAAGTTGCAACATGAATCAAACCTGCCAAAGATATTAAAAAAAACATATGGTCTCTAAACATCATACTGAAATCCTATTAGATTGCTGCCATTTACCTGGATAGAAGATAGCCCGTACGACTGTTATCAACCGAGTACATCAAGAGTACATATATATGTTTCGCAGCTCCGCAGCAAGAAGCAAGGACCACATATGGATCATGTAAGTAGCCTTGTATTTTTTTGTTTGAACTGGAACAATCTATTCCATTTATATAGGCTCAGCTAACTCACTGGGCACCATTACATGTACATCTCTGGTAACTGATTCCGGCCAAAGTAGCCGGTAATCATTCTGATTAGCACCAAGTGCAGCTAAGGCATGGGCTATTCACGAGGACGAAAACTAATAGCGAAAGAAATAAAATTCAGACGAACAAACGACGGAATATCCCTAAAGATGACTCCCTCAGGAGCTAGATCGAAATCATTGGTCTGAATGGCATGTACAAGATTGGCACAATCAGTTTCAACTTGCACTTGTCCCATTCACCAATCAGTAGCCTTGTAGATGACCTGCAAAAAAATTGAAACACTTGTTTTGTTAAAGACCACATGGTTTTGGCAATTCCAAATTGCCCAAATTAAGGCACAAATTCGTGCGCTGATTTTAGCCTTTATCATTGTTTTCATACCGTTAAAACAATTTTTAAACATACTGGTAATATTAGCTAGTGGTCTTTAACAAATGGACATGAAATAAAAAAGATGATCTATAGACTCCTAAGCATCACAGAAAACACATTTTGTATAACCTGTCCAGCGTTGTTTTGCTAGATTATCTTTTATGAGTAAAACCATTGTATAAAGAAACCACACATGAAGACTTTTATCTTTAATCATACCTTTAGCTTCCAAAGGAATTTTAGAAGAATTCTAGTATGTTCATTTATAAGATATGCATAAATAGATTTAACTGAAAATACGTACCCTGAAGATGTTAAGGGACAAGAGAACCTATCCGGTTCATCAACTAGGTTGACAATCAACAACCGTTCCACTAAATTCAGCCAAGAATCCCATTTATCTCTTGTTATCACCCGCCAGTCAATTAATTAACGGTGAACTGACGACACCTAGAACATCAACTATATATTAAGCCACTGTAGTAGAAGTTTTCCTTGGCAAGATGATGAGCAGTAATCTCCCAGGCCAGATGGTGTTGGACAGACAATCTAATTAGTACCATGACGAGATTCTTAATTGCCTCCGTACCAGCTGGGATTCGCAGGTCCCGGACGCATTCATGGCTTACGGTTGCGTTTTAATTAGCGCTGTCGTGTTAAGTCGCTGCTAATTAACAGTGGAGTCTTTAGGAAAAAAAGAGCTTCTTTTTTCTTGTAGGACAAACAGAAAGAAAGTGCTTCTCCTCTCTCTCTCTCTGTCTCTCTGTGTGTCCCTTGGCAAGGAGAGACCTCTCGATCGCACGGCCGGCGACTATTTTATCCCGCCGCGTGCCACAGGCCGGAGGTGTCTTAAGCTTCAATCCACAGCCCGCGCGCGCCCTTGCTTGCTTCGAACCTACTTGATCGCTGCCTCACCTCACTCACTCACCGAGCTCTCTCTCGCCTGAGTGACCCTGCCGTTCTTGCTACCCACGCTTCCCCGAATATATAACCACCACCCGGCAGCGATCGGCAGGAAGCAACCGTCGGTCAGTTATTACAACGATCAATCGGCGTCGCCTCGTCGGAGTAGCTACGAGACCGGCCAGCAACTCCTAGTCCTAGGCAGCCGCGCGCCTCGTCGGACGAAAGGCAATGGGACGTCTGTCTAGCGGCGGCGGCGGTGCTCAGCAGCCCAAGCTCCGCAAGGGGCTGTGGTCGCCGGAGGAGGACGAGAAGCTGTACAACCACATCATCCGGCACGGCGTCGGCTGCTGGAGCTCCGTGCCCAGGCTGGCCGGGCTGCACCGGTGCGGCAAGAGCTGCCGCCTGCGCTGGATCAACTACCTCCGCCCCGACCTCAAGCGCGGCAGCTTCTCGGCGCAGGAGGAGGACCACATCGTCGCGCTCCACGAGATACTAGGCAACAGGTAATTACAATGCATCCAGTTCAGAACTTCAGATCAGTTTCGTCCTAGCGCAGAGATAATCAATCGAGCAGAGTGGACGACAAGTTGGCGAGTGATCAGCGGCTGATTATTCGTGCTGAAACATTCCTGACAACTGATGCGTGCGTGCAGGTGGTCGCAGATCGCGTCGCATTTGCCGGGGCGGACGGACAACGAGATCAAGAACTTCTGGAACAGCTGCGTCAAGAAGAAGCTCCGGCAGCAGGGCATCGACCCCGCCACCCACAAGCCCATCGCCCTCGACACGGGGGCACTGCCGGACACCACCGAAGACGAAGACCGCAAGCCGCTTGTTGCCGCGGACTGCCCAGCAGTTTTGAAGCAGTCGGCGCTGTTCGACCCGTTCCCGGCGTGCGCCGACTTCGACGCCGGGTTCGGAGCCGACGGCCTCGGCGCGGCGAACGCTGCGGCATTGTACAGCCAGTTTATCGGCGGCAGCGGCAAGGAGGACGAAGATGCCGGGTTCGGCGCCGCCGACTACAGCAGCGTGCTGGACGTGTCGGAGAACCTGGGCTACGGCGGGGAGAGCTCAAGCAACAGCAGCAACTGGAACGAGGTGGGCAGCGTGCTGGACGCCGGCGACGCGCTGCACTGGGCCAAGACGGAGCCATTCGCGGACATGGATAAGCTGCAGCAGCACGGCGGGTACGGAGGAGGATCGCTGCCGCCATGCCACGAACAGAGCCTGGCAAATTTCGATTTCAACTTGGAGTACTTCTGATCTACATTTTTCTTCCCTCCATTTTTACCTTATTAAGTCACCCCGATTCCCGCATATGCTTACACGGCAGGACAGTGACAGTACAGAACCATTCAAAAGGTTAATTATATAGAGACTGTATGTAATACGTAGACTATTCTGTGTTACTCTCTAAGATAAGAGAAGATACAGCCGTATAGACAATGCGGTCGATCGTTACCGTTATGTAATTGTAGTAAAACACTTGTAAGAAATAAAGATTTTGTACTTTGCATCGTACTACTGATGAATATAACCAACCCAGTGTACTTGTCTGAAGTTTCTGATCATCTCTGAAGCAGTCAAGCTGAAGGAAGAAACGAGTGTTGCTTGCGTTACACATGTTTGCATGCTGCATCTCTGTCGCGCTTTAGCCTTTTTCCAAATTTGTGCTTCACGAAAGCGAGGAAATTTAATCACAGAAAGCAGCGGTACGTACGGCGCTGTTGACAAATAATTAGTGCTAGTCCAGCCACGCCATCCATGCTGGCTAATCAATGATATCTGTAGGCGCCACTTAACGATAGTTGCCTGCTATTACACCTGCGTTCTAAATTAACTGACTCCAATTTGTTTAGATTTTTTTAGAAAGTAAGGCTAACTCAACTTGTTGGAGGAGCGGGGTAAAAAATCCAACACGTGGGTTCATATTCTCATGGACGTGAATTTAGATTTAGATTTATATTTGAGGACCAGGCTTTCTTGTTCTCTGCCTCCCGGCGTCGCCGAGGTCTAGCGACTCTGAAGGCCCCTAAGCCGCCGCTTAGAAGACCTCCCTCCAGCCGCCCCGTCGCTTCTAGAGAAGGCTCTCCGTCGGTGGACGTCGTGGTAACCCTACCCGTGTTTGTTTTTGGCCCTAGCTTTCTTCCTCTCCATCTCAGGAGAGGAGATATGGGATCATGGATGTCTACCGTGGCTTTCCCTGCTAGAGAAGTTCGTGGACCTCCAAACGCTTCTCCGGCGGACGTGGCCCTGCTGCTCGCCTAGGATCTGCTGGTCAGTTGGATTCCTAGCTTTGACCTTAACTAGTTGTACCTAGCATTGGCAATGGTGCCTCCCTAATCATCTCCTTCGTGAAGGCATTGTCTAGCGATCGGACCTTCTTTAGGGGAAACCCAGAATCTGACCATATTTTTTCGACGGGATAACGATGGTGTTTGTGCACTATTACCTTCCTCTAGGCGTTGGTTCGGAGAAGCTTTCGTTTGGATTCGAGGTGTGATCAGCGCTAGTGGTGCTATTGCTGCTGGGAGTATCTGATTTTTTTAGAGAGGTCTTTTTATTTATTTTAAATTTGTTTGGCTATGTATATCCTTCATTACCTTCAAAAAAAATGTATATCCTTCATATCTGCACTGGCTCTAGTCATTATGTCTTATTATAAAGAAAAAAAAAGGCTGCATCAACTAAATTCAGAATACAAGTTTCCCCGAAAACATAGTATTAGCACACGTCTCCCGCCGTTGAAAATTGCAGAACGGAAAAAAAAAACTGGGCGTTGGAAATTCCTCCCGGCAAGGTCTCTTTCGACCAGGTCACCACGTACATAACGTGGTCCGCCGTAGTACCACCACGGGATGGTGAAGGATCGTGGAGACCAGTGCCCGGATCGGCCGGAGAGAGACAAAAGACAAGAGACGCCATTGCTCAAGCGCTGAGCTCCGTGTGTGCTGCATGCACAAGTTGAGATGGGGAGCTGCGTCGAGTAGTTCTCTGAAGGGAAACATTGTCGATTAGCGCTTCGCAGCCGTAGGTTATAACGTGATAAGGCAATAGAAGTGATTCGATCACGTCGGTTCTGTCGGCGGCGAGGGGCGGCGAGCCGTGATGCCGAGATGATCTCGCATTCTCGCTGCAGGGCCCGAGCATGTTACATGCATGTACGACGAACGGACCAATAAGGCATTCTGTAGCAGCGATGAGAGACGGCCCCCACGCGATCGCATCGCATCGCCACTCGAGTTAAGCCGATCGGAGGCGGGGCCGGCCGGCCGGCCGGGTGGCGATCATTGGCTGCCCGGCACTGGGGACGACGTGTTTGAAGGGCGGCCGGACAGCGTACGTCGGGGACGCCGAGAGCACTCACTGTTTTGAGAGGGATCATCAGATTGATTGAGGAATTGATTCCTCGGAGCTGGCCTCTTGCTTCCGCATTCTTTCGTCCAGCTCAGCTCACAGCGAGAGGGGGGCGCCTGATCCAGTGATGCTGATATGCTGCCGTGCATGTGCGTAGTTAAGCGCGGATGGATTAAGAGCTTTAGCTGGGCATCGACCACTAACAATAAGTGGCAGCGCCAGCTTGGCCAGCCGGCAGGGTGTGGAGGTGCATCCATGATCTATGGTGTAGCTCTGGCACGCGTCCGCTAAACATAGACACATACAGAGAGAAAACAACTGACTTCATCAACATGAGAAATACCTACCCGCAAAAAAAAAAAAAAAAAAAAAACATGAGAAAATACCTAATGAACATCATATCCACGATGGCCTTGATCGAGAAGAGCATCGACTAAAAGGATATATTTCCACCGCTAAGGTCTTATTTGGTACTAGAGTTTTTGTGGAGATTAGTGGAGATAATCTTAACCAACGTAAATCACTTTCTTCATGTTTGGTACTACTAGAGTATTGAGCGAGTTTAATACCCACTTTTTCCAAATCTTAGTGTATTTTTCTTAATCTCCAATACTCTACCCCTACATAGTTGATTAGGATGGAGTTATGTGGGGATTGGATGAAGGTAGCGGTTTCACCCATAATCTAGAGTATTGTCCCCATTAATCTCCACGAAACTCTAGTGTTAAAGCCTGATCGTTATAACGGCTTAGGAGCAGGGTAGGAGCTAGGTGTATTCCTAGGTATTCATGTGAATACAAACAATTTTTGGCAAACACACGACATTTTAGCAAAACAGTGACAATTTTAGAAAGACATCGACGATTTTTCCAAGATGAATATCAAGCTGTGAATTCCTAGCATCGCCACTGCTTAGGAGTGGCTGCACGGACTAAGGGCTCCTTTGATTCATAGGAATTGTGTAGGATTTGAATCCTATAGGAAAAAAAATTACACATGTTGTTTGATTCATAGGAAAGAAGTGAGCCTAGCTCACTTGGTTAGGAAAGTGGATGTACAACCCAGCCACCTAGGTTCAAGTCCCCATGGATGCAGATTTGGGTTCTTATTATTTCACAAAAAAACCACTGTAGGGGCTTCTCCTACCGTATTCCTTTCAAAAAAACATATCTTATAGGAACAAATCCTATAGGAATCTTGTACTATAAATCCTATAGAAAAAAACATGAGGTCATATCTCATGGAAAATTTCCTTTACTACAATTAAACACACTTCATCTTTTCAATTTTATAGGGAAATATCAACATTTATAGTACCACATCAATATTAGTAAATTCCGTATATGAGATATATTTTTTGCATTTATTCAGTATTTTGTATGTTGATATTATTTATGGATATGACCAATTTTTATATAGTTTGCTTTATAAATATTTGTTTCGGACATAATCTATAGGTCTTAAATTTTAAGACAAAGGGAGTACTATTCCTAATTAGAGAGAGCTATTTTTCTTCGTAACTGAAGTAAACTATATCACTGTTTTTCTTAATCTTTTTTAACATGCAGGCTTGGGCTGATAGGGATCTGGAAGATGCACGCAGAGCCTGCACATTCTTGATCCACTAATTGACGGACCACTGTTCTAGCCCAGCTCTGTGGTAGAGATCTCGTAAAGAATATTGGCCTTTTGTCTAACTTGGCGAAGCTCATGCAGATAAGTGTAACCGCACTATAGGTACTGTACTGGCCTTAGCCTTCTTCGTTCTCAGCTCTAACACGCGGCCCATAGTACATTTCGTCCTAATACCTCGATGTAATTTTGGTGGGCTGCAAGGTAGCTTTTTTTTTTGGATGGGAAGCTGTGAGGCTCAGGCGAACGGATCGTATACACCGACCAGTCGGTGTGCAGCACTAGCCCATATATCTCTGTCTTTGGGTTTTTCCGTTGTTTGCGGTTGGTTTCTCCGTACTTTTTAGTGTTCTGTTGTTTCTTTCGGCTTTTCTTTTCATTTCTATTTTTTCTTTTCTTTTCTTTTATTTTCCTGTTTAAAAACAATTTTCGAAAATTTTAAAATTGAAAAATGTTCATATTTGAAATTTGAACGAATTTTCAAATTTAACGTTTTAAAACTTTGAACGAATTTTGAACAAAATTTCCGTTTTTACGGATTTCAAGTTTGAAGGAATTTCAAAATTCGAATGATTTTCGAATTTTTGAACATATTTTGAATTTTTAAATGAATTTCGAATTTTAAAAATTGAATTTTGAACGATTTAAGAATTTTTAATTTTTTTAAAATCATACATTTATAAAATCTATATAAAGAAAAAAAAGTCGAACAAATTTTGAAAACATAAAAAGAAACAATATAATGTTAGTTTTAAAAAACAGAAATGTAAACAGAAAAAAGGGAAAAAAAAGGAAAAAACGTGTTTAACTATGGGCCACGGCCCAATTAACAACCTCCGGGGCGGAGGGGTGTGCGGCACCCGTCCACGCCGACCCGTTCGGCATATAGCAGCCCCCAGCTAAGGCCTCTACCGCGACGTATCGCTCCCGTGATGCCCAGCTTCCCGCACCAACTATATTTTTCTTTGACCGTTGAGGCCTTTGTATCTTCATCCATCTCTCTTTGTATGCATCGAATGCATTCGTTCGTCACCATGCAAGTGCACTGCCGCTCGATCCCTTCCCCATATCCTCTACTTCTGCGTCGGATCGCACTGCCGCTCCATCCCTTCCCTGTATCCTCTACATCTGCGTCGGAAGGCACCTCTCTCTCTAACGAGGAGAGGTAGTTGTACAAGCCGATCTCGTGGGGGAGCTGTATTGCCCAATCCCATGCTCATGTTGAAGCGGGAGGCAATCATCGACCACGCCTAGGCCTCGTCGACGAGCTTTGTAATTCCCAGACCGCACAGCCACCCCTACATCCACATCTTTCACATTGTTGTCGGCTACATCATGTCCCGCAATGCAGGTCTAGACGTCGCTTTCCCGCCTAGGTGGCTCGCGGTCGTCGTCGCCGTATGACCCGTACAACGAGCGGTTCCTTGGGACCCCTCGCATGGACCTGGACTGCATGAAAGGGGGTGATCCGGGAGGCGGGCCCATCGGGAAGACTCGAGCGATCACGCCGGAGAAAATGCCCGCTCCTCGCAACCTGTTCGACGAAATGTCATGGCCTCTCCTAACGCCAACAGACCCGGTATGCTCATCCCACCATATTCCCCTTTATAAAGTGTTATATCCCTCTCATTCCCGGCGATCCGTAGGCCTACTACGCTAACCACACGAGGCCTGCATGGAAGCGATGATCCATGATGGTGGCTTCATCCTGGCAGATGGCATTTGGACCGAAACCTAGAGGGTACGACATCGGCGAGGAGCCATTGTTCGCCCAATTTGGCAGACAAATGGACCAAGACACTCCCGTGCTTGATGATGGATGGCAAGTGCAAGGGCTACGAGGAGGCTGAGGCGAACTCCGGTGCGAGGGTCGAGAACACCGACGATTGAAAGAAGAAGGGAACGATCCAACAGACTTCCGGATATAACAACAAAGAGGACCTCGTGCTCTTCCATTCTTGGCTCTTCATGAATTAAGATCCTATATGTGGTGCTGAGCAAAAAGGCCAAGCGTATCGGAGGAAGGTTCCCCAAGAATTCCATCAACGCCACCAACTAGCTCCGTTCCGGATTCGTAGTATCTGTGGGTAGATGTCTCTCCAAAAGAGGTGGGCATGCATCCAACAAGAGACAAATAATTTTTTCACGATGATTGATCATGTCGTTTCGCGTAAAGTGAGTGGCCTTGGCATTGTCGACGTGGTAAGGGCACAACCCAGCCTCCTTGGTCAGCCTCAAGAATGGCGCCGAGAGAAGAATGCCGCCACCTTCATCGACCTCACCAAGCAGGCAGGAAAGGTCCAAGGATGGAGGCCGCGGCCAAGCTGCTTGCGAAGGAGAACATGATCATGTTCGTCGACTTGAGCATTATGGATCCCGAGCAAAGTGCATGGTTCGCCACCATCTATCTACTTCGTTTCATTTCATTCAAACTTAGATTTTCACTATGTGATTGGCCGAGTTTCGAACCACTATTTCGTTGTTTGTATGGCCACATGGTGAATTTGGTTCGAAAATGAAAATTAGTTTGTATGGCCACATGGTGAATTTGGTTCGAAAATGAAAATTACACTGGACGGCCAAAAAATGCGCCGGGCCGCTGGGCTGCCCGACCCAAACGGATGATCCACGGTTCAACCCAAAGAGACCACAATAGACATTTTTGTTGTCCGGAGATGCTAGGATTATATTTTGCCCTTAGGGAATCTCCAGCGGCGTGGCGTGAGCGACCGTTTGCGTCCGTAAAATGCGTCTGGCACCCTCTCCAGCGGCACGACGCAAAGTGACCGGGACGTCTCTGCGGACGCGCAAAGTGTCCGCTCGCGTCTCCACCGGGCCCGCCTGGCAGCGAGTCTGCATCGAGGGCATCGCTTCGGCGGTCAGCGCTTCCGCGTCTGCGCCGCAGCCTTCGCCATCAATGGCGCGGCTGCCTGTTCTGCGCGCGCACTGGCGGGCGGCAGCTGGGCTTCTGCGCCGCCTTCAATGACATCGTATCCCGCGCGCGACCGCCCTTAAAAGTCCACCGGCCGCGTTCCTCCTTCGCCCACACCTCCACTCGCACCACCACCTACGCATCGCCATGGGGAAGAAGAACGACTTCGAGGCCTCCGGCAGCGGCAGCAAGAGGGTGCCGCTCCCCGTCACGCTGGGGAGGCTAATGCACGGCAAATGGTTGCCATGCGAGGCCTGGTCCGGCGTGCAACTGCCTGGCGGCTGGCGGCTCAGCTGCCGCCGGGTGCCCATCCCTCCAGTCCCTGCGCGCGAGTCTGATCGGACCACGGAGATCCGGCGAAAGAGGCGGTACCTGCCGCCGGACCTCCGCGCCGATCCGACGTACGCCATCGACTCCGACAGTTGGCGTACGTATCTGTCGACCGAGACGGATAAGTGAAGAAGGGCGGGCTTCATGGGCGACATGGATTTTCCCTTCGCGGCTGCACCCCCGACTCGTCCACGAAGACAGGAGGCGCCGACTCGTCGTCAGCAGGCGCCGACACGCGCGCAGCACAACGACGACGACGACCACGACGACGAGGACGACTACATCGAGGCGCTCGCGTACCATAACGAGGAGGTGAGGGACGACAGCGACGACTACGTCGCGGCCGTCTTCCACGAATGGCAGCAGGCCATGGCGGAGGGCCGCAATTTCGAGTTCCTGGAGAACATGACAGACGACGAGATGGCGAATCTCGGCGTCCTCGTCTCCGAGAACGACACGTCTGTGCAGCCGCCGTTGCCCCGCTACGCCACCAGCGTCATGCCGCCGGGCCTGTCGGAGGATGAAGCCCTTCGACAGGCGCTACAGGACTCGGCGGTGCCACAACCGCCGCCGTACAACCCCTAGGCTCCTCCTCCACAGCCGCAGCCCTGGGCGCCTCCATCGCTGCCACAACCGCAGCCCTGGGCGCCTCCACCTCCAGCACCGCCGGCGCGCCCGGCGTACGCTCCCCCGGATGGCAACTGGGCGTGGGTGATACCGGAGCTCATCGTGCTCGACAGCGACGAGGAGCGGTAGTAGGCGTTAGGTTTTTTTTTTCATGTTTTAACTATGTAAATTATGTTTCATGTTTAAAAAAAATGATTCGGCCAAAAAATGCGTCGTGCCGCTGGAGCCACCCACGACGCAAACGGACGCGCGATCGATTTCGACCAACGCAAATGGACGCGCGCAGACGCTAAAATGCGTGGCGCCCGCTGGAGATGCCCTTAAAAAAAGCTAGGGAGATCACTGAAGATGGAGATGGAGGATGGGGATCGCGCGAGGTTTGCGTGGGTCAACCCTCTAGGATTTGTTTGGCGTGTTTCGGTTGGGCACGATCTGGACCACCTGATCTTGACGATCGCAGGAAGCGGAGGGTGGCATGCATGTTGGGATGGATCCCAGCCGCGTTTGTCGATTTTGAATTCTACTATGCGCTCCCTCGCGGAAGCTTCATAATTCACGATGCCAGTGACGCGGCAGGCAAATCTCTTCGTAATCACTGGCAATTAAGCTACTCGTCGGTAGTAGTAGATGGCAGGCAGGCAGCCGGTGAATGATATGCCCCTACATCCGAGTCGACAGTTGGACGTTCAGTACGCTAAGCAAACCAACCGCCAGCTAGCGACGAACGCGCTGGAGAAGAATATAAATCAGCGTGGAATCGAACAGGCAAAACCCAGGCGCGCACGCACGCATAATTCCAGCGCAGATCTGGATCCGCATCGTCTTCCTCCTCGCGATCTCCCGATCTTTTTGGACTCATACTCATACTCGGACGAGGACTCCACCACCAATCCACCATAGCAGCAGTAGTCCGTATAGAATACTGCTGCTGGCTACCGCCAGTTGCCGCGGCGGGTCCCCCTCTGAAGCTGGATGCCATCGCGATCTCCATCCCCTAAAATAGTCCTCCGTCCCACGTAGCCGTCGCCCCCCAAACCCAAATTCCTCCTCAGTTCGGTCCATACTGGTCGCTCTCTGCCGATTTCGATCTCTGCTTAGTCCCCACCTCGCGTCCCCAGCTGTTGAGGCGGGCGCAATGGCGGCGGCGGCGAACGGCGCGGCGGGCGGAGACACCAAGGCGGCGTTCGCGCGGATCTACGACGCGCTCAAGGGGGAGCTGCTCAAGGACCCCGCCTTCGACTTCACCAACGAGTCGCACCAGTGGATCGACCGCGTAATGCTCCCCTGCCCATCTCTCTTCCTCCTCCTCTGCTTTCCTTGTTCGATTGATCCTGCTGGAAACGCAGCGCGCACGCTTCCTTCTTTTGCTGGGGTTTAGTTTTTGGCTGGGTAGATTTGATGCTGAATCAGAGGGCGCGTGCGAGATCGGGGGTTTCCTTGATGGGCGGAAGCGCCATTAATTTGGGTTTAGTACGTGCGTGCTCTGTGATTATAATCGTCGTCGTTAACGGGAGTCTCTTAATTAACACAGCCTATTTAGTTGTACGCGTTTTGGAATGAATAAACCTGCTTAAGCTCCTGCACACTTAGTTTTACTTATTAAATGCTTTCCAATTTTGTACTCTGCCTAAGTTGGCCGAGTTAAAGATGATGCCGAGAGATTTACTATAGTCGAAATTTGAAATACTCTATATGTGATCGTTGAGGTGAAGTAAATTTCTTCCAAGGGGAGCACACTCCGAACTGAGCAAAGCTACTCATTCATTATTAACTTCTGTAAATTCGCTGACTGAGTAGGCATTAAGTTGGATCTTAGATGGTTGACTGACCTACATGTTGTTTTTATTTTTCTATATGTTATAACTCTTGTTAAAGTACTCCCAACACTCGATGCACAATAATAGCAATAATCTTATTAGTTCAGTTCTGCTATTTTAACTTGCATTCTTTTTTGTTGCTTGGAGCAGATGCTGGACTACAATGTTCTTGGAGGTGAGGAGATGAATCTGACCTATTTGTTCTCTTTTCAAGTATTCATTCAAGAAGCTACCGAGTTTCTAATCTATTGTTTCTGCTAATTACAGGAAAGCTCAACCGTGGGCTCTCCGTGGTCGATAGCTATAAGCTGTTGAAAGGTGCCGATGATCTGAGTGAGGAGGAGATGTTCCTCGCCAGCACTCTCGGCTGGTGCATCGAATGGGTAATTCCTTCTTCTTCTTCTTCTCAGCGTTACTCCCGTGAATGAATTTAAAGATTGCTCCCTTAAGCTTGCCGCTATCTGTTGTGCAGCTTCAAGCCTTCTTTCTCGTGCTTGATGATATCATGGATGACTCTGTCACTCGACGTGGCCAGCCTTGCTGGTTTAGAGTGCCTCAGGTTGGTGAAAACGAGATTGTTGTTATTTCCAGTGATGGTGTTTGAAAACTTTGTGTGACAACATTCTTTAGTATACCTTATTTCCACCTGTTACCAGTACAGATTATCCCTAACGCCGCCCTTTTGTAACAAAATAGGTTGGCTTCATTGCTGTCAATGACGGGATTATCCTTCGGAACCATATTTCGAGGATGCTTCGGCTTCACTTTAAGAAGAAACCTTACTACGCTGATCTCCTTGACTTATTCAACGAGGTAATCATATATGCTATGTTCAGCAAAAATGTTCAGCCTCAACTTGTGGATCATTACAGGTAATCACCGCCCTCTCTTGTTTTTCTAGGTTGAGTTCAAAACAGCTTCAGGTCAAATGCTGGACCTTATCACAACTCACGAGGGAGAAAAGGATCTAACGAAATATAACATAGGAGTGTAAGTTAATTGTGATAACTTTCAGATAAACTTCTTTGCCATGCTTTATTGTGTCTATTTTTATTCTTCTGTCTAATAATAGTCCTTCGCAGTAATCGATTTGAGTTGTACCCTTTGTTTATTGTCGATTAAAAAAATCTAATATTCTTGCAGTCACCGCCGGATTGTTCAATACAAGACAGCCTACTATTCATTTTATCTGCCGGTAAAAGCTACATTCTATCTTTTTAATCATATATTATATTTCCTCTTTTTGCAATTGATACTGGATTCAAGGGATGCTGATATGCCGCTTTATGAAAGGTTGCATGTGCACTGCTGCTCTCTGGTGAGAATTTGGAAAACTACAGTGCTGTAGAGAACATCCTTGTTGAGATGGGAACATACTTTCAAGTCCAGGTAACCTCTCTTTTTTGTTGCTACACATTACAATAAATACGAGTCTTTTGCTACAGCAACAATTATTCTATTTAGCACTAATATGCTTTTTCTAACAGGATGATTATCTAGATTGTTATGGTGAACCTGAATTTATTGGCAAGGTTAGTACATAACTGCATTTACCTGTTGTAGCAGCTTGCGGGAATATCATTTGTTACATTGATAGATTTTCTGTAGCTCTTGCGATTTGATCAATGTTAAGTCTTATCATAGATTGGGACTGACATTGAAGATTACAAGTGCTCCTGGCTAGTTGTCCAAGCTCTTGAGCGTGCTAATGAGAGCCAAAAGAGTGTTCTATTTGTAAGTCCCCTCTACTTTTACTTTCCAATGATATGGAGGTTGTTGTCTAAACAGTTTATGCTCCTACAGGAAAATTATGGAAAGAAAGATGCAGCCAGTGTGGCAAAAGTAAAGACTCTATACAGAGAACTTGACCTAGAGGTTTGTCTTCACTCTTATGATGTTAGTACATTTTATACGTGGACCGTAATGCTTTAGTAGGATTACCATGAATGTAATTTTCAGGATACATATTAATATGACACATCAAACCCTTCCATTTAACCCTTGTGTCAATATTTCGACCAAAACTTAACTTGTTAAGTTTTTCATGTGCATTCCCTATGAACAATCACTTATTCTGGAGAATTTATTGCTCTTCATCAAAATAATCTACGGAGTACTTGTGTCTCTTATGATAAGAACTACTGGATTCTCCTTGTCTGCAAAATATGGCACATCTAATCACAATTTTAAATATTGTTGATCACAGGCGGTGTTCCATGAGTATGAGAGCGAAAGTTACAAGAAGCTGATCACGGAAATTGAAGCTCAGCCAAGCGTTGCTGTCCAAAAGGTTCTGAAGTCCTTCTTGCACAAGATCTACAAGAGGCAGAAGTAGTTTGCCTCTTGAACCAGGGAGCTGTTCCACTGTTTGCATGCTCGATAGATTCCCCAAGTGATGTCTATTCATGATTCAGTGGTTCATGATGTATGCTGCGCCTTGCTTGCTCCCGATAATAATGATGCAAGGCGCTATTTCGGGTTTGATGAACCGCTTGATGTAGAGATACATCAATAGTTCTGTAATTTGCATCCTACCCTTTTCTTTGATGTTTTTTCTTAGTTGCCGTAGAGAAATGAATCGAAGTTGTATTTTCATTGTATTTCACAGAAATGAATTGAAGGTGTATTTCCATTGTATTTCACAAGGTTATTGTGAAGGAAAATTAGTGCTGAAATGATCAACTGGTGTGTTTCAGAGGTTATTGTGAAGGAGTAGTGCTTGAATGGACTTGATCAACTAGAAAATTTTGGATTCATGAAGAATTTGTACAGTCTTTTTTTCTTTCTTTCATAGAACTGAATGCCACGCATCACACGAAGGCATTCCATATCTGAACGCAAAATCATGTCATAAACCCCCGGGATGCTTATAGACTCTTATAGAAGAATACGCAAGTTGCTGTAAATGTTTGTTACAAACAGAACGGTTTCATTCATTGGGCTTTCGGAGACAAATAATAAGTTATTGAACAGCTAAATCCTGCACCATCTCAAGAAATCAGAGTCTGAATACTACACTCGTGTGCCTCCACTTACATCTTTGGATAGAACAAAATGCAGTGGTCGGGAGGCAGGAACACATGATAAACAATATCGGAGATCTGAGACCTTTAGCTATAAAGTACTATAGTACTGTACTACGTACAACTTATACTGTAGACCAAAATAAACTGTAATAATTGACCAACTTATAGTACTGTACTACGTACAACTTATGCAGATAAATGTACTGGAGAAAGAGCCCACAGGAAATATTCCGTGCGATATCATAAGGGCAAGTGCGCAACGTTATACATAAAAAATTAAAATGGGCACTACAAGGGAATCACAAGTTCCCAACACTATTTCCACAAGTCATACTTGATGCATTATGCCTGTTCTGGAAAGAAAAGAACAGGTTACAGGTCTGTTAAGTTAGCATATCCGGTGTTCCATCCTACTTTCTCAGGGACCTAACTCGAATTGGATTCGTTGGGAATCCAGAAAGTCAGTGCAGTTGATGCAGTTGCAAACATGGCTCGACGAGGGGCCCATTTCAAAGCAGTGATTGGCCCAATATGACTGTTCCAACAAGCAATCTGCAACCCAAAAAATAAAAGTAAGACAAATAACACCACACGCCATTATAAGCAAAATTTGAGAAAGAGGTACCTCTTGTACTGTATTGATGTTCCAAGCATGCAAGTTACCATCACCAGATCCTGCAACATCAACGCAGACATATTTTTCAGCATTAGCTTTCGTCACAAAACCTGGGTCGCTGTTTTACAAAAAAACATTCTAACAAAAATTTGAAGTTCCAGTCTATCTTTACATGTGCATGCATATATAAGCGCTCCAGAATTCTGAATAGGAAGCATACCAGCATATCAGACATACCACATGCTATGGTTTTATTGGATGTGAAAGCATTATAAGACTACTAGCTAAGTGCCCGTACAAAGTGGAAAAAATGCACGCCCAAAGACATTATCATGTCCGGTGATGTCAAAGTCGGCATGCCCGTCGCCGCAGCCCAACGTATTCTTTGTGGTCCAGTCGTTCGTGCACATCCCTTTTGTGGGCATGCCCGACATAGATGTCCCAGGCATGGACATTCTTATGTCCATTGCGTCAAAGTAGTCATGCCCGTACTATCGATTCTCATTCAGGTCATGCCGTGTCCACGCCCTCCAGTGCCACGATCATGGCAGACATGATTCTGTCGTTGGCCAGCATGCGTTTGGCGTTCCCCTCGGAGGCATTGCCTGACCGTGTGACAGCCGAACTGTGGCTTCTCCGCCATGGGTGCACGGAAGAAAGCCATTTGAGCACCCGCATTGTGTCCAGCAACCCATGCGTGGATTGTGGATGTGACGAACACCATTTGAGAGAACGGACGCAACGGCGGCCATGTACATGTGTAATTAATACAGTAAAGTTCTTATTGCTCTCTTAAACTCTCACAGTGCAGTCTTGTAGCCCTGTCACTCACGTTGATAAAATAGCCATACGCAAGTTGAAGGTAATGAACATATTGATGAATTCTTGCAAGTTCTCTTCTCACAGTAGAGGCGAAAAATAGAAAAGGCAAATGTTTGAGATAATGTAAGATGCTAAGGTTTAGTTACAGAGAAACATGTTGGTAATTTTTTAAGAGCTACTATGCATCAGAATATCCTAAGAAAGTTGCATGAAAAGTAAAAAACGAAGATATTACCTGAAATTACATATTGACCATCTGGAGTGAAAGCAGCTTCAGTTGCTATGTTGCGAGATGGCTCCAAACTGAAACCACACTTCTGCAAAATAACAAAAGGTGAGTTAGTAAAGATTAGGGAGCAAGTGTGATGCTGTTAACAGCAAGTACAAAAGTATGTAATAATTAATAAAATACAATAATCTGAAGCAAACTTTTGAAATGATACCGCAAACTGACCTTCTCCCCTCCATATGCATCCAGAACATATATATGGTTGTTAGTTGTCGTCAAAAGCACAGACTTGCCATCGTTACTGAATTTAATGTCAGACACTTCAGCAGTATCTCCACCGACCAAGAAAGTGTCGAATGGACCCTGAAAGTGGTTTTGTTTTCCAAGATAAGAATTCCCCATGCTTTTGCTTTATAGTAATATATGATGTCCAGATTTATGTTCAATACAGACCTTGTCATATGACCGAGAATCAAATAGCTTAATAGCGCCTCCCTCCATTGCTACGGCAAAAACAAGGCCCTGTTGATCATATGCAACAGAAGGCCTACCACGCAAACGTAGTATACCCTGAATGCAAAACGTGTAAGCATGGAAGCCTCAGAGGATAAATATAAACTGTGCAGATTTAGTTGCTTTATTATTGAATAAACAGAGTATTGCAGGGGATTGGTGAGCCAACCTGACAAGCATTTACACGAAGATCCCATATTCTGACACTGTGATCAAGTGAACCAGACATAAAGCTATCAATGGCAGGTGACATACATAGCGAAACAACCCTGGAATGAGATAAGAAGAAAGCAACATTAAGCATCTGTGCCTTAAAACTGTTACTACAACAGGGAGGCAATGAAAATTGTATTGAACCTGTCTTTGTGTCCTTTGAAATATCTCAAGCAACGGTTGTCGTACAATGACAGATAACGGAGTGATTCTGCTGGCTCTAGATTGAACTTTGATGAACATAATATGGAGCTCGGATGATGAGTAAAACAAATCCGGTCAGCGCCATGTTTCTTATGATATGTTGTCTTCAATAACCTAAAACAAAGGTCATGTCATAGCATTCCGTAAGTTAAAGAGCAGAAAACTTACACGATGGATACTTCATATTCAGTACCTCAATTACATGAAACAATGCAAAATTCCGGCATTCATGCTGGGCTTTATTTTACAATGACTTAAATAAAAAAATAAAGAGGAAAGACTTGAGTAAGGGGGGGGGGGGGGGGGGAGTAGACCGTAATATACAGCATAACCAAGAGAAAATACTGTCAGTACAAGACCAAAATTGTGGCTAATGGTTAATAAATAGAAAAACAAACAGACCATTTAAAAGGATCCACAAAGTGAATAGTACCAATTACTCCCTTCCCTTTTACTTGACTCAAATTTAGTACAACTTTGTAGTAAATCCGAGTCAATTAAAAGGGATCGGAGGGATTACCAAGCAACACCCAAGATGAGGTTACTAGGGGCAGGCATCACCAATGAGTAATTGCATTGCACTTATCAAGTAAATCGCCACGACATTAACACAACCAAACAAACATCAGCACAAGTTACCACTGAAGACCAAAGTCTGAATTCTGGTCCCTAACAGCAGAATCCACAAAAATTGCATACCCAACACGAAGCTGATCGCTAAAATGTCACTCATATCTGTAGGCCAACAACCTAAAATGCAGTATATCTCAGACTCTTCCCATCTAGACGATGTGCCTCTCTAACACACCGAGGTCTAAATTAATTACTGTACTACAGAAGCAATACAGAACAGATGTAAAAAAACGAGCGGGCTCGGAGTACTCACGTGGCGGTGGTGGTGTTGTAGAGCCGAATGGAGTCGTCGTCGCTGGAGGTGACGAGGAGGTCGTCCTTGCGGTGGAAATCCAGGCAGTTTATCTTCCCGGCCTGCCATCGATTTTCGAGTGAGAGACTAATAATAACACAACAGAATTAGGCGTGGTAATAAATTGGGGGTTTACGCGACGGGACTCACGTAGTCGGTGAAGACCGCGCCGATGGACATGCCGCGGACGGTGCCGTCGTCCAGCTGCGACAGCGTGGCCGCCATCTTCTGCTCGACCGCGCCGCCGCCGCCCGCCCGCACGACTTTTGGATCTACTGCTCCGGGTAGTGGAGCCGTGGCCTGCGCCGGTGTGGGTGGGGGTGGTGGGGGTCGGCGCGGCGGCTGGGAGAGGAGGCGGAGGGGTTATGGAGCTGCGCGCTCTCGGAGGTCGAAGGAAGAAGAACCCAGGCCGAGTCCAGAGCAACTCACAAGTCTCGTGGAGAGGAAGGGCTGATGGGGTGGTCTGGTCTAGTCGAGCCGAAACATGACCCCGAGCCGGAACATGGTTCCTCTCCGAAACGAGAAAAGAGCAAGGAAGAAAATAGCGCCCTATAAAAAAATAGTGTCGGTCGAAATATACGTTATTAGCACGCTATACATCGAAATAATGTAGCATGATATATTCAGAAACGCTATAGCGTGCTATTAGCGCTGAAATGGCGCGCTATTTTTTTCCATGAAAAAGCGTGGAATTGGAATTTGGGTCAAGTGGAACAATTCTACTTTTTGGCATGCGCTTGAAATCTTTGCATGGAAACCTAACTAAAATCCGTGCTCTGAATCCTCCTATGCAAACAGCCAGCCAAACTTTTCGAGCTCGCTCCCTCGAGAACGAGCGTACCGCTTCGAGCCTTCGTCCTCCCCCATCACCCTTCCCGCCTCCCTCCCTGGCGCATGGGCCCTCCACCGCATGCCTCCACCGCCGCCCACCGTCGTTCCCCCTTGCCGCCGCGTGGCCCCACCGGCAGGTTCCTCCGCTGCCGCTCCCCATCCATGCGCGTCGTCCTCAGAGCTCCGCATCCCCGCCGTTCTCCGAGCTCCGCGTCCCTGCCCTTCCATCGTCTTCCTCTCCCCTTCCCTGTCCTCCTCGCCCCCATCCGCAGCTCCGTCGGCTGCTCCGTGCGCTCGCCCTAACCCTAGTTTCCACTGGGTTTGAAACGTGGCAGCGATGGCGGTGGGTGGAAACGGCAGCGCTCGTGGGGGGAAATGGCGGCATCACATCTCCCCATCTCCCTTCTTTCCGGCAGACTCTGGCAACCGATGGCCCCTCCACTGCCTCCAGTTCATTTCCATGGTTGTTGCAATCCAAACATGATTTGGAAATAGGAACACCATTTGATTCCAACAACAATTTTCAAACACATCCAAACAACATAATCGAATTAGAAGCCAATTCATTTTCATGTTGAATTTAGAATTTTAGTCCAATTCAACGCAACCAAACTTAGTGTAAAAATAAATCCAAACATGGTTAGGGGTCACTGGGCCTTTGAGTATTCCTGATTTTCTTTACCACGATCAATGCATATATATTTTGCAAAATTTGCAAGTTCATATGCTACTCGTCAGACATATGAACCTATTCAACTAGGGGACTCAATCCTGCAATATAAACTAGGGCCTTCGATCAAGCCTGCCGTTGGGTAGGTGTGGACATACCCACGCCTTCCCACACCCAAACCACCAAGCTCTCCACCCGTTCTCACCCTCCCCGTTTCTCCATTACCCATCTGCAATCTAATTTACACATATCCACGGAATAATGTGTGTACTAACTAGAAGAAAACGAAACTGTTTTTTCCGGTAAAAAAGAGGGTAGCAGGTTGTATGGATTCGTCAACGCCTGCCCTCACGGCCACCAACTACAGATTGCTCCACATCTCAAGCACACTGGAAGGAGTCACCTACATGGGTTGATATGTGAGTTAGGCCACGATGGGGGCTAGTGGAGTGTGCCACCAAAGGAAGGCATGATGGCGGTGGTGGCACAGAGGAAGATGCCTACCTAGGCAGTCGCCCTCCCCGTCGCCCTTCCATCTCCATATCTGTTAGGTTGCTTGCGCGAAGAGGGGGCAAGAGATTGGGTAAAACTAGAATTTGTTATACCCTACATAATTGTGATGGGCAAAAAAATCGTTCCCCACACCTACCCTTTTTGCATTGGTATGACCATGGGGAATGGATGTGAATACCCAAGGGCAGACTTACCTCCACTTTCGCAAAGTAGGAGTGGTGTGAGCATGATTTCACCTTGACAGTTACACATGATGGCAACACGATGACAGATCTAGAAAAGGGCTCCCATGTGTTTACCTTGAAATAGTACATGCCAATTTGATTTCATGCATACAATAATGTTGTTTTCTTTCAATCATGAGCTCGATTATGCCTAGATTTTAATACTTTTTCTTCCTTTTGCCTCTCCCCATTCGAAATTCTGGCGATGCTAAGTTGCTATACATCGGTGACTATATCCTCCCCGTCGTAGACGCTAAAAGAAAATGAGTGATGTATATCGAAGATGTATCGGAGACTCCTATGCACAATAAGAGTTTGGGTGAACAATATCTCTTGGTGCGACGATGATGGTTGCATCTCCTACATTTATATGAATTCTAATACTATGTGATATTTATGTCAAGTTTGTTCACATATATTCTTCGTTTGACATTGATAGTACAAGTATTGTGTTTTATCTGCATCGATAATCACTTTTCCTAGCAGTTAAGTTTTGAATTGCTCCAAAAATGTTTTTAACATCACACTACTTTGCCATTAGACGTCGAGGCACTTTACACGTGGGACTAACTCGAAGCCGACGAGCGGGTTGAACCGAGCCCAGTGGCCAGTGGGACAGACAGCACGGCACAGAACCGCCCGCGATCCGATCCGATCCAGCCAATCCAACACAACACAACCCACCGCCGTCTTCAGTCCCGGCTGCCGGCTCCGATCTCTCCGCCCACATCCTTCCCGCACTGGAACACGCCGCGCGCGCGCAGCAGCTCCGCGTCTCCGGCGGCCCCAGCGGCCGAGGCTAAGCCGCCCGCCCGCCCGCAGCGCCGCTCGCCGCCGACAACCCCCACGGTTAGGTGCGCGTGTCGGCAGATCCAGATCCACCAGCAGGCCGCGTGCCGGCGGCAGGGCGCGCGCATGGCGGGGGCGGTGTCGGCGCTGTTCCTGCTCGACATCAAGGGCCGCGTCCTCGTCTGGCGCGACTACCGCGGCGACGTCACCGCGCTCCAGGCCGAGCGCTTCTTCACCAAGCTGCTCGACAAGGAGGTCTGTCTGTCTGTTTCAGCCCCCATCTTAGATCTGCGCAACTGCGACTTACAACGTTAACAACTTGGCGCTCTTTTCCTTCGCGTGATCAGGGCGACGCCGAGGTCCACTCGCCCGTCGTCCACGACGGCGCCGGCGTCTCCTACACCTTCATCCAGCACAACAACGTCTTCCTCCTCACAGCCTCCAGGCAGAACTGCAATGCCGCCAGCATCCTCCTCTTCCTCCACCGCCTCGTCGACGTCAGTCACCACTTTCTTTGAACCACACACTGCCTTTTAACATTGCAAGCGAGTAGCAAACAGGAATATTCTGCTCACGTGTTTTGCTTCCGGGCCGGCGCAGGTGTTCAAGCACTACTTCGAGGAATTGGAGGAGGAGTCTCTGAGGGACAACTTCGTCGTCGTGGTACGTGGTGCGTTTCTGCGTTGTACATGAGTTGGGTTTGGCCGAGCGGGAATCACTGGCACTGATACTGCCCTCTGTCGCGTTGCGTGCAGTACGAGCTGCTCGACGAGATGATGGACTTCGGGTACCCGCAGTACACGGAGGCGACCATCCTCAGCGAGTTCATCAAGACGGACGCGTACAGGATGGAGGTCACGCAGAGGCCGCCCATGGCCGTCACCAACGCCGTGTCGTGGCGGAGCGAGGGCATTCGCTACAAGAAGAATGAGGTGCCAACATTACACACCTCTGCCATTGTTTACTCTGGTTCACTTGGATGGTTATGTGATGGGAACAATTGTTGGCTTTGTGTGTCTTGGCAGGTGTTCTTGGATGTGGTTGAGAGTGTTAACATTCTTGTTAACAGCAATGGGCAGATCGTCAGATCTGACATCATTGGTGCGCTCAAGATGCGGACGTTTCTGAGGTAACTAACTCCATGATAGTTCTAATATGGTTGTACCACAAATTTACACCTGTGCCTATAACTCAGCTGCTTTTAGTGATAAATTTTGTTGAATCACATTCATGCAGCTCTGTATAGATATAGCTTGATTATGTATCCAATACATCCCTGTACCCTTTAGAAATTAAGTGTGTATGACACAGTTGGAACATATTGAGAGTGATGAGTAAAGTGCCGCAAGTGTGTCTTGAACGAGTACAGTTCACTTAGTTCTCTTGTAGATAATAGCATCATGTAGTACCTGATAAATGAACTGGATTAAGTATGCTACGAACGCTCATTGAGTTTTGCCTCGAGGTAACTCATTTCAACTTCCTTTTTTAGAATAAAGCCACTTAGGCTCTGCTCTATATTGAAAGCAACTGGTCTGGTTTTGTTGCAAGACCTGGGGTTTCATCCAGTTTACAGTAAAAGCAACCACATCTAAGAAAACCACCCCTATTAGCATGCCAAAAAATCTCAGAAACAAAACACTCCCTGACTGAACACCAAACACTAACTACAACCAGGTCCAGATACACAACAAGAATTATGCCACCGCCAGCACAATGATACACCAGATTAAAAATTTCCAAGAAACTGAAGCAGAACTCCCAAAACCACAAACAACATCATTCAGGGATGAAGAAGGAGATGACGTATCTTCCTCTTGCCTTTGCTAATCATCCAGCCAAGCATGTCCTGAATTTGAGATCCAATAGAGGTCACCAGTTCTGCAAAAGGGTTATCTCGCGAAACATAGCATCAGCTGGCTGTCAAGGACTTTGCCTTCAAGGGTCCAGATAAACCACAACGTAGCAGCAATGCCCATCAAATGCAAAAGAAAAGTATCCCCACGCCCAATGTTTTGTCAATGTTAAAATCTCAAGAACAGATTGAGCTTGCAGGCCAATTTAAAATATCTCTTATCACAGTGCAGATGAAGATAGCCAGCGGACACTGAAACAGAGGATGATCTAAAGTTTCGAACTACACACATAATTGGCATTTACCATCAGTTGGCCATGGCTTGTCAGGATTTGTTCTCTAGTTGGGAGTCGACATGAACCACCTGCCACAAAAAGAACTTATTATTCATAGTAACTTTCAGCTTCCATATCTTCTGTAAAACAGGATCTGAAACTCCCCTAACCTTCTGTACATCAACTTAACAGAATACTCCTCTTTTTCTCAAAACCCCATCTAATTCTATGTTGCTGGTCTGATATATAAATCTTTTGCACTAAATCCATCAAGGACTGACAACTCATTTCAACTTGTAGTCTTTTGGTTAACATTCTTAAATCTTAATATAATCTGAGTATGTTTTTCCAGTATACCCTGCGGAATTTGTTCATCATACTAATATGCATGCATTTGTAACAGTGGAATGCCCGAGTGTAAACTTGGGTTGAACGATAGAGTTCTTTTGGAGGCTCAAGGCCGAGCAACTAAAGGAAAAGCTATAGATCTTGATGATATCAAATTTCATCAGTAAGTTTGCACGATTACTATAATTTTTTGATCATATTAATCACAGTATTCTATATTGACCAATCTTTTTATAGGTGTGTACGGTTGACCAGATTTGAGAATGATAGGACTATATCATTCGTTCCTCCAGATGGAGCTTTTGATCTAATGACCTACAGACTTACCACACAGGTTTGTCCTTTGTGTCTTATAACCAGAAATCATTTGGTGACATATCAAATACTAAGTCCTGACACGCGCCTGACTTTAGTGCATGACCCATCTTCCTTTGTCACCTCCTGCAGGTGAAGCCTCTGATCTGGGTAGAAGCACAAGTTGAGAAACATTCAAGAAGCCGGATAGAGATCACGGTGAAGGCAAGGAGCCAGTACAAGGAAAGAAGGTGCCTTTTCTATCAATTATGTGCCTCTAGTGGTATTGATGGACAGCTATCATAGTATTTTTTCTCTCATTTCCAGCACCGGAACAAATGTAGAAATCGAAGTACCTGTGCCTTATGATGCCACAAACCCAAATATAAGGACTTCAATGGGTTCTGCATCATACGCACCTGAAAGAGATGCAATGGTCTGGAAAATAAAATCATTTCCTGGTGGCAAGGTATGTCCTGATCCAGTTTGATATAAATAATTTGGCTTGCATGCTGAAGCGCTCTAATCCTGGAATTATTACTCTATCAGGAATATATGTGCAGAGCAGAATTTAGTCTTCCCAGCATAACCTCAGAAGAAGCAACCCCTGAAAAGAAAGCTCCAATACGTGTGAAATTTGAGATACCATATTTCACTGTTTCAGGCATTCAGGTACCCTATTAGCTTTTGTTGTAGATCTGTTTAGCTTTGCTCCGGACTTTTACTGGCATCCTGCTCAAATGCCATCTTATACTTTTCAGGTACGCTATCTGAAAGTCATTGAGAAGAGTGGATATCAGGCCCTTCCTTGGGTTAGGTACATCACAATGGCTGGTGAATATGAGCTGAGGCTTATTTGATCGCTGATCTGGCCATTAAGAATTGAACAGTTTGCTAGGTTCCGAGAACGGCATGTAGTCCTGCACCAGATCTATACCGGCTGTGCATGTAACATTTACAAGCTGGTTGGAGGATCTTTCCCCTAAAGCTCCAACCTTCCATCATGCAGAGTTCTGTCAGTGTTTTTACCCATGTTTGCTGTAAGCTGTACATGAGTACAGTTCCCTAATTGGAATCGTATTTTCTGTTTCTTTCTTGGTTGATATCACTTGTATCATATTTATTGATTTTCTCCATTGATGCCGCAAGTTGAACTATGTTCCTATTCTCCTTTCAACATAACTTTAAGGGAAGGTACATTATATGAACCTCTCCTGTCTTACATCAGTATAAACTAATTGGATCCCTGCTCCCTCTGTATTGCATGTAAAGCATCTGAAACTACCAGTACCAATGTGATGATCTTTGGATCTATGGTGCAGACAATATCGAGTTTGATGAGCATTGAAAGTTTTTTTTTCTAAAACTGTTGTAGTTAAGTTAAACAAGAAGAGAACATGCCACTTGCCTGTCCTTGAACTGTTAGCTGGTGAGTCAGCAATCACGTTTATTTCTGTTTGGAGAAACTGCAAAATATGTAGTGCCATCGATGTTGATTGTTATCGCTATGCTTCTTTGCCGATAACAATATCTCCGCCTCATAATGCATGTCTTCATGACGAATAAATCCTAACACAAAATGGTGTAAGTCGATTCTGCCAAGTTTGATGATCTAGGACGGTGTGATATCCAAAACCGAACATCATATAAATGGGACGCAGGGTGGCACATGTTAGCAGCACCACCACCAACGACAACCAAGCCTTTCAGTTCTAAACAAGTTGGGGTAGGCTAGAGTTAAAACCCATAAGATCTCGAAGCCAAGTCATGGTTCCGGAACGTGGATAGCTAACTTCCACGCACTTCTGTCCATGGCTAAATCTTTGTCGATATTCCAAACTTTCAGGTCTCTCTTAACGGACTCCTCCCATGTCAAGTTTGGTCTACCACGACCCCTCTTAACATTCTCAGCACGCTTTATCTGTCCGCTATGCACTGACGCTTCCGGAGGCCTCCGTTGGATATGTCCAAACCATCTGAGACGATGTTGGACCAGCTTCTCTTCAATCGGTGCTACCACAACTCTCTCCCGTATATCGTCATTCTGTACCCGATCCAAAATATGCAGTGCCATTGTTATAGGTATGCTTGTTTGGAGAGCCTATAACAAAACAGTATCTACACTTGACCACCTCATCATGCATGTCTTCATGACAAATAACTTCTAGCACAAAATGATGTAAACCGAGTCTCCAAGTTTGATAACCTAAACAGTACATCATATGATATAAATGCCTGGAGGCAGGATGGCACATGGGGGTTGCCTTACCGGTCACAAATCAAAATTGAGAGCGACATTCATCATCATGCATCCAAAATTGACAGTACGAGCGCAAAAAAAGGAGATGCATGCAATGATGATGATATGTCGCTCTCAACTTTTTTTATGACTAGAATTAGATGTTGGCTCAATGAAAACTTTACTAGGATGCACATTTTATCTGGCAAATAATGTGGCGCTTTATGCATAGTAGAAGAACACCCACGTAGAAAATACTACTCCCCCTCGTATAGTGCACATTGGTTTGCGCGAAAGTGAAACTTCACTAACTTTGACCAAATTTATTGAGAAAAGTATTGATATCCCAATATCAAATGTATACCATACTAAAATCTACTTCATGATGAATCAAATGACATTGGTTTGATACTCTAGATGTTAATGTTTTTTGATACAAAATTAGTCAAAGTTCACACGGTTTGTCTTCCAAAAAATCTTATAGGCACTATATTTTAGTATTAAAAAAATAGAGGGAGTACGATACTCTAGATGTTAATGTTTTTTGATACAAAATTAGTCAAAATTCACACGGTTTGTCTTCCAAAAAATATTATATGCACTATATTTTAGTATTAAAAAAATAGAGGGAGTACGCCATAAAGAAACAAGCCATGGATTATGGATGGACCGCCTTGGCAAGAAACAGAACGAAATCAGTCGCCGAAGCTGATAGTATGATATTTCATCTGATAATATTAACGAGGTCAACCTGCTTGCCGTGTTAGCAGTACATATACTAGCACTACAAACTTCCTCGATCGAGCCTTGATAATTGTTGACATATATGGTCTCAAGTGCGGCATACAGCACGTACACCACCCTTTACAATCGCAAGAAGAGGTCACTAACACGTACGTACGTACGCGCGCGTGCTATCGTTTTGCACGTACGTTTTGCATGTGTCCGTTAATTCAGAGGTTCTTGCTGGTGGCGGCGACGCCGAGGGCGACGGAGACGGCCTGCGCGGTGTGGCGCTGCACGGCCTCGTACGGCGAGGTGAGGCTCCGCTCGCTGTACCAGTTGTCGCAGTCGGTGGCGTAGGTGCTGGCGGCCGTCATCTTGCTGACGAGGTCGCCGGTCTTGCCCTTCTGCAGGGACCGGGTGACCTCCTCCAGGGCGCCCACCAGGTCGTCGTAGTTCTTGTCGCAGGACCCCAGGATGGACTCCATCGGGTTCCCCGTCTTGGCCGTCGCCTTGGCCACGTCGAACGTCGCCTTCAGCGCCCTCGCCCGCCCCAGCGCCACCCGTACCGCCGTCTCCAGCAGCGTCCGCGGCGTCGTCACGCCGGCAAGCTTCGCGATGGTGTAGCACACCTTCTTGTTCCCTTCCAGCTGATCGCACGCCTGCGTCGGGGTCACTGTGCCGGCGAGCTTGCGGGCCAGGATGTACTCGTCGGTGTTCACGCCCTTGTGCTGCGGGACGCTGACGGTGGTGCCGGCGGAGACCTTGCGACCCTGCGAGAAGATGTACATGTTGGTGTTGGCGCCGTTGTGGTGCGGGACGCGGGCCTCGGTGGCGCCGGCGCCGGCGACGGCCAGGAAGAACGCGACGGCGAAGAAGGCGGTGGCGGTGATGGTGAGCCGTGCCATGGTTCGTGCTCTGCTTCGATCTCTTCTCGACCGCCCCCGGTGAGGTGTTTTTATTGGTGGGTGAGGGTGTGCGGAGGGCAGGCCAGGTGAAGAACGAGAGAGAGCAGGAGGGAGGCGACGGCTCCGAGGTTCTTGCTGCAGGTTGATGGCCTTTGCATCCTGTGCCGGATCGGGTTATATAGAACAAGTGGAGGGAATTTAACCTGAGAGCTCGGCGTCCATGGCCAGCTAGGGGGCATGGCTTTTCTTAGGTTTGGTGGTTGGTTGGTTGCGCGCCATGGCTTGCCTTCGTTTTAGGAGGTCCGAACTTAGCTTAGCGGTGGTTTTTTAGCCTCTGGGGAATTGCTTGGTGTGAAGGGGACTCCTCTTTGGTCTGAGAAAATCACCTAAACATGCTTAATTTGCTAGCTAATTGTGTTAGTTTTGTGACTATTTTGCGATCTTTCTGTAATTTTCATTTCATTTGAACAAAATGAAATAACATTGATGAGATTACCTTATTTGGAAAATCCATAGAAATGATAGGCTAGCAGAAGAAATTAAAGCTAGGCATAGAATGAATAACAATGAAATTCTTAATTCAATGCGCAAAAAATGCAGGTATGGTGATGGGAATTCACAGAAAAACAATTACCATTGCTCGCATTTTATTTTCCTTAACTATAACAAATTTCGACATGAAATTTGATCCCTTAATTTGAATAGATTTTTTTCCTAAATAGTTCCTTCTCTTGTCCATGACCTCCTTACATTTTCTCCGTCTCCACGTCTGCATTTCCTACTACAGAGCATATGGGCACGTTCAATGGTAGATAAGACATCTTCTCTTAACCCTTCACATCATCTAGAGAAGAGGTAGCTATAAAGTGTAGAATACATTATCTCTTATTGTCATGTCTTACAATTAATTAAAATTTAGTTAAACATTTTGTTGGTAAGAAAAGACATGTGATTGCCTTATCTTATTTTCTAAGTCCCTTACCAAAGAAAAGACCCTTTTCTTACTCTATTCTCTCTTCCAGCTCAGCAAAAATCTTACGGCTATATAACACAAGGCTAACATCACTTTATTGTACATGTCCTAAGGTTGTGTTTATTTTTTTCGATAAAGGAAATATATTAATATCGAGAGATAACAACTATATCCAACCTATGCAACATCGCAATACCCTAATGTCACTACGGATGCACACAACAAAAAAAGAAAAAGAAAACTAAGAAAAAAAATCCCCTCTACGGTATTCCAGCCCTAGCAGCAACAATACATCCACCACCAAGACAACACCTACACTCCAGGCTCTCCAAAAGCGACACCTTCAATAAGGAAATTGTGCACAAGCGCCATCGTCGACCGCTCAAAAGATCTTAGATTTTCACCCTGAAGATTGTCCCAGCTCTCAAAACAATGCCTTCAACAAGGCCATTGCGAGGCACAACCAATTAAGGCAAGACCTTGAACTTTCACCCTTAAAGGTAAGACTCTGAATTTCACATGTGCTACCGCTCCCACTTGCATACTGCCGCTGCGAAACCCAGAACACCAAGCAAGTCCCTCAACATCGTAGAGACTTGAACCTCCATTGCTAGTCCTCCAACCGGCCGTCATGATATTCTCCGCCTCTGACATCACCATGGATAAAAATATCACATGATGGCAAGAAAGAACAGAGCTCCGCGTCGCTCCCTCCAGAACCAAACGGTCAGAATAAAAATATGGGTGCGCACGATCGAATACCACCTAATCCAGCAAACTCCAGGCATAATATGCACTGTTAGATTCGCCAGCGGAGCCTTCCAGAACTCACCACTCTGGCCAGATGAAAAAGGACTGGCCTCGGGAAGGTCACCATCTTCGCAGAAGAGGAAACCTAGGACAACCACCTTTATTAAGAAGATCGTTAGGGCCCCACGCCGCTGCCTGCTGGTCGACCTCATCGGCGGAAGAGGAGGACGCCGCCGACCACAAACCATTCGACGAGTCATCTGCCGCCACCCCTAACACCGAAGTAGGCCACCACCGTGAGGGGAGAGGCGCAGAGGACGCGCTGGCCAACACTATGCAGGATCACGCTGCTATAGACGCCGAATGCACAACCGTCAGGGTCACCCCTGCCGCCGACCGCATCGCCAAAGCATCACCCAGCCACTGCAACCCTTGCGAGGGCAGCTAGGCGCGACACGCCGCAGAACCACCGCCCGAGGCCGCCACCTCGGATCCCTCCCAGGACCCCACCACGCCGACCCCTGACCAGCTCACTACCAGCCGGTGATCATCATCCCCGATCCACGCCCCTCAGCGCGCGCGACACGAGAGGGAGGAGAGGGATGGTGGTGGGGGGGGGGAGGTGGTGACGTTTAGGGTTTCCGCCCAAGCCGCCCAACACACGGGACTCCGCTCCTCGACTTCTTAAAAAATGGGGAGCAAGCTTGTGTTTATGGTTGGTTTGACAAACTCCGTATGTCTCCCTCCATGCAGCTAACCTAGACAATAAATTGAACCACATATGGGAAAACTCAAGCTGGACGACTCGTACTGCAGTCCCAAGCCAACAAAAGGAAAGAAAGCGGATATAACAGATTTGTGCTATCGAAGAAAAGGATACAACACTACGGGAACCAGTCAAGGTGCCGACAACCGACGGCCGTCGGCACAGCTTGCCTTGTCTTCGGCACAGGCTTGTGCCGACGGCAGCCGTTGGCACCTTGCCGTCGGCACAATAACGCCTCGGCACATGCAAAGTTGCCGTCGGCACAGCATCCTGTGCCGATGGCAAAGCCGTCGGCATAGAAATAACGCCGTTTGGTAATCCTGGCTCGAATGTTTTCAAAAAAAAATTCAAATTTTCCCCAATTTTTTTAATCTCTCACATGCACCATTTTAACTGTAACTACACTTAATATTAGGTCAAATTCCACTCATGGTCAAACTTCCCAATCAGTCACCCATCCTCACACTACTCCACCCCTAGCACGCTTAACTTCTCGGTTCCTTTTAGACTAGATTCCATGAAAGAAATGACACCTTGTTGACAATAATACCATATCAATACTATTAACCCTTGATGTTGCACATTATTATTTTTCAATTCCAAACAATTACCTACATAAACTACAAGAATAATTATATTAATCTTGAATTCAAATGGACAATAAAATGATTTTTTCTTTTTTATTTACTATGGAATAATTAATATCTTTAAATCTATAAATCAAAATTTGACAAATAATATGTCTAAATCGATTAGAAATATGAGAGGAATCCAAATATGACATCTATATCATATTTTGAATCCAAAAATAATTTTTCCAAAAATTCATGAGCATTAGATCATGTACCAGTATTTCAAATCTGACCGGCCTCCTACTGATTCGGCAGGATTTTTGTCTTTTTCATGAGGGATGGACGGAAAAGTTCCAGATACACCGGTTGAGAAAATTTCCATCTTAGGTGGGCTAGTATTTTGAAAAAATGTGTTGCTACCAATGTGAAACTTTAATTTGGTGGTTGCTTCACAAAACATCCCGTTTTCGGCACCTCAAAAATGGAAAATGGCTTTTTCGTGATGAAAAGGAAAATTTCCTCCTGCAACATCGTAAGACATCTCAAGATATACATGTATGCATAATATAGGAACATTATCACAAACTATGCCGCGATTCTATCCATAACATTGGTCGTTTGACCTAAATATCATGAAACCTCGAACATGATAGCTCATTTTGTGAAGGACTTTTTGTGATGTTCGCAATTTTCCAACTTTAATATTTTTCCTTGCAACTATGACATATAATATGAAAGCACGCGAAGGCTTCACATTGTTTGGATTATTTTTGAATTTTTTATGCCCGTTTCAAACTATATTCAAAACAGTGGGCATGAAGATCCTTTGCCCGGGGCTGAGGCTCGCTAAACTTGCACCGAATCTCCGATGAAATAGCATGTTGTGAATCTAGAAATAATTTTTACAAATTTTTTTGAGCAATATATCATGTACCTGTAGTTCAAATCTGGTCGGCGTCCTATCGATTCGGCAGGAATTTGTCTTTTTCATGAGGGGCGAACAGAAAGGTTCCAGATACATAGGTTGAGAAATTTTCTATCTTATTTGGTCTAGTATTTTTGAAAAGTGTGTTGGTACCAATGTGAATCTTTAATTTGGTGGTTGCTTCAAAAAACACCCATTTTTCGGCACCTCAAAAATGGAAAATGGTTTTTTCGTGCGATGAAATGGAAAACTTCCTCCTACAATATCGTAAGACATCCAAATATGCACATGTGTGCATAATATGAGCACATTATCACAAACTATGCCGCGATTCTATCCATAACATTGGTCGTTTGACCTAAATGTCATGAAACCTCGAACATGATAGCTCATTTTGTGAAGGATTTTTTGTGATGTTCGCAATTTTCTAACTTTAATATTTTTCCTTGCGACTATGACACATAATATGACACCACGCGAAGGTTTCACATTGTTTGGATCGTTTTCGAATTTTATGCTCGTTTCAAATTATATTCAAAACGGCGGGCATGAAGATCCTTTGCCTGGGGCTGAGGCTCGCCAAACTTGCACTGGATCTCTGATGAAATAGCATGTTATGAATCTAAAAATGATTTTTACAAAAAATATTAAGCATTATATCATGTACATGTAGTTCAAATCTGGTCGGCCTCCTACCGATACGGCAGGAATTTGTTTTTTTTCATGAGGGGTGGACGAAAAGGTTCCAGATACACCGGTTAAGAAATTGTCCATCTTATGTGGTCTAGTATTTTTGAAAAATGTGTTGCTACCAACGTGAAACTTTAATTTGGTGGTTGCTTCACAAAACACCCGTTTTCGACACCTCAAAAATGGAAAATGGTTTTTTCGTGCGATGAAATGGAAAACTTCCTCCTGCAACATCGTAATACATCCCAAGATGCACGTGTGTGCACAATATGGGCACATTATCACAAACTATGCCGCAATTATATCCATAACATTGGTTGTTCTGTGTGAAAGCAATAAAACATCAAATCTGATAGCTCATTTTTGAGAAGGTTCTTTGAGATATTTTAAATATTCCAAGTTTGATATTTTTCCAAGATAGAACTTATTTTTCTGAAAATTTTGATATATTATTTGTATTTTTCTGAATTATAATGATTTAGTTATGATTTTTTGAAGATTAACGTGGTAAAATGGAAAATAGCTATGCCGACGGCTTTGCCGTCGGCACAGGCCTGACGCTGTTAGCTCGCCGTCCTGGCGGAGAGACTGTGCCGATGGCCGAAACTGTGCCGACAGTTGCCATCGGCACAGACCTTCATGTGCCGACGGTTTACCTGTGCAGACGGCTGACCTGCTGGCCTGGCCAGAACGAGTCCTGTGCCGACGGTCTCGATATTTTACCATCGACACAGGATCTGGCCGTCAGCACCTTGACTGGTTCCGTAGTGCAGCGTTATTCAAACCTTGCTGACTTACACATGGAACACAGCCTAAGACTGCTCATAGTGGGAGTAACATAGCTAGTAACATCACACATCTCAAGGCATTTTGGTGACATGACATGTGAATAAATGAAGAAAGAGAGTGAAGTGGTAACTAGCTATGTTACCATAACATCACACACCCCAAGGCAAAATGAGTCTACAACATAATAAATAACACAATGCATCGACATTATGATTCAGTCGGCAGGCACAACTAGCTACACTACACATAGGATTCATAGGAAACAAGGAAGGTAAAATTGACAGATTCACATTGAATACTCCCATACAAACTGTGCATTCCGTCTACTGCTGCATCACATCACGGGATCAATCAATCACAGATTCACAGGCTTGCCCACGTGCGAAATTCTTGGAACAGCTTCACCAGTCTGCATCTCCTTCTGTGTCTCCCTGCAGCGCTCCGGCGGTCGGGGCCTGCCGCCGCACGAAATCCTCCTTGCAGAGACACGACGCCGGGACGACGTCCCCGACGTTCTTCCCGAACGCCCGGTGGCAGTAGGCGGACGCGCTCCCGCCGCCGACCCTTGTCAGGTTCACCCGCGTCAGCGACAGGCGGCTGCACGGCATGGCGTCGCTGCACGCGAACGTCATCGCCCGCTCCGTCGCCGACGTGCCGGTGATGTCGATGTAGTCGATCTCCCCTACCGCCACCGCACTCGCGTTCTGTACAAGAATAATTTCCGAACAGATTCAGAGACGAGGTTTTCTGCTGCTAGGGAAAAGCCTCGTCAGATCGTTGGCGAGTTCATTGTGTACCGGTGTTCCGCAGGGAGTGCCCCGGTTGGAGGCGGAGTAGTTCTGGTCGATGATGATGGGGTTGGACACGTTCTTCATCACGATCTGCGCGAACTTCACCTTGCGCGCGGTACCGCACCCGCCCTGAACAATAACACAGGGCTTGGGTTCAGTGTGTGTGTGTGTGTGTGTCATGGACCTCATGGTGAGTTGTTACCATGGCTGTTCAGAGATGCAGATGAAGAACTGGGCATTGCTTTTCTACCTCATACGTCTTGACGCGCACACCGTATTTAGTGTTGGAGATGAACATGGTGTCCATCTTGATCTTCTCTGCCTTGTGAAGACTTCCGTTCTCTCCTAAACCTCCAATGCTGGCAAACACACGCACTGTTAGAGGTCGTTTGGTATCCATCATTTAAGCCTGGAATCCTAGAATTCATTTTAAAATTCCATAGGTGGGCTGTTTGGTTGCCACAGAATTGGGCCATCATTTCATTTGGGAAATCCAGCAAAATGATGCCATGTGTAATCACAATTCCGAGCTGAAACCTGTCATTCACAATTCCTGTGGCAACCAAACAAATTCAATATTGAATTCTACTATCATTTACAATTCCTGTGGCAACCAAACAAGTGTCCATTTCTGAAATTACAATATAAATGAAATGAATACATGTATTCATTTCAAAATGCTACAAATGAAATGAAAACCTGGCTTCCAAACGACTTCTATTAGTTCATGTGGATTTTTGATGGAAATGGAGATTTCCTGTCATTTAAGCTATCGTTTGGTATCCATCATTTGGACCTGGAATCCTGAAATTCATTTTAGAATTTCATAGGTGGGCTGTTTGGTTGCCACGCAACCAAACAAGTGTCCACTCACCAATGTTTTGAGGAGAATTCTACTGGCAAGTCAATAAATTTACCTGATGCCATGGCCAGGTCCGCACGAGATGGCTCTCAGCCGGACATCCGTGCAATTCCCCACAATCGACACACAATCGCCACCTGAAAATGCCCGGATAAAAATGAAGATTTAAAACAACATTAGAATTCTGCCTGACAGAGGAAATTTCAGCTCAGAAACGTACCCACGGAGAACAAGTCATCCATGACATGCACATTGGTGGAGCTGACGAGGAGGACGCCGACGGTGCCGGGGCTGTGCTCCGGCGAGGTCACCCGCAGGTAGTTGGCCTCGACGCTGGAGCAGCGCGTGAAGACCAGGTGCTCCCGCT
Source organism: Lolium rigidum (assembly GCF_022539505.1). NCBI lineage: Eukaryota > Viridiplantae > Streptophyta > Magnoliopsida > Poales > Poaceae > Lolium > Lolium rigidum. The sequence continues at coordinate 228,570,081 of NC_061511.1, forward strand.
GGCTGTTCTGCAGCGTGAGGCCGTTCACGGCGACGTCCTGGCAGTCCGCGAAGTGCAGCGCCTTGGGGGCAGCGGCGGCGGCTTCTTGGCCGGAGGTGGAGTTCTCGGCCAGTGCCCACCACTGCTGGCCCCTGCCGTCGATGATGCCGCCGCCGCTCACCGCCAGGTCGCTCACGCCGGAGAAGTGGAGCCACCTGCCCTGGTCGCCGCCCCGCCACTCGTCCGGGCTCTCTGGCGCGATGATGTTCCCGGATATCTGACGAGTTCATCAGCAGGCAAGAAAAGAACTTGGCAGGGAGGGAGGGTGTACCAGTAGCTTGATCTCGTCGCGGCAGGGGCCGGCGAGCGTGACGGGCCAGATCTGGTAGGACTTGCCGGCGGGGACGTTGAGGTAGGTGTTGTCGTCGGTGCCGCACGCCGCGTTCCACGCGTCGACCAATGCCTGAATCAACAAGGAGCGGAGCAGAGTGTTGACGGAATGCCGGCCGGAGAAGAGCACGCGGCCTCGATCCGAGCCCTGAATCCCGCGATGGCCGGCGAGATCACTAGTGCAGCGAGCGACAACACGGCTGCGTACCTGGGTGTCGTTGGCAATGCCGTCGCCGACGGCGCCAAAGTCGTCGAGCGTGAGGAGGACGCGTGCCTCGGCGGCCCCTGATAGGCGGAGCGCGACCACGACGCCGGCGAGAGCCGCGAGCAGGAGTGGCGTCCTTGCACGAAGCGCCATGCACGCACACGCACTCTGGCAAGCTCGATGTCGGTATCGATGTCACACTACCACTGCTCGGCCACGGAGCTGCGGTACTGGTTCAGTGGTTCACTTCGGTGAGTGATCGAGGGCAGCTTTGATGGAGGATAAGGAAACAACGTGGGGCCATGGGCGGACAACGATGGCGCGAGCTGCTGCTACGTGGCTCTGGCCCGATCGATCTCTCGCCGTTGCACTTGCAATCTTGAATTTTCTGCGTGAAGCCGAAGACCAACAAAGCCTGAATCACATGCTGGTACACGGGCACGCTTGGTTTCTTCTTCGGGTGATCCATTTAGCTTTGTACACGATCTTGGTATGAAGTTCCATCTGGATGAGGAAAGGATCTTCCCGAAGCGCGCATCATGATCCACGGATCATTGCATGTGCAACACCACGACCTGACAACTTCGTAAGCAAGGTAGGGAGCAACTTTCCCGATCATAATATACCGATAGATGGCGATAGATGCCGACGTGGAGCAGTGAAGTACTCCGCACGAGATTTGGTCTCGGCGTCAAACCTTTAAATCTCTATGTTCTGTTTGAGATCGATGTAGATGGCAGTCTCCTCCTGACACTACACCACTGTTCATTATTAGGGGCAAATACATTAGAAAATAGCAAAAGTGCCTTTATAAATCTTTGAGTGCAATAAACAAAGTGTTGTATCAAATGGTGTACATTTAAGGCAGTATTTAAAAGTGCCCCAAAAACATAATTTTTTAAGATACTATTCAAAACGCCTTTAAAAAATAATTTATTTTGTCTCCTACTTAGTTTTGTGTGTTTGATAACAACACGTGTGAGGGTTTAACCGTGTGCTAAGATGTGTAGGGTTTATTCAAACAAATAGCACAAGATGGTTGAACACTAAAAACAGTGAAAAGAGGAGTTGGCACTGCAAAAGTAGAAGGAACACCAAGAAGTGTTCGTTGGTCATTCTGCGCGGCGAAAGTTTTCCCACACCAGATTATCCGACCCCAAGGGTCGGATAATCCGCCCCTTGGTCCGGGTTATCCGTCCATGGAGGAACGGATTATTTGGGGGAGTCCAGATTATCTAGACCCATGCAGGGGCTAATGGATCTTTTTGGAGAGGGGGTATAAATGCCCCCTCACTCCTTGTACCTCAAGACCACACACTCTCGCTCCTCCAAGAACAAGAACATCAATTTCCACTACATCTCCTCCATTAGCGAATCAAAAGTGTTGATCTTTGGAGAAGTGAAGGAGAAGACCTAGACCTACAATTTCACCAAAGAGATTTGAATTTCCCCCTCATTCTCCTGAGGGCCCCTTTGGCTAGTGTGTCCTTTGGAAAACTTAGTTGTTGTTTTCACCATTGATAACTTGTTTTTGTGTTGTAACAGCCCTGAGACCCTCCAATTCGGTTGTGGATGCGTACCCCAAGAACCTTGTAGAAACTCGATTTCCGCCTTGAGGAAATCTCTTAGTGGACAAATGAGCTAGGCCTTTGTGGCGATGCTCACCAGAGAGTAGGGTGAGGCCTTTGTGGTATTGGTTAGGCCTCGTGGCAACTACACCCCTCAAACATAATGTACACTTCCCCTCAAAAGGAAGAAACTACGGAAATCATCCATTGTGTCTCCGAGTGCTCCACTCTCGGTCACCTCTATACTTTATTGCCATGTGTATCTTGCTTTGTGTTATCTTGCTTAGTTGTGTAGCTCTTCATCTAGCTAAATTCACTTAGTTACATATCTAGATAATTTACCTTTTGTGTCAAGCCTAATTTGAAAAAGAATAAAAAAATTGGTAGCACCTATTCATCCCCTCTAGGTGCGGCATATGATTCTTTCAAAGGGGCACCTACACACATGCAAACCGTTAGATGTATTCATGTATGGTAATGTACATGGCCACATTACAAATATCCAAAGCCCTACCATTTTTGCGACGTTGAGGCCGCTCACGGGGCGCTAAAGGACATGATCGATTGCACCGCAAAAAAATGATCTCAAGTTGGATGAACTCCCATCTCTTTTGGATTGACACTCGGTCATGATCACTATGAATTTTGAGGGAGCAAGGTACCTACGCTCATGGAACTCTTGGGTTACCTTCCTTCAATATGACTTTCCTCTTTTCTCGGCACCACAAATTAGATCTTGACTAATTTCCATAAAAGACTGACAATTGCAACGGTCCTCCTTGGCCGTTTATCCTCCAGTCCATTGGATTTTTTCGGTACCTGTGCTAGCGCATGCCTCAATCATGGCCGCAGCGCCCTCAACATTGGCATCATCATTCACGACAGTGGCTTCACCCATTCCATGGTCATTTAGGCCAAACAATTGCTCCTCATCGATATCCAACCCATTTTGTTGGGTCTCCTAATCGGTCCCTAGATCATTGCCTATTTGGTCGTCGCCATTGATGAGGCCATGCAAGGCCTCGTCCTCCTCGGCATAGTACGCCTACACATGATTGGACATCACAAGATGTTCTTAAATGCAAATGAATGAAGAACATAGAGGTTTCAAATATACTGAGTTGGCCAGCGTCGGGCGATTCAGTCGAACAACTTGTGGGGCACGTGCATGTTCATCGACGGGGTCCCCCGTGGCCTCTTCCCAGTTGTCGGGCCTGAATTGCTGGGCACATGAGTGCGGCTGAGGTCAAGGATGGGCACTACAAGGCCTCCCTACAAGAACATGGTCTCCAACAACAACGATTGTGGCACAGAGCCAGAATGGTGCTTGGACATGTTGGATGGGACATGATTCACCCCCTGGAAGTAGAGTTGGCCTTGTGGCTGCAGACATGACCAAGCTTACTGAGGATGCTCCAGCGACCTGCACCCTGGCGTCAGTGAGCTCCTTGCCCTTGATCATCATGACGACATGTGCGACAACTTGGGAGGTAAAGAGTTGGGGGTTGGCCTTGTCCTAAATGGCCATAACAAGCTCGACCTGTTAGTTTGCTGCGACGACGGCTACTGCCTCGGCCTTCTTTTCCCTCAAGGAGACATGTCGGGCACCACACTTCTTGGTCTCAAGTGCCCTCTTCACCAGCGTTAGATCTCTCTTTTCGGCCTTGGCTTTGATCTTCCAGCCGGTGGTATGTGTGGTGGTGAGGGCGGTAGGGACAAGGTCCATGGTGACGACGTCCTCCACTGAAGAGGCGGGGGCGGTATGCTAGGGAGTGGCTTTGTGTGCCACTAGCGGGCGAGGCCTCGGAAAAGAAGAGGCGGACGAGCGCAGATACAATTGTTGTACGTGGATTTGGGTTGGAAATAATCCACCACGAACGCCTCGGTTTGTTTGTGTCGGACCTCTAGACTAGGTTTTCCCTGTCCTCCTATCCTCTGACCAAAATGGACAACCAAGGCCTGTTTACGTCAGGGCACTTGGATGTACTTAGGCTTTGTCATTGTAGCTAGACGATAGAAATCATATGGGAAGTTCGAAATATTAAGGGAAAAATTAGTTGTCAGAGATAGGTTAGTAGCGGGTGGGAGTGTCAGCATGGTTAAATAAGAGTGGTTTATCAAATGCACGAGTATCAAAGAAATATCTCAATAAATTTGTATAGGTTAGGTGCCACCTAGGCAATAATAGTTATATAAATAAGCAAGTCATAAGTGTAGTAGGTCAGATAAGTGCTCCAATGGATTATAAATAAAATGACCTTATATTGTTGCAAATTATCTTCATCGACTATTGAAACTCTACATGTTCTTTTATCCTAGTTGTTAAGTTTGTTTCTGTTGTAGAGAAATTTATTAGAAAATATTGCACGTTTACATACCCAATATTATAATATTAGAAATGCACAATTCATTTCATAGAAGATAAGTTTCAAGGGTCATTAACTCAGCTATGATAAATATCATAGAATGAGACATCTAAACCAGTTTAATGAAAGGATTTATACAAAATTTTAGTTTATTTCTCAAAACCGAAAGATTCCACAAAATAATTTGTAACATTTTGAAAAAAATTAAAATTTATGAAACAACTTACAATTTGCATGGAAGGCAAAAAAATATGGTGTCACCTAAAGTGAACAAAGGTTAAGTGAATCAAAGAAATTTACAAGAGTATCTCAATCTATAGAAATAACTAGTTACTTAGTCATGAATTGTAACCTGTGAACTTGTAGAAAGACACATTTTTATTCTGTAAAATGAAATGAGAAATACTTGATGTACAGCCATGCTACTGACGCAACAAAAGGAAGTCGGCTGCTACTTTGGGCCTTGCATCTTTTATTTTTAGCCGTGAGCTCTGGAACTTAAAAAGCGTGTGGTTTTTTCCATGAGGATGATAAATTTTAGGAACCTTTTCTCAGCATCTTTATATATAGCTTAGTAAAATAGTTGTGCGTTCGAGCTGGAAGTTTTGTCGCTGAAAAGTTGCCAGGCTTTGGATGTTAGTAATTAAGATACTTTGTCAATCTATTCAGACTATATTCACAAACATAATTGCCTTATCTTCATGTATGTTCTTCGCTCCTATTATGTCTCAACTCTCAACCTCTGACTTTCTTCTCCCCTCCATATCCACATTGTTCCTCGCTCACCTAATTAAAATTGTGACATTCTATGATTGGTGTAGTGTGGCGCTTCGTTTAGGCATACCATTGAATTATAGCTGTCTTGCGGTGTGGAGCTTTTCGTGTCGAGCGTTGTCAACACACGTGCCATCCTTATACGTTTCTGCCAACGACAACCTGATAGACGTTCTCTCTCGCTGCAAGATGGTACATCAAGGGGTTAATACCTAAGATATAATATTGAAAGCCTGTGATATGCTTTGTTGTTGCTTTCTTTCCTCAGACATTCGTCGATGCTCAATGTATGTATCAACGATTAGGGTTGTGCATAACCGAACTGAAACCAAAACCAAATTTAGGTCTATTTTGTTTATGTTTATGGTTACAATTATAATGCTAACATTATCCCTTGGGTTTATTCGATTAATAATCGGAAACGGATTTGTTAACAAAAACTGGATTGAAGTATTCACTAGGCTAGCTTGCAGCCGCAACTCCCATAGCTATCTGTCGTGAATATGCTAACAAGGTATACCGTGATGGGCACTTGATTCCGTTAAGACCGGGTGGCCCAACAGATGGTGGTGAGGCCTATGGCCAACCGAGTGGTCCAGTAGCTGGAAAAATGTGAAGGGGGGATCCATTCCGGAGACAAGCTATCGGATCCGGCCATGACGAAGGCCGGTCGGATCCGTGACATGCACGACACAGAACACTGCATAGTATAGACTTAGTCGTATCCGGTAGGATCCCTACCTTTTTAAACCCTAGATCCGGAGCCTTTATAAGCTAGATCCTGGAAACCCTTGGAGCAAAACAAAAAAACTCATTATAATCACGTACTTGTTCCTTATAGTGCCTCCACTTCCTTCTGGTTCGATCTTTGGATTGGAGACTCCACGCTTCAAAATTGCTTCCCCAACCTCTTCTCCCATTCTACCCGCGCCCATATTAACGTGGCCATGGCCATTGTTTCTGACTTTCGCGGCACTCTGGGACCGCGCCTTTCGCAAGCTGCTGAGGCTGACCTCCGCGACCTGTCCAACGAGTTTAGTTCGGTGGTTCTGCGCCACGACGCCCCGGATATTCGCTCGTGCCGCCTCACTAACACCAAGCTGTGGAACAAAAGTTTATATTCCAATTATTTAAGGCATCTGCAGGCTGATGATCTGGCGGACAAGGTCTGGAGAACCGCTGCCCCCCTCAAGTGCAAGATCTTCTGTTGGCTGGCTAGGAAGAAGCGCCTCCCCACCAACGAACGACGGTTCAGGCACCAACTCAGCACCACTGCCGCGTGCCTCTCATGCGGCCAAGATGAAGACGTTGACCACCTGCTCCTTCTGTGCCCCCGGGCCCAGGATGTGTGGGGATCCTTCTACCCCGACTCTGCAAGTAGGGGGCTCTCCCGGGCCCCGGACATCTGGACTTCGCTGTGCCGAAACTTTGAGGAAGCCACCACTACCACTACCATTCACTGGAACATCTGGAAACGGCGGAATGCTCGCACCTCCAACGGCGTGAATGAAGACCTCACCCTCGTTTCCAGGAGATGCCTGGAAGATATTAGGCTATGGGATCATCGATGTACTACCCCCTCCTCCTCCTCCACTCTAAAAAATTGGTGTAATGGATATGACCCCCTTGAGGTCCCTCTCCCTTCTTCTCCCCCCTCTCCTCCCTACCTCCTCTAATATGTTGTAACAGCTCCTTTGCGATCTTGCGGTCGTTTATAAAACTGTTCAGGCTGGCGTAAGCCCGCCGTAGCCAGGGTAAAAAAAAATCTGGCAAATTCATCACCAGGCACAGCTTTAAGTGAAGCGTGACGTGAGTGCGTGACAGAGGAAGGAAAAGATCAGAATAATGGCAGGTGAGGAGGAACTTGGCAGGGAGGGAGGTTGTACCAGGAGTTTGATCTCGTCGCGGCAGGGGCCGGCGAGCGTGACGGGCCAGATCTGGTAGGACTTGCCGGCGGGGACATTGAGGTAGGTTTTGTCGTCGGTGCCGCACGCCGCCTTCCACGCGTCGACCAATGCGTGAATCCACAAGGAGCAGAGCAGAGTGTTGAGGGAATGCAGGCCGGAAGAGCACGCGGCATCGATCCGACCTCTGACTCCCGCGATGACCGGCGTGGCTAAAGCGAAGGCGAAATAGCTTGTGCAGAGAGCGACAATACGGCTGCGTACCTTGGTGTCGCTGGCAATGCCGTCGCCGACGGCACCGAAGTCGTCGAGCGTGAGCAGGACGCGTGCCTCGGCGGCGCCTGGTAGGCGGAGCGCGACCACGACGCCGGCGAGAGATGCGAGCAGGAGCGGCGTCCTTGCACGAAGCGCCATGCACGCACACGCACTCTGGCTAGCTCGGTGTCGGTGCCACACTATCACTGCTCGGCCACTGGAGCTGCGATACGGGTTCACAAGAGACAACAGGGGGCCATGGGCGAACAACGATGGCGCGAGCTGCGCGCTAAACCAGTCACTTTTTTGGATAAAACGCGGGATAGAGCGCCTGTTGGAGATGCTCTAAGAGCATCTCCAGCCGTCTCCCCGATGAGGTCCTTAGGACGCATTTTTTTCATCCGGATGGACGAAAACGGCCCAGTCGCTCCCCCGACTCCTCGTTTTCGTTCGGATTAGACATTTCATCAGTCCGAAGAGCCCAGGCCATCCCCGCCCCCTCCCCCTCGGGGTGCGCTCGGGGACTCCGGACGAGAGAAAAGCGGGGACGGGCCCGCTCTGTCGGCAAGAGAACAGACGAACCCCACCACTTTGTCCACGCAAATCCCTCCCCCCTCCCGTTGCTCTTTCGCCTGATGTCTACGGGTGCTTCTATTCTTGTAGACAGTGTTGGGCCTCCAAGAGCAGAGGTTTGTAGAACAGCAGCAAGTTTCTCTTAAGTGGATCACCCAAGGTTTATCGAACTCAGGGAGGAAGAGGTCAAAGATATCCCTCTCATGCAACCCTGCAACCACAAAGCAAGAAGTCTCTTGTGTCCCCAACACACCTAATAGGTGCACTAGTTCGGCGAAGAGATAGTGAAATACAAGTGGTATGAATATATATGAGCAGTAGTAACGGCGCCAGAAAAGTGCTTGCTGGCGTGTGGTTGATGGTGGTAATATTGCAGGAAGTACAGATGCAGTAAAACAGTAAACAAGCAGCGGTAGCAGTATTTAGGAACAAGGCCTAGGGATCATACTTTCACTAGTGGACACTCTCAACATTGATCACATAACAGAATAAATAGATAGATGCTAGACTCTACACTCTCTTGTTGGAGGATGAACACCACTAACTGTGTAGGATTACACGAACCCTCAATGCCGGAGTTAACAAGCTCCACAATATTCGATGTTCATATTTAAATAACCTTAGAGTGCACAACAGATCAACATAACCAAACCAAGTACTAACATAGCATGCACACTGTCACCTTCACGCTACGAAAGGAGGCATAGATCACATCAATACCATCATAGAAATAGTTAACTTCATAATCTACAAGAGATCACAATCATAGCCTACGCCAAGTACTACACGATGCACACACTGTCACCATTACACCGTGCAGGAGGAATAAACTACTTTAATAACATCACTAGAGTAGCACACAGATAAATTGTGATACAAAACACATTGCAATCATAAAGGGATATAAATAAGCACTTCATTATGCCATTCATAACAGTGAATAAGTATTCTGTGAAATATAGCCTAAGAGACCCACACGGTGCACACACTGTCACCTTTACACACGTGGGACAAGGATTCTCCGGAGATCACATAAGTAAAACCCACTTGACTAGCATAATGACATCTAGATTACAAGCATCATCATATGAATCTCAATCATGTAAGGCAGCTCATAAGATTATTGTATTGAAGTACATAGGAGAGAGATGAACCACATAGCTACCGGTACAGCCCCGAGCCTCGATGGAGAGCTACTCCCTCCTCATGGGAGACAGCAGCGTTGATGAAGATGGCGGTGGTGTCGATGGAGGAGCCTTCCGGGGGCACTTCCCCGTCCCGGCGGCGTGCCGGAACAGAGACTCCTGTCCCCCAGATCTTGGCTTCGCGATGGCGGCGGCTCTGGAAGGTTTCTCGTACCGTGGCTTTTCCCGTATCGAGGTTTTAGGTCAGGGACCTTTAAATAGGCGAAGAGGCGGAGTCGGAAGGCTAACGAGGCGGTGACACAATAGGGGGGCGCGGCCCAGGCCCTGGCCGCACCGCCCTATCATCTGGGCCCACCAGGGCTCCCCTCTGGTGGCTCTCGGGTGTTCTGGAAGCTTCGTGGAAAAATAGGATGCTCGGGCATTGATTTCGTCCGATTCCGAGAATATTTCCTTACTAGGATTTCGGAACCAAAAACAGCGAGAAAACAGCAACTGGCCCTTCGGCATCTCGTCAATAGGTTAGTTCCGGAAAACGCATAATAATGACATATAATGTGTATAAAACATGTGAGTATCATCATAAAAGTAGCATGGAACATAAGAAATTATAGATACGTTTGAGACGTATCAAGCATCCCCAAGCTTAGTTCCTACTCGCCCTCGAGTAGGTAAACGATAACAAGGATAATTTCTGAAGTGACATGCTATCATAATCTTGATCAATACTATTGTAAAGTATATGAGATGAATGCAGCGATTCAAAGCAATGGTAAAGACAATGAGTAAACAAATGAATCATATAGCAAAGACTTTTCATGAATAATACTTTCAAGACAAGCATCAATAAGACTTGCATAAGAGTTACTCGTAAAGCAATAAATTCAAAGTAAAGGCATTGAAACAACACAAAGGAAGATATACGTTTCAGCGGTTGCTTTCAACTTCAACATGTATATCTCATGGATAATTGTCAACATAAAGCAATATAACAAGTGCAATAAGTAAACATGTAAGAATCAATGCACACAGTTTACACAAGTGTTTGCTTCTAAGATAGAAGGAATTGGTAAACTGACTCAACAATAAAGTAGAAGAAAGGCCCTTCGCAGAGGGATTACTATATTTGTGCTAGAGCTTTTCATTTTGAAAACAAGAAACAATTTTGTCAACGGTAGTAATAAAGCATATGTGTTATGTATAAAACATCTTATAAGTTGCAAGCCTCATGCATAGTATACTAATAGTGCTCGCACCTTGTCCTAATTAGCTTGGATTAACACCGATTATCATTGCATAGCATATGTTTCAACCAAGTGTCACAAAGGGGTACCTCTATGCCGCCTGTACAAAGGTCTAAGGAGAAAGCTCGCATTGGATTTCTCGCTTTTGATTATTCTCAACTTAGACATCCATACCGGGACAACATAGACAACAGATAATGGACTCCTCTTTAATGCATAAGCATTCAAAAACAATTAATATTCTCATAAGAGATTGAGGATTAGTTGTCCACACTGAAACTTCCACCATGAATCATGGCTTTAATTAGCGGCCCAATGTTCTTCTCTAACAGTATGCATACTCAAACCATTTGATTGTGAGAACCGCCCTTACTTCAGACAAGACGAACATGCATAGCAACTCACATGATATTCAACAAAGGTATAATAGTTGATGGCGTCCCCAGAAAACATGGTTACCGCTCAACGAGCAACTTATTAAGAAATAAGACACATAAGTACATATTCTTCACCACAATAGTTTTTAAGCTATTTGTCCCATGAGCTATATATTGCAAAGACAAAGAATAGAATTTTAAAGGTAGCACTCAAGTAATTTACTTTGAAATGGCGGAGAAATACCATGTAGTAGGTAGGTATGGTGGACACAAATGGCATAGTGGTTGGCTCAAGGATTTTGGATGCATGAGAAGTATTCCCTCTCGATACAAGGCTTAGGCTAGCAAGGTTATTTGAAACAAACACAAGGATGAACCGGTGCAGCAAAACTCACATAAAAGACATATTGTAAACATTATAAGACTCTACACCGTCTTCCTTGTTGTTCAAACTCTTTACTAGAAATTATCTAGACCTTAGAGAGACCAATTATGCAAACCAAATTTTAGCAAGCTCTATGTATTTCTTCATTAATAGGTGCAAAGTATATGATGCAAGAGCTTAAACATGAGCACAACAATTGCCAAGTATCAAATTATTCAAGACATTATACCAATTACCACATGCATCATTTTCTGTTTTCAACCATATAACAATTAACGAAGCGGTTTCAACCTTCGCCATGAACATTATGAGCTAAGAACACATGTGTTCATATGAAACAGCGGAGCGTGTCTCTCTCCCACACAAGCATGTATTTATTCAGAGAATGAAAATAACAAAACAAAAATAAAAGCACACAGATGCTCCAAGTAAAGTACATAAGATGTGACCGAATAAAAATATAGTTTCAAGAGAAGAAACCTGATAAGTTGTCGATGAAGAAGGGGATGCCTTGGGCATCCCCAAGCTTAGACGCTTGAGTCTTCTTGAAATATGCAGGGGTGAACCACCGGGGCATCCCCAAGCTTAGAGCTTTCACTCTTCTTGATCATAGTATATCATCCTCCTCTCTCGACCCTTGAAAACTTCCTCCACACCAAACTCAAAGCAAACTCATTAGAGGATTAGTGCATAATCAAAATTCACATGTTCAGAGGTGACACAATCATTCTTAACACTTCTGGACATTGCCCAAAGCTACTGGAAGTTAATGGAACAAAGAAATCCATCCAACATAGCAAAAGAAGCAATGCGAAATAAAAGGCAGAATCTGTCAAAACAGAACAGTCCGTAAAGACGAATTTTATTGAGGCACCAGACTTGCTCAAATGAAAATGCTCAAATTGAATGAAAGTTTCGTACATATCTGAGGATCACTCACGTAAATTGGCATAATTTTCTGAGTTACCTACAGAGAATTAGGCCCAGATTCGTGACAGCAAGAAATCTGTTTCTGCACAGTAATCCAAATCTAGTATGAACCTTACTATCAAAGACTTTTACTTGGCACAACAATGCACAAAACTAAGATAAGGAGAGGTTGCTACAGTAGTAACAACTTCCAAGACTCAAATATAAAACAAAGTTACTGTAGCAAAATAAACACATGGGTTATCTCCCAAGAAGTTCTTTCTTTATAGCCATTAAGATGGGCTCAGCAGTTTTAATGATGCACTCGTAAGAGATAGTATTTGAAGCAAAAGAGAGCATCAAGAGGCAAATTCAAAACACATTTAAGCCTAACATGCTTCCTATGAAAAGGAATCTTGTAAATAAACAAATTCATGAAGCATGATGCAACAAGCATAGAAAGATAAAACAAGTGTAACTTCAAAAATTTCAGCATATAGAGAGGTGTTTTAGTAACATGAAAATTTCTACAACCATATTTTCCTCTCTCATAATAATATCCAGTAGCATCATGAGCAAACTCAACAATATAAGTATCACATAAAACATCTTTATTCACATGCATAAAAGTATCATTACCCTCCACATAAGCATAGTCAATTTTATTGGTAATAGTGGGAGCAAATTCAACAAAGTAGCTATCATTATTATTCTCATCATCAAATATAGGAGGCATATTGTAATCATAATCAAATTTATCCTCCATAACAGGCGGTACTAAAAGACTACTATCATTATAATCATCATAAATAGGAGGCAAAGTATCATCAAAGTAAATTTTTCTCCTCAATGCTTGGGGGACTAAAAAGATCATGCTCATCAGAACCAGCTTCCCCAAGCTTAGAACTTTCTATATCATTAGCAACAATGGTATTCAAAGTGTTCATACTAATATGTTCCATGGGTTTTTTAATTTTCGCATCAAACCATCCATGTCTTAAATCAGGAAATAGAATAAGAAGCTCATTGTTGTCCATTATGCCAAACTAGTGTAAACAAGAAACAAAAAGATGCAATTGCAGGATCTAAAGGAAATAGCTTCGAGTGCTTACAACGGTGCCGGAAAAGTGCTTAGTAGCCGAGATCCGGAGTGTGAGTACGTTTTACCTTTCCTCCCCGGCAACGGCGCCAGAAAAGTGCTTGATGTCTACGGGTGCTTCTATTCTTGTAGACAGTGTTGGGCCTCCAAGAGCAGAGGTTTGTAGAACAGCAACAAGTTTCCCTTAAGTGGATCACCCAAGGTTTATCGAAATCAGGGAGGAAGAGGTCAAAGATATCCCTCTCATGCAACCCTGCAACCACAGAGCAAGAAGTCTCTTGTGTCCCCAACACACCTAATAGGTGCACTAGTTCGGCGAAGAGATAGTGAAATACAAGTGGTATGAATATATATGAGCAGTAGTAACGACGCCAGAAAAGTGCTTGCTGGCGTGTGGTTGATGGTGGTAATATTGCAGGAAGTACATATGCAGTAAAACAGTAAACAAGCAGCGGTAGCAGTATTTAGGAACAAGGCCTAGGGATCATACTTTCACTAGTGGACACTCTCAACATTGATCACATAACAGAATAAATAGATAGATGCTAGACTCTACACTCTCTTGTTGGATGATGAACACCACTAACTGTGTAGGATTACACGAACCCTCAATGCCGGAGTTAACAAGCTCCACAATATTCGATGTTAATATTTAAATAACCTTAGAGTGCACGACATATCAACATAACCAAACCAAGTACTAACATAGCATGCACACTGTCACCTTCACGCTACGAAAGGAGGCATAGATCACATCAATACCATCATAGTAATAGTTAACTTCATAATCTACAAGAGATCACAATCATAGCCTACGCCAAGTACTACACGATGCACACACTGTCACCATTACACCGTGCAGGAGGAATAAACTACTTTAATAACATCACTAGAGTAGCACACAGATAAATTGTGATACAAAACACATTGCAATCATAAAGGGATATAAATAAGCACTTCACTATGCCATTCATAACAGTAGAATAAGTATTCTGTGAAATATAGCCTAAGAGACCCACACGGTGCACACACTGTCACCTTTACACACGTGGGACAAGGAGTCTCCGGAGATCACATAAGTAAAACCCACTTGACTAGCATAATGACATCTAGATTACAAGCATCATCATATGAATCTCAATCATGTAAGGCAGCTCATGAGATTATTGTATTGAAGTACATAGGAGAGAGATGAACCACATAGCTACCGGTACAGCCCCGAGCCTCGATGGAGAGCTAGTCCCTCCTCATGGGAGACAGCAGCGTTGATGAAGATGGCGGTGGTGTCGATGGAGGAGCTTTCCGGGGGCACTTCCCCGTCCCGGCGGCGTGCCGGAACAGAGACTCCTGTCCCCCAGATCTTGGCTTCGCGATGGCGGCGGCTCTGGAAGGTTTCTTGTACTGTGGCTTTTCCCATATCGAGGTTTTAGGTCAGGGACCTTTAAATAGGCGAAGAGGCGGAGTCGGAAGGCTGACGAGGCGGTGACACAATAGGGGGGCGCGGCCCAGGCCCTGGCCGCGCCGCCCTATCATCTGGGCCCACCAGGGCTCCCCTCTGGTGGCTCTCGGGTGTTCTGGAAGCTTCGTGGAAAAATAGGATGCTGAGCATTGATTTCGTCCGATTCCGAGAATATTTCCTTACTAGGATTTCTGGAACCAAAAACAGCAGAAAACAACAACTGGCCCTTCGGCATCTCGTCAATAGGTTAGTTCCGGAAAACGCATAATAATGACATATAATGTGTATAAAACATGTGAGTATCATCATAAAAGTAGCATGGAACATAAGAAATTATAGATACGTTTGAGACGTATCAAGCATCCCCAAGCTTAGTTCCTACTCGCCCTCGAGTAGGTAAACGATAACAAGGATAATTTCTGAAGTGACATGCTATCATAATCTTGATCAATACTATTGTAAAGTATATGAGATGAATGCAGCGATTCAAAGCAATGGTAAAGACAATGAGTAAACAAATGAATCATATAGCAAAGACTTTTCATGAATAATACTTTCAAGACAAGCATCAATAAGACTTGCATAAGAGTTACTCGTAAAGCAATAAATTCAAAGTAAAGGCATTGAAGCAACACAAAGGAAGATATAAGTTTCAGCGGTTGCTTTCAACTTCAACATGTATATCTCATGGATAATTGTCAACATAAAGCAATATAACAAGTGCAATAAGTAAACATGTAAGAATCAATGCACACAGTTTACACAAGTGTTTGCTTCTAAGATAGAAGGAATAGGTAAACTGACTCAACAATAAAGTAGAAGAAAGGCCCTTCGCAGAGGGAAGCATTGATTACTATATTTGTGCTAGAGCTTTTCATTTTGAAAACAAGAAACAATTTTGTCAACGGTAGTAATAAAGCATATGTGTTACGTATAAAACATCTTATAAGTTGCAAGCCTCATGCATTGATGGGGATACTCCCTAGGGGGTCCATCACCCAGCTCACCCGCCAGTTGAAGACAGCCCAGGATAGCTCCAGTCGGCGGGCGACTCGACCAAGCGCCCTGGCGACAGAAGCCTAGGAGCGACTGGACCATGCAGGCCCATGAAGGAAGCGTAGCAAGCCCAAGAGGCCTTATACCTGTAAACCCTAGGTGGCTGCCTATATAAAGCCACCAGGGGCACCCCACATAGGGGCATCTCTCTTTAGATACAATCTCCCCCTCCGCCTCCGGCGGCTACCCCAAAGCAAGTCGCCTAACGCTGGCGACACTATGATCATAGTAGATTTCTAGCAGGACGTAGCGATCCTCCACCGAGGGGACGTGAACCTGGGTACATCGTGTGCCGACTCGTTTCCGGAATCTCCAACGCCGCCTTGCTCTACATCTCTCATGTGCTACCCCGTAGCATCTGCCGTGGCCAAAACCTCGACAGTGGCGCCCACCGTGGGGCATGCGGCGCTTGGAGTGGTGATCCAGGCGGGATCCCTCAATTCTTCATCGACATCTGCGTGTGATCGAGGAGATCGACTGTTGGCGGCAGCCAGTTCAGGATTGGCCGCGTTGCCCAAATCCAGTCGCTAGTCTCTTGGACGAGATCGGCTCTTTCTGTGCTGGATCTTGGCGCCGCGTCTCAATACGCGCTCCCGCGGCGCGTCCAAGAAAAGATCGGGACTTCGTCTACATGAAAGCAGCCACAGGCTGATTGGTTTCTTCTATTCTGTTTATTAATCTATTGATTCTTCTCTCTCTTATTGATTCATACGTACGTATATACGTTTATTTGCTGTGCATGTCTTGAGCAATCAAATCTGCCTGAGTAGATGGCCGGAAGTTTCAGGCGACTCTCCCAACGCATGTGCAGCTTATTGTTGGGCGGCACGATCAAGGCCGCATATGCAGATTGGTTTTTCAGATCCTCGTTCCCATCAAATCTATCTAGCCTGGAATTAATTATTTTGTATACAGTACTAACTGCTTTGGCTTGATGCATAGATGCCGCTCACAATGTCGCCCGTAACTCAGAAAGTCGACGAGACGCCACCGACTCGCTCGGCGCGGACCCGCCTCGCTCGTGGCGCGCTCGTTGTGGACTCGCCTCACCCGGGGACACGCCGAAAATGGACTCGCTCAGCGCAGACGCGCCTAGCGCGGACTCGCCCGTTGGATACTCGTCATACTCGGGGACTCCGCCCGCCGTCGGCTCGCCTATCGCCGGCTCGCCTAGCGTGGACTCGCCATACCCGGGGACTCTGTCCGCCGTCGGCTCGCCTAGGCGGACTCGGCGTGCTCGGGGACTCCGCCCGCCACCGACTCGCCCGCCATCGGCTCGCCAGTCGCCAACTCGCCTAGCGCGGACTCGCCATGATTGGCGACTCACCCGCCGCATATTCGCCGCGCTCGGGGACTCGCCCGCCGCCGGCTCGCCAGTCGCCAACTCGCCTAGCACGGACTCGCCATGATTGGCGACTCACCCGCCGCATATTCGCCGCGCTCGGGGACTCGCCGGCCGCGGACTTGTCACCACCGGCTCGCCATGCTCGACGACTCGCCCTTCATGGAGTCGTCACGCTTGGCGACTCGCCCGCCACGCCGACTCTACCAGCATTCAACAGCTAAGTTTCTTTATATTCTTACGTGCTATAAGTTCGAAACGTATTCGCCTGTTAGTTTGATCTCCAAAGCCAACCACGCAGTCGCATACAACCCTCTAAGGAACTACAGAACCATAATTGGTATAAGTTTCAGTTTGTCTGATGTTTATTCGCGTCCGTCGAAGTAGTGAGGCTGGGTACCAAAAGGCCGACCTTGTCTCCGGGTTCAACGGCTGGCATCGCGTCCCTGTTACCCGGCAAGCGTTTGATGCTGGAGGTCTGCCTACTCATGAAAAGATACGCATAAACCTTTCATACTGTTAACTAATCCATTTAACAATGCACGTTTACAAGTCGCACATATTTACAAGTGTTCATTATATTTCATAAATACACCTTATTGCAGTTGTACTTGTTTCTCCTTCTCAGAAAAACGGCCTGGTGTCTTTCTCGCCACTCGCCACGCTCGGGGACTCGGCGCGCTCCAGACAACGCCGGTCGCCCGAGCTCGCCATCCGCCACGCTCGGGGACTCGGCGCGCTAAAGACAGCGCTCCTCGCCGGTCGCCCGACCTCGTCACTCTCCACGCTCGGGGACTCGGCGCGCTACGGACATCGCTTCTCGCCGGTCGCCCGACCTCGCCATTCACCACGCTTGGGGACTCGGCGCGCTACAGACAGCCCCAGTCACCCGACCTCGCTACTCGCCATGCTCGGGGGCTCGCCAGTCGCCAGCCTCCGCGGCTCGCCACTCGCCATGCTCGGGGACTCGCCAGTCGCCATCCTCCGCGGCTCGCCACTCGCCATGCTCGGGGACTCGCCAGTCGCCAGCCTCCGCGGCTCGCGACTCACCATGCTCGGGGACTCACCGGTCGTTGTTCTCCGCGGCTTGCCACTCACTGCACTCGCGGACTCATTCCGCTCAGGTGACTCACCGAGATGTCAAGAAAATAGAGACTCAAGCCAACTTCGATGAAGCTGACATGAGCCTCGGGGACTACACCTACTGGATATGCTGAGCGCACCTCCAGCGGATTGACATCTCAATCTGATCAATCTTCATCAACAACAGCTCGCCCTAAACTGCATCAACTGCGCTGGGGCTCGACATCGACGCTCGCTCTGTGGTGCAGCATATCGTATCTGCATTAACAACTTCATCACCACTCCCGGCCATGGAAGCTTTCTCCACCACCAAACCCCAGGAGCTCGACATCAACGCTGGCTCCTGCGTACAGAGAAATCAGTATGGGCAACAGCTCCAAGCAGAATAAATCAATGGCAGTCGCAGACTGCAGGCGTGGCCGACACCCGTACAGACGCCACACATTGTTCATGTTCAGCAAAGAAGGATTTATTGTGTGCATGAAGCAAGTACGAATTCACGTGAAGCAAGAAGCACCTCAAATACATGGATTTTGTGGCCAGTGCACCAATCGCATGCGTAGTTACCAGTCTCCAAGATTGGCCTCGCGACCTTTCGTGCGTGCGTCCGGCAAGATTACCACAAGCCTCAAGCATCACGCGCGCGAAGATTCTATCAGACAACAAAGTTCAATTTCGAATATGGCAGATATGGAGGCGGGCGTCTTTATGACTTGGTCAGGATGGCCTTCCAGCCACATCCGCCCGCTTTGCGCAGCCTGGTTTTAACTTGCCAGCATGTGCGTAAACGGAATAGCTGTTCGGTGGCCTGGCGGCATCTCTGATCCGACTACTCCAACAACTCGGCCATCTACCTCGACATCATTTCGATCGACCGGTCGATTCTCCATCAGCCTGCTGAGTAACGTCAAGTAGGCGCTCACGAGCTCGACACCGACATCGCTCCTGGGTTCCTACCGCAGCATCCACTTGGAGGCTCGACACCAACCTCGCCTTTGACTGCACCTTCGGCACGGCACCTAGGCTACCAGCACGACGTGTGCGCGACTGACTTGCACATATACTACGCGGACTTCCACTGCCTGGTCATTCACCTACACCGACTGGCTCGCTTCGACCGCCTCCTGCTTCACGGTTATTTCCTCTGTTTCAGGAGCCCGTCGCCGATTCACCTCGACCCATCGCCAAGCCTCTTCGTGCCCTGCCTCAAGCCCGCGCCGAATCCACGACGCGCTCGGGGACTACTGATGGGGATACTCCCTAGGGGGTCCATCACCCAGCTCACCCGCCAGTTGAAGACAGCCCAGGATAGCTCCAGTCGGCGGGCGACTCGACCAAGCGCCCTGGCGACAGAAGCCTAGGAGCGACTGGACCATGCAGACCCATGAAGGAAGCGTAGCAAGCCCAAGAGGCCTTATACATGTAAACCCTAGGTGGCTGCCTATATAAAGCCACCAGGGGCACCCCACATAGGGGCATCTCTCTTTAGATACAATCTCCCCCTCCGCCTCCGGCGGCTACCCCAAAGCAAGTCGCCTAACGCTGGCGACACTATGATCATAGTAGATTTCTAGCAGGACGTAGCGATCCTCCACCGAGGGGACGTGAACCTGGGTACATCGTGTGCCGACTCGTTTCCGGAATCTCCAACGCCGCCTTGCTCTACATCTCTCATGTGCTACCCCGTAGCATCTGCCGTGGTCAAAACCTCGACATGCATAGTATACTAATAGTGCTCGCACCTTGTCCTAATTAGCTTGGATTAACACTGATTATCATTGCATAGCATATGTTTCAACCAAGTGTCACAAAGGGGTACCTCTATGCCGCCTGTACAAAGGTCTAAGAAGAAAGCTCGCATTGGATTTCTCGCTTTTGATTATTCTCAACTTAGACATCCATACCGGGACAACATAGACAACAGATAATGGACTCCTCTTTAATGCATAAGCATTCAACAACAGTTAATATTCTCATAAGAGATTGAGGATTAGTTGTCCACACTGAAACTTCCACCATGAATCATGGCTTTAGTTAGCGGCCCAATGTTCTTCTCTAACAGTATGCATACTCAAACCATTTGATTGTGAGAACCGCCCTTACTTCAGACAAGACGAACATGCATAGCAACTCACATGATATTCAACAAAGGTATAATAGTTGATGGCGTCCCCAGAAAACATGGTTAACGCTCAACGAGCAACTTATTAAGAAATAAGACACATAAGTACATATTCTTCACCACAATAGTTTTTAAGCTATTTGTCCCATGAGCTATATATTGCAAAGACAAATAATAGAATTTTAAAGGTAGCACTCAAGTAATTTACTTTGGAATGACGGAGAAATACCATGTAGTAGGTAGGTATGGTGGACACAAATGGCATAGTGGTTGGCTCAAGGATTTTGGATGCATGAGAAGTATTCCCTCTCGATACAAGGCTTAGGCTAGCAAGGTTATTTGAAACAAACACAAGGATGAACCGGTGCAGCAAAACTCACATAAAAGACATATTGTAAACATTATAAGACTCTACACCGTCTTCCTTGTTGTTCAAACTCTTTACTAGAAATTATCTAGACCTTAGAGAGACCAATTATGCAAACCAAATTTTAGCAAGCTTTATGTATTTCTTCATTAATAGGTGTAAAGCATATGATGCAAGAGCTTAAACATGAGCACAACAATTGCCAAGTATCAAATTATTCAAGACATTATACCAATTACCACATGCATCATTTTCTGTTTCCAACCATATAACAATTAACGAAGCGGTTTCAACCTTCGCCATGAACATTATGAGCTAAGAACACATGTGTTCATATGAAACAGCGGAGCGTGTCTCTCTCCCACACAAGCATGTATTTATTCAGAGAATGAAAATAACAAAACAAAAATAAAAGCACACAGACGCTCCAAGTAAAGTACATAAGATGTGACCAGATAAAAATATAGTTTCAAGAGAAGAAACCTGATAAGTTGTCGATGAAGAAGGGGATGCCTTGGGCATCCCCAAGATTAGACGCTTGAGTCTTCTTGAAATATGCAGGGGTGAACCACCGGGGCATCCCCAAGCTTAGAGCTTTCACTCTTCTTGATCATAGTATATCATCCTCCTCTCTCGACCCTTGAAAACTTCCTCCACACCAAACTCAAAGCAAACTCATTAGAGGGTTAGTGCATAATCAAAATTCACATGTTCAGAGGTGACACAATCATTCTTAACACTTCTGGACATTGCCCAAAGCTACTGGAAGTTAATGGAACAAAGAAATCCATCCAACATAGCAAAAGAAGCAATGCGAAATAAAAGGCAGAATCTGTCAAAACAGAACAGTCCGTAAAGACGAATTTTATTGAGGCACCAGACTTGCTCAAATGAAAATGCTCAAATTGAATGAAAGTTGCGTACATATCTGAGGATCACTCACGTAAATTGGCATAATTTTCTGAGTTACCTACAGAGAATTAGGCCCAGATTCGTGACAGCAAGAAATCTGTTTCTGCGCAGTAATCCAAATCTAGTATGAACCTTACTATCAAAGACTTTACTTGGCACAACAATGCACAAAACTAAGATAAGGAGAGGTTGCTACAGTAGTAACAACTTCCAAGAATCAAATATAAAACAAAGTTACTGTAGCAAAATAAACACATGGGTTATCTCCCAAGAAGTTCTTTCTTTATAGCCATTAAGATGGGCTCAGCAGTTTTAATGATGCACTCGCAAGAGATAGTATTTGAAGCAAAAGAGAGCATCAAGAGGCAAATTCAAAACACATTTAAGCCTAACATGCTTCCTATGAAAAAGAATCTTGTAAATAAACAAATTCATGAAGCATGATGCAACAAGCATAGAAAGATAAAACAAGTGTAATTTCAAAAATTTCAGCATATAGAGAGGTGTTTTAGTAACATGAAAATTTCTACAACCATATTTTCCTCTCTCATAATAATATCCAGTAGCATCATGAGCAAACTCAACAATATAAGTATCACATAAAACATCTTTATTCACATGCATAAAAGTATCATTACCCTCCACATAAGCATAGTCAATTTTATTGGTAATAGTGGGAGCAAATTCAACAAAGTAGCTACTCCCTCCGATTCATATTAATTGACTTCAATATAGATGTATCTAGAACTAAAATATGTCTAGATACATCCATTTTAAAGTCAATTAATATGAACCGGAGGGAGTATCATTATTATTCTCATCATCAAATATAGGAGGCATATTGTAATCATAATCAAATTTATCCTCCATAACAGGCGGTACTAAAAGACTACTATCATTATAATCATCATAAATAGGAGGCAAAGTATCATCAAAGTAAATTTTCTCCTCAATGCTTGGGGGACTAAAAAGATCATGCTCATCGGAACCAGCTTCCCCAAGCTTAGAACTTTCTATATCATTAGCAACAATGGTATTCAAAGTGTTCATACTAATATGTTCCATGGGTTTTTTAATTTTCGCATCAAACCATCCATGTCTTAAATCAGGAAATAGAATAAGAAGCTCATTGTTGTCCATTATGCCAAACTAGTGTAAACAAGAAACAAAAAGATGCAATTGCAGGATCTAAAGGAAATAGCTTCGAGTACTTACAACGGTGCCGGAAAAGTGCTTAGTAGCCGAGATCCGGAGTGTGAGTACGTTTTACCTTTCCTCCCCGGCAACGGCGCCAGAAAAGTGCTTGATGTCTACGGGTGCTTCTATTCTTGTAGGGCCTCCAAGAGCAGAGGTTTGTAGAACAGCAGCAAGTTTCCCTTAAGTGGATCACCCAAGGTTTATCGAACTCAGGGAGGAAGAGGTCAAAGATATCCCTCTCATGCAACCCTGCAACCACAAAGCAAGAAGTCTCTTGTGTCCCCAACACACCTAATAGGTGCACTAGTTCGGCGAAGAGATAGTGAAATACAAGTGGTATGAATATATATGAGCAGTAGTAACGGCGCCAGAAAAGTGCTTGCTGGCGTGTGGTTGATGGTGGTAATATTGCAGGAAGTACAGATGCAGTAAAATAGTAAACAAGCAGTGGTAGCAGTATTTAGGAACAAGGCCTAGGGATCATACTTTCACTAGTGGACACTCTCAACATTGATCACATAACAGAATAAATAGATAGATGCTTGACTCTACACTCTCTTGTTGGATGATGAACACCACTAACTGTGTAGGATTACACGAACCCTCAATGTCGGAGTTAACAAGCTCCACAATATTCGATGTTCATATTTAAATAACCTTAGAGTGCACGACAGATCAACATAACCAAACCAAGTACTAACATAGCATGCACACTGTCACCTTCACGCTACGAAAGGAGGCATAGATCACATCAATACCATCATAGCAATAGTTAACTTCATAATCTACAAGAGATCACAATCATAGCCTACATCAAGTACTACACGATGCACACACTGTCACCATTACACAGTGCAGGAGGAATAAACTACTTTAATAACATCACTAGAGTAGCACACAGATAAATTGTGATACAAAATACATTGCAATCATAAAGGGATATAAATAAGCACTTCACTATGCCATTCATAACAGTGAATAAGTATTCTGTGAAATATAGCCTAAGAGACCCACACGGTGCACACACTCGTCACCTTTACACACGTGGGACAAGGAGTCTCCGGAGATCACATAAGTAAAACCCACTTGACTAGCATAATGACATCTAGATTACAAGCATCATCATATGAATCTCAATCATGTAAGGCAGCTCATGAGATTATTGTATTGAAGTACATAGGAGAGAGATGAACCACATAGCTACCGGTACAGCCCCGAGCCTCGATGGAGAACTACTCCCTCCTCATGGGAGACAGCAGAGTTGATGAAGATGGCGGTGGTGTCGATGGAGGAGCCTTCCGGGGGCACTTCCCCGTCCCGGCGGCGTGCCGGAACAGAGACTCCTGTCCCCCAGATCTTGGCTTCGCGATGGTGGCGGCTCTGGAAGGTTTCTCGTACCGTGGCTTTTCCCGTAGCGAGGTTTTAGGTCATGGACCTTTAAATAGGCGAAGAGGCGGAGTCGGAAGGCTGACGAGGCGGTGACACAATAGGGGGGCGCGGCCCAGGCCCTGGCCGCGCCGCCCTATCATCTGGGCCCACCAGGGCTCCCCTCTGGTGGCTCTCGGGTGTTCCGGAAGCTTCGTGGAAAAATAGGATGCTGGGCATTGATTTCGTCCGATTCCGAGAATATTTCCTTACTAGGATTTCTGGAACCAAAAATAGCAGAAAACAGCAACTGGCCCTTCGGCATCTCGTCAATAGGTTAGTTCCAGAAAACACATAATAATGACATATAATGTGTGTAAAACATGTGAGTATCATCATAAAAGTAGCATGGAACATAAGAAATTATAGATACGTTTGAGACGTATCATCGCCACCGACACCACCCCTTGCCAATCCACCGGCCGGTAGCCTCAACTCTGCCGTTCCTCCACCCAGCAGCCTATATTCCGCCGCCCGTCGTGCCCTCTGCCAAATTTGCGCCGCCGGGCAGCTCCCTCGCGTCGCTCCTCGTCGACACACCCGACAGGTGTTCGTCCAATTGCCTGGTCGGACATGGACTCCAACGAGGAGGAGGAACAGATGTTCGCCGAGCTTCTTGAAGAAGAAACGGCAGCCGCCGCCCAAGACGAGGAGCACCTGCTGATCCTAGCTTGCATGTCCGGCTTGTACGCCGAGTCGGCCATTGGTCACCGTGGAGGGTCGGCACCAGGTCGCCGGAAGTGCAAGCCGAGGCAGCGAATGGAGGGCTATTGCATGCTCTACACCGACTACTTAGCCGATGATCCATTACACGGTGAGGCTGTTTTTAGGCGTCGTTTCAGGATGAGCCGGAAGCTCTTCCTGAAAATTGTGTATGCCCTTCGAGAGTACGACTCCAATTTCAGATGCAAGTTGGATTGCACCGGCATGGCAGGGTTTTCCGCCCTCCAAAAGTGCACGGTGGCTATGCGGATGCTGGCATATGGAGCTCCTGGTGATTCTACCGATGACTATCTTCGGATGGCGGAGTCCACTGCCATTGATTGTTTCTACCGGTTCTGCAGGACGGTGATAGCAGTGCTCGGGGACATCTACTTGAGATCACCGACTGTCGAAGACACTGCTACGATCCTCGCTGTCAATGAAGCTCGAGGATTTCTAGGGATGCTTGGAAGCATTGACTGCATGCATTGAAAATGGAAGAACTGTCTGTTTGCCTGGCAGGGAATGTACAAGGGTCACAAAAAAGGCTGCACTGTGATACTTGAGGCAGTGGCTACCCATGATCTTTGGATTTGGCACTCCTTCTTTGGTATGCCAGGATCCAACAACGACATCAACGTCTTGAAGTGCTCGTCGATCTTCTCCAAGCTTGTTGAGGGTCATGCTCCCCCGGTTAACTTTGTGATCAATAGCCGGCAGTACAACAAGGGATACTATCTTGCAGACGGTATCTATCCAAAGTGGGCAACATTTGTGAAGACTATCTCAGGCGCCGTCGTCCCGAAGGAGGTGGAGTTTGTCAAGCTACAAGAAGGTTGCCGAAAGGACGTCGAGCCTGCATTTGGTGTCCTCCAGCAGAGATTTGCTGTAGTCCGGTTCCCCGCTTTGACTTGGTCCAAAGATCAAATGCGGGAGGTGATGAACTGTTGTGTGTGTTTACACAACATGCTTATCGAGGATGAGCGGAAGCATCCGGTTCCTCTGAGCGAACAAGCTGCACCATATGACAGAGATGGTCCTCTTGCACATCCTAACCACCAGAGCCGATATCGTGGGCTGCGTTCATCGCTATGCGTCAGGAGATTCGAGACTCCACAATGCATCAACAGCTGCAGGATGATCTGGTGGAGTACAATGGACGCTTCGAGGCAACACCAACTAGTTTCCATTTGATTTGTTTAAAAACTTGTTTTGTTATGTTGAACTGTAACGTTTATTTGTAAAAATAAGCCAAATATTAGCAGTTGTCAAATTCGCCGAATTATGCAGGAAATTTGGCATCTAGGGACGTTTTTCTCTAAAAACACCGAACCCCGGGTGTCTATCGGGCAGACGGCTGAAACTTTGGCGCTCCCCGAGCCAAACTTTTGTCCAATCAGCCCCAACAGCTGGAGATGCTCTAATCCCATAGGGTAATCCCGTACAAAATATCTCGTAAGTGTAGCATTTTTCATTTTCCACAATGTGATGCCGATAGATGCAGGCGTGGAGTAGTGGAGTAGAGTACTTACTACCACAAGCCTAGAATACAATATACTTCAGGGGCGTGTTTGGTTGTGTAAGGAGAGACTTGTGTGTTTGATGTGGGTGGAAACTTAGGGCATCTTGGCATGACTCATTTCGAACATTTAAAGTGTCCGTTTCAGTATGTTTAAGTCGAACCGCAGGCACAAAATTAGCCATGTCTTTCCCTTCCGTTTGGGGACAGACCTAGTGACTAGACGCATTTTGGTCGGTTCTCACCCTTTTAACTTATCTTTTCTCATTTCACCAAATATGCCAATATATGAATGAAAGAAGCCACAAAACTGAATATAGCGCTAATAAATTACCAATATTTAGAAAATTACATAGTTCACACTAATAGTATTGAATTAAAGTGCAAAAAGACACAAGTTTCATGCGAAATAGACAAACTATGATAGATATATGCGATCACAAATCGAGTTGGCGGATGATGGCATGCTTCTTCTCGAACCAAGCCCTTTGTTCTTGCTCCATGATGCTCAAGTATGCGAACTTGATCCAGTTCTCCTCCACAACCAATTTGGCCTCGACCTCAATGACCTTTGTCCATGCATTGCTCTCTCCAAGTTTAATAGCACCCTTGGTGAGGTCCATGGAGCTAGCACATGTGGCTTCTTTCTCCTGGTGTCACCTCTCATTCCTCTTGGCAAGTACCTCCTTCTTCTCGACCATCAACTTCTTCAAGATCTCGCTCAATGCAAGTGTGAAAGCATCACACTTGAAATCGGCCTTGGTGGCTTTGAGACCCTTGGCCGAGATGGAAGGGCACCATTGTTTGGGCCTTCCTCTTCGAGATCAATGGCCAATGATACATTACCCCTACTTATTCTTGAGACTCTTTTTGTATGTCAAAAAGTATCCACTTGGGACACTTATTGAGCTCCCTCGAACAATGGACCAACGTGTAGGACTTGTTTTCATGGCATGTATTGGAGTACTCCAAAGCAATGGGCACATACACATATGAAAACGGGTAGATGTATTCATGTATGATAATGTACATGACCACATTACAAATAGCCAAGGCCCTAATGTGTTTGCGATGTCGAGGCTGCTCACGGGGCGCTGAAGGACATGCTCGATTGCACTGCACAATGTTTTGGTCTCAAGTTGGATGAACTCCCGTCTCTTTTGGATTGACACTTGGTAGTGATCACTATGAATTTCGTGGGAGCTAGATGCCTACGTTCATGGAACTCTTGGGCTACCTTCCTTCAACATGATTTTCCTCTTTGCTCGGCACCAAAAATGGATCTTGGCTAATTTCCATCCAAGATTGACAAATGCACCAATCCTCCTTGGTCGTGTATCCTATGGTCCATTGGATTTTTTCCGGTGCCAGTGCCGGTGCTAGCGCAGGCCTCAATCATGGCCGCATCGCCCTCATCGTCGGCATCATCATCCACGACAGTAAATTCACCCATTCGGTGGTAATTTAGCCCAAACAATTTCTCCTCATCGATATACAAACCATTTTGTTGGGTCTCCTTCTCGGTCCCTAGACCATTGCCTATTTGTTGATCGCTATTGATCAGGCCATGCATGTAGGACTCGCCATCCTCGGCATAGTACGCCTACACATGATTAGGCATCACAAGAAGTTATTAAAGGAAAATGAACGAAGGACATAGAGGTTTCAAACATACTGAGTTGTCCAATGTCGGGCGATTCTATTGAAAAACTTGTGGGGCACGTGCATGTTCACCGACGGGATCCTCCATGGCCTCTTCCCGGGCGCCGAGCCTGAATCGTTGGGCACATGAGTGCGGCTGAGGTCAAGGATGGGCACTAGAAGGCCTCCCAACAAGAACAAGGTCTCCGGCGACAACTATTGCGACACATCAAGCCAGACCGGTGCGTGGACATACTGGACGGGACATGATGGCCTATGCGGCAACTTGGGAGGTACGGGCTTGGGCGTTGGCCTTGGCCTGAATGGCCATAACGAGCTCGACCTATTACTTGGCTGCGGCGATGGCCACTATCTCCGCCTTTTTTCCCTCAATGAGACACGTTACCGTGCTTCTTGGTCTCAAGTGCCCTCTTCGCCGACGTTAGCTCTTTCTTTGGGGCCTTGGCTTTGATCTTGCAGCCGGCGGCGGCTGTGGTGGTGAGGGAGGGGACAAGGTCCATTGTGGTGACGTACTCCACGGAAGATGCGACAGTGGTATGCTAAGGCTTTGGGAGGGGCGCCGACGAAAACTTGAGTACGTCTCGTGGGAGAGGTTGGCTTTGTGTGCCACTGGGGGGCGAGCCCTCAGAATAGAAGAGGGGGCGCGCGTGGATGCGGTTTTCCATGGATTTGGGCTGGAAATGGGTCGCCGCGGACGCCTCGGTTCGATTGCGTCAGGCCTCTATGCTAGGTTTCCCCTATCCTCCTATCAGCGCGGACCGAAATGGACAACCGAATCCCGTTTGTCAGGCCACTTGGGATGTATGTAGGCTTTGTCATTGTATCTAGACGACAGAGGTCATATTTGAAGTTTGAAATATTAAGGGAAAAATTGGTTGCCGGGGATAGGTTAGTAGCGGGAGGGGGTGTCAGAATGGTTAAATAAGAGTGGTTTATCAAATACATGAGTATCAAAGAAATATCTCAACAAATTTGTGTAGGTTAGGTGCCACCTAGACGAGAATAGTTATATAAATAAGCAAGTCATAAGTGTAGTAGGTCGGATAATGATCCAATGGATTATAAATTAAAGGACCTTATATTATTGCAGGTTATCTTAATCAACTATTGAAACTCTACATGTTCTTTGATCCTAGTTGTTAAGTTTGTTGCTGTTGTGGAGAAATTTATTAGAAAAGATCGCTCGATTACTTACCCAATAAAATAATAGTAGAAATACACAATTCATTTCATAGAAGATAAGTTTCAAGGGTCATTAACTCAGCTATGATAATAGCATAGAAATGACACATCTAAATCAGTTTAATGGAAGGATTTATATTTTTAAAATTTTAGTTTGTTTCTAAAATACTAAAGATTCTACAAAATATTTTGTAACATTTTGAAAAAAATTAAAATTTATGAAACAACTTACAATTTGCATGGAAGCCAAAAAGTATGGTGTCATCTAAAGTGAACAAAGGTTAAGTGAATCAAAGAAATTTAGAAGAGCATCTCAATCTATAGAACTAACTAGTCACCTAGTCATGAATTATAACCTTTGAACTTGTAGAAAGACACATTTTTATTCTGCACACTGGAATGAGAAGTACTTCATGTAAAGCCGCGCCAATGACCCAAAAAAGGGAAGTCAGCTTGGCTACTATGGGCCTTGCAATATTTAGTTTTAGCCATAAGCTTCTGGAACTTAATATGTGTGCGGTTTTTTTTCCATGATGATGATAAATTTTGGGATCCTTTTTTCAGCATCTTTATATTTCTTAGTAAAATAGTTGTGCGCTTGAGCTGGAAGTTTTGTCGCTGATATGTTTAGCCTTATTGTTGTCAAGATTTGGATGTTAGTAATTAAGATACTTCATTAATCTATTGTGGCTATATTCAGAAACATAATTGCCTTATCTTCATGTATGTTCTTCGCTCCTATTATGTCTCAACTCTCAACCTCTGACTTTCTTCTCTCCTCCATATTCAATTTTTTCATCTCTCACCTAATTAAAACATGTGATATTCCATGATTGCCGTAGCGTGGTGCTTCCTTTGAGGATGCCATTGAGTTATAGCTGTCTTGTGGTGTGGAGCTTTTTTTTCGAGGGTTGTCAACTCACGTGCCATCCTTATATGCCGTGCCATACTAATATGTGTGTCGTTGCCTAATCGACGGTACCTCGGAGGAGGGATCCTCACGAGGGGGAGAAGAAGTAGGGGCCATAGGGCGGAGTGCACACGGGACGGTGGTACGCGAGTTACCCAGCTTCGGAACACCTGCACGATGACAGGGCCTACTGCTGCTTGTCTGGAATTATCTGGGCGCTTTCGCGTTGTTACAATGAGTTGTCGTTGTGCCTCTAGGGCTCCCGGGATCCGGCTTATAAAGGCGCACGGATCTAGGGTTTACACGGAGAGTCCTAGCCGGATTACAGACAGCCCTACTACGGTACAATATCTTGCCGTGCACGTCACGGATCCGCCTTCCATATACGTCGTACTGGATCCGGGTTCCTCATGGGCCTCCATGGATCCGGGTTACCCCTATGTCGGTACGGATCCGGCCTGCTGATCCTGGACTGGACTTCTTCCTTCATGATCAACAGCAACTGGGCCGCCCGATGGGCCACATGCCTCATCACCGTCTGTGGGCCACCCGGGCTTGCCGGATCTAGGCACTGTCGATGGTACACCTATGAAGTATACCCACAACAGTAGCCCCCGAGTTCTCCGAGTTTCGCCTGCGGTTTCCGCCTTGCTAGTTCATTATAATCTCCGGCAAACGTTGGTAACGCGGAGAAACTTGAAGAGCTCCAACTTTGCATTTTCTTCTTTTTTCCAACTTATAGCCGGAAAATGCTCCCACCCCGCGGGACTTCATCCATCGACGTTAAAAAGAGCATCTCCGGGTTACTCCCTGCTCGAATGAGAGACAACTTATCTTCACGTAGTTACCCGGAATCTTAAAAAGACTCAAACGGTTCCGCCAATTCTGGCGCCATTTTTGCGCGATTTGCGCGGTAACTTATCTCTTGCCATTTTTACTGCTAGGGTTTAGGACACGCGTCACACATCCAACGGCGCGACGCTTGCGTTCCGACCACAGGATGCGGAACACGAATCTCATTCCCTCAGCCTATAAATACCAGCCGTCGACCCCTTTACCCCTCATTCACCCCCTCCTCTCCTCTCTGCCGAGCGCCGCCCGAGAGTTTCTCCGCCGCCGTGCCGGAACCCGCCGGAGAACCACCGGAGCATCACCGGAGCGCACCCGCCACCGCAGTGTTCTTCGTGTTCATAACTCCGACGAGCTGTCGCAACTCCGGCCACCGCACGCCATTACGGTAAACCTCGAACTCAACTTTCGCACCGCAGTTGGTAGGGATGAACTTGGGGAAGACGAAGTGGGATCCGACTAAGGAAAGTTTCCGCCAACCTTTTTCTTCAGATGTCTTCAACGACTCCGCCTCCGAGCTCAGAACCGATCATGGCGACGCCAATCTCCTCCGCCCCTCCTCCCTTCGCCCCAATCAGGCTGGATCCTTCAAAGGATTCCGGCAAAGAGGCTGAGGGGACCTCCGCTCACCCGGAGAAAACCTCCGAGGCGGGCCAGACGGAGCAGCAGGCGGAAGAGGCTGCCAAGAAATCCAAAGCTCGGAAGCGCGATTCTGAAGCTAAGGGAAAATGGTGGCCCTGTACCACCACCGAAACGGGACTGAAGAACCTCGAGGCGGAGGGTTTCCTGCAACCCGGAAGCTGGAGGTCAGTTCCACTAGAACCAACTCCGGCTCCTAAGGATGACGAGATGGTGCTGACGAAAGCATTAGTGGAGCGCGGATTCTCGTTTCCGCCTTCAGACTTCTTCCGAGAAATTCTGAAGACGTATGGGCTCCAACCCCACAATATATCTCCAAACAGTGTGCTCGCCATTAGCAACCATGTCGCTCTCTGCGAAGGCCACCTCCGTGTGACTCCAGAGCTTCCTCTGTTCCAATACTTCTTCACTGTCAAGAAAGAGAAGATCCGCCAAACTTCCGAATTGCCAACTTGCGGATCCATCACTTTCCTCCTCCGCCCGGGTCGCGTCTACCCCCACACCGATCGCCATGAATCCGCGAGGTACTGGTCCGGAGGTTTCTTCTACCTGAAGGACGTCTCCGACCCGGCGAGCGACAAAAAACTTCCAACATTCAAGAACAGCCCCGCCAACGAGACTCCGGCATGGACACA
Organism: Lolium rigidum; assembly: GCF_022539505.1. Lineage (NCBI taxonomy): Eukaryota > Viridiplantae > Streptophyta > Magnoliopsida > Poales > Poaceae > Lolium > Lolium rigidum. The sequence goes on from NC_061511.1 coordinate 228,602,312, forward strand.
GTGCCCCCACCTCTCCGACTCGCCTCAGCTAAACCGCGCAGTAAGGCGGATCTGCAAGCTCACGGAGGAGGGGCTCACGAGGAAAGATTTAACCCTCTCCTGGTTTACCAAGCGGATCCAGCCGCTCCAACACAGGGACCGCTTGATGTTTGAATATACAGGGCGCGAAGACTCAATGCGCGCCACAAAAGATAACTTGTCCGCCGACGCTATTGACAAGAGGATCCGGCTCCTCCTCAAAATCCCACGTGAACTCCATGTTCACGTATGCAACAAAGACATCCACACGGAGGGATCCGGAACCGCGGTACGGCATCTGGACTTGATTTATTGTTTTTCTTCAAACTTTGCCTAAGTTTTTATCTTTGCATTAGCTCGAAGCGCTTGAAGAGAGTGAACTCGGAAACCTCCTCCGAGTCCCATCTACCGGTAACCCGGATCCAGAAGCCGCATCGGAGGCGGAAGCTCCTGAAGCCAGCCGCCCTGCGAAGAGGAAAAGGCCAGCCCCTTCCAGCTCCCCAGCGAAACGCCCCGCGAAACACTCAGTATCGCGGCTACTCGGAAAGCTGAGGCGGAAAAGAAGCGCCTCGCGCTGATCAATACCAGCAACAAGGGGCAGCCTGCCATCCAGCACTTTTTCAAGCCTTCCGGGTAAGCGTCTCCTTTCTGAGATCCAAGCCTTTCTGAGATCCAAGTTCCAGTTTTAACACTTGTTCTTATGTTTGTATGCTTTTCCTGTAGTTCCGGAAGCCAACCTCCCAAGGCCCCAAGGGTCACCAAGAAGAAGGTCAAGCCGTCTCCGGCTTCTGTCCCTATCACTCCTGAGGTGGAAGCTCCGCCGAAGGCTTCATCTGCCAGCAAGCCGGATCCGAAGGACGTCATTGACCTCGACGACATTCCCGAGGATCCCGTTTACCAGGGCGACTCCGCCAAGGGGACCTCCTCACCCATTCCTCCGCCTGATCAGCCGAGCTCCGCTTTCGCGGGGCCAACCGGAGAAGAACAGGAGCAAAAGGCCAAGCTACTTCAAGTCACCAATGCGACCCGCGTCAACCTCCAACCAACTCCGTCCCTCCAAAAGCTTACTCTTGCAGAACGTCACGCGAAGGTTTCCGTCATGCTGAACACAGTATGGGGAAAACCGGAGGAGGAGGTGCGCGAACTCGCCGACTTGGAGGAGAACCTGAAGGATTTTTCGCCAAGCACGGGGAAGTGCGGCGGGTAATACTAGCCCCCAAGCATTGGGTGATATAGTTCCGAATAACGTGTATTATCCGATGCTTTCCCAAAATGTACTTTAGACGGAAATTTAAAATTTTTATATCTCAAACTGAACTCCTCGCTAGCCCCCAAGATTTTGAATATCCGGCTAACTCCCTGCTGCGTCACAGACCACACGGAAATTGCATGAAGATTTGCGCATCCATGTGCTGGAGCAGATCACGGAGATTGAGGGGCTGCGCCAGAACGCGGAAAACAGCCAAAAGGCTATCCAGTTTGCTTGAGACCCGCTTCGAAAGGTACAAGATCCGGATTTTTTACTTTTTGTGTTAAGTCATAGTGCATGATGCATAATATGTGCAACTTGTCTGCCTTCAGAAGAATCTGCTAAGCGCTCCTCGCTTGATGAGCTTTCCGCCAAGGTCACGGTGCTTGAGGCGGAGAACGAGTCCCTCCAAAACTTTATGAAAGAATCCTCAAGCAAAGAGACTGAAGCGAGGAGGGAACTCTCCGAGAAGCATTCCCGCGAGAAGGCTGAGCTGATTGACAAGCTGGAAAAAAGCCAAGGCCGCGTGATCTCCACCCTCGCCAAGAACAAAGCCCTGGAAACGGAGGCGGAAGCCATTGACAAGCTTATCTTCCGTAAGCATTCTTCCGCGTCATTGCTCCGACCATCTTTCATGCTTTCTCTGACGGAACTGAACCTCTTTCTTCCACAGCAAGTCTTGGCTTTGAGTGGACAAAAGATTCAAACCAGACGAGGACGGAAGCATACGAGGAAGTGCGGAACTCAATTGATGCACTGTTTGGAGCCTGTCGCGGAATTGCCACGGCTCTATCGCTAAAGAAGGCCAAAACCTCAGTCATCGATACGATGACCAATCTTATGCGACAGGTGCCGGAGTTCATCAGGGACCGGCAGAAATCTTCGGCGCGCGGAGCCGCCTCCTTGGTCCTGGCCACCTGCAAGGCTTTCTTTCCCTCACTCAATCTGGCGCAAGTCGCACGCGGAGCCCCCGAGAGTTCCGACATGAGCGCCCTTCTCGCGGAAACTGAAGGCTATGAAGAACTGTTTGTCAGGCGAGTGGATCACTCGTTACGGTACAACAAGCACAACCTGCCCGAAGGTTTTCCGACGCGAGGAGGAAGCAAGCGAGCCGGAGTTTTATGGGGAAGGATCCGGGTCCGAGCAACGAGCATTCCGGAGGAAACTCTGGAAACGACTACGAAGCCGGATCCGGTGACGGTGACGACGGCTCCGGCTACCGGCGATCGAAGAGGAGGACTCCGAGTAGAGTTCCTGTTTGAAACAATGAAACAAGTTGCATCATTTTGGCCCCAGCGAGGGTTTGTAATAAGACTTTAAATTCTTAAGTAGCTAGGAACGAAACGATTATGCATGGGGCGGAAACACTTATCCAGCTATCCATTTAATATTATGCGCATGTTTCGTTTTATGTCGGAAAGCAAGTGCTGATCTCGTTATTTTCCGGCTTGCCCGCTTGACCTTCCACGAGCCGGAAAACCTTAGCCGGAGATGCTCGCCAGCGGCGACGAAGCCCAATGGCAATCCGTCCATAACCGCGGAAACAAGCCCCCCAGGCATAGGTGCCGGAAATCGCTACTAGGAATCCACGAGTTCGCAACGGATAACAACTTAATCAGAAAACTTAAGCTTACGTCCTGAAGGACGATTTTAGAAATCACAACTTTTATACACGCCTAGGCGGAAAACATCCAGCTCTGCGGTTTTAGTCGGAAAAAACATACACGATCTAAAATGAACAAGTAAAGGAGGTAAAAGACTCGAAGAGTGAACCATAAGCTTTATTTCATTGATCATGTATAACTATTACAGAGTTTGTAACTCGGAAAAATATGCTAAGTGTAGAAAGGACGTAGCTGTGCGATATTCCAAGAGCGATCTGTTTCATCGTAGATGTCATCCGGATCCTCACGCTTGCGTTTCCGGCGCCAGTTAGCAGGTCTATCCCTCAGCTCGCGGAAATCGACAAGGTAGTACGATCCGTTATGAAGCACTTTGCTAACGACAAAGGGTCCTTCCCATGGAGATTGCAGCTTATGGTCTTTCACCTGTCGAAGGCGGAGGACCAGGTCTCCGGCCATGAAGGAGCGTTTCCGAACTCGGCGGCCGTGATAGCGTCGGAGCCTCGCTGGTAGATGGCGGAACGCTGGTCAGCTAGATTCCGAGCTTCTTCGATCGGGTCCACGAGATAGGCTGTCCGGCCTCGTCGGTTGTTTCATCGTTATAGGCGGAAACTCGCGGTGAATCATGGATGATGTCGGAGGGAATCACGGCTTCGGATCCGTATACCAGGAAGAAAGGGGTAAACCACTGTTGACCTGTTAGGGGTAGTTCGCAAACTCCACAAAACGGCGTCCGGTTCGTCGGCCCAAGCTCCGGCTGCTCGTCGCAGCGGTTCTTCAAGGCGTGGCTTGATTCCCGATAATATTAGACCGTTAGCTCTTTCGACTTGACCATTGGATTGTGGGTGAGCCACGGATGCAAGGTCCAATCGAATCCCCATTGTCTCACAGTAATCCTTCAATTCCCCCTGAGCGAAGTTTGTGCCATTATCTGTGATTATGCTGTGTGGGATGCCGAATCTCATTACGAGGCTGATGACAAATTTTAGTGCCGTAGCACCGTCGGCTTTTCTCACTGGCTTGGCCTCGATCCACTTGCTGAACTTATCAACAGCGACCAGGAGGTATTCGCAACCACCAGGAGATGATCTTTTTAACTTACCAACCATATCGAGCCCCCAGACCGCAAATGGCCAGGTGATAGGTATGGTCTTCAGCTCTTGGGCTGGAGCGTTTGGTTGAGTAGCGTAGTACTGACAACCTCGGCAGGTCTTGACTATCTTATCAGCGTCTTCTTTGGCTGTGAGCCAATAAAAGCCTAGCCGAAAAGCTTTTGCAACGAGTGATCTAGGAGCGGCATGGTGCCCGCAGTCCCCTGCGTGGATCTCTCTGAGGATTTCAATGCCATCTTGATTTGAGACGCATTTGAGAAATACCCTCGTTGCGCTTCGTTTGTAGAGCTGTCCATCAACAATTGTGTAGGATCGTGCTCGTCGATGATCGGCGCGCGAGGACCTCGTCCTCCGGCAACTTCGATCGATGAGGTAGTCCGGGAAAGGCTGTGTCCAAGCCGGAATGGTGGCCAGCACCTCTTTAGCCGGAGACACTTGCCACTACGGGTTTTCCGGGTTAGCGCCCTTCACGGAGGGTATCCGGAGATGCTCTAGGAAAATTCCGGGCGGAATTGGCTTTCTGCCGGATCCGAGCTTGGATAGCATATCTGCCGCTGTATTGTCGTCTCTTCGACGTACTTGACTTCGTATCCGAGGAAGCTCTTGGCGATCTCGTCAACTTCGTCTCTGTAGGCCGCCATGACGGAATTTCTGGCGTTCCAGGTTCCGGCTACTTGCTGTGCCACCAAGTCGGAATCTCCGCAGCAAATGATGTGCTTGATCCCTATTTCCTTGGCGATGCGTAGTCCGTGCAGTAGAGCCTCGTATTCCGCCATGTTATTTGTAGCTTCGAAGTGGATCTGCAGAACATACTGCAGTTCTTCTCCGGTAGGGGACTTCAGGGTGACTCCGGCTCCTGAGCCTTGATGCTGCTTGGATCCGTCGAAGTGCATGACCCATGTTTATGGTTCCGGCTCCAGACTTGCATCCGGAGCTTCTGTCCAATCTGCAACGAAATCTGCCAAGACTTGGGATTTGACCGCCGTCCTTGGCTTGTAAGCGATGTCGAAGGCGGATAATTCGATGCCCCACTTAGCTGTTCGTCCTGTTGCGTCAGCGTTGTTGAGAATTGTTGACAGCGGAGCTTTGCTCATAGCTGATTCTTGGGTGCTCTTGGAAGTAGTGTCTCAGCTTCCGGCTGCCTAGGAAAACTCCGTAAGCTAGCTTCTGAAAGTGAGGGTATCTTTGCTTTGATTCTGTCAATACCTCGCTAATGTAGTAGACAGGTCTTTGGACGTCATATTCATGACCTTCCTCCTTTCGCTCCACCACGATGACGAGGCTGACGACTTTGTTGGTAGCCGCCAGATAAAGGAGCATTGGCTCTGACTCTGCTGGGGCTGCCAAGATAGGTGGGGAGGTAAGTATTTCCTTCAACCCACGAAGAGCTGCGTCGGCTGCGTCGTCCCAGACAAACTTGTCTGTTTTCTTCAGCAGCTTGTACAGAGGTAGCGCCTTCTCGCCAAGACGGCTAACAAACCTGCTGATTGCTGCGACGCAACCAGTTAGTCGTTGCACATCTTTGAGACAAGTTGGTCGTTTGATGCACAGGATTGCCTTGATCTTTTCCGGGTTCACCTCAATGCCTCTGTGAGAGACTATGAAGCCAAGGAGTTTTCCGGCTGAGTACGCCAAAGACGCACTTCAGCGGATTCAACATCATCTTGTACCTGCGGAGGTTGTCGAAGGTTTACGTGAGGTCGCTGATCAAGTCGGATCCTTTCCGGGTCATGACCGCGATGTCGTCGACGTAAGCGTGCACGTTCCGGCCTATTTGGTCCTTCGAGCACCGCTGCATCGTACGTTGGTAAGTAGCACCTGCATTTTTCAAACCAAAAGGCATAGTAACATAGCGAGTAAGTACCAAACGGGGTAATGAATGAAGTCGCCTTTTGGTCGGATTCCTTCATCCGGATCCGATGGTACCGGAATACGCATCAAGAAAACACAGCAGTTCCGCCCCGCCGTCGAATCAATGACTTGGTCAATGCGCGGCGGGGAAACGGATCCTTCGGGCAATGTTTGTTCAAGCCGAGTAATCGATGCACATTCTTAGTATTTCGGTGTTCTTTTTGGGTACAAGGACGGGATTCGCGACCCAATCGGTGTGGATAACTTCTATTACAAAACCTGCTTCTAGTAACTTTGCTAGTTCCATTCCTATGGCGCGGCGCTTCTTATCTCCAAAGCGTCGCATAGCTTGCTTCACTCGGTTTAGCCCCGGATTTATGTTGAGGTAGTGCTCGGCGAGTTCCCTAGGTACTCCGGACATGTCGGAAGGTTGCCATGCGAAGATATCCATGTTAGCGCGGAGGAACTCGACGAGCGCGCTTTCCTATTTGGGGTCCATGTTGGCCCCGACTGAAACCTGCTTGGAAGAGTCACCCGGAATGAGGTCGTGCTTCTTGGTTTCTATCGCGGGCTTGAAAGAGGTTTTCTGCTCGGAGATCTGCTTCTTGGTGGTCTGCATCTCAGTCGGATCCACCGCGGCCCTGTAGCCTTTCAGCTCTTCTCCGGATATGACAGACTCTGCGAAGGCGGCTTCGCCCAACTCGCACTCATGAGCCTTCTTGTAGTCTCCGGTTATGGTGATCATACCATTGGGACCCGGCATCTTGAGCTTGTTGTAGATATAGCACGCCCTTGCGTGGAACTTGTGGTAGGTGGGCCTGCCGAAGATGACATGGTAGGAGCTCTTGAAGGGCACAACTTCGAACGTGATCTTCTCTTCGCGGAAATTATGAACATCGCCGAAAGCCACGGGAAGTGTGATGCTGCCGAGGGAGTTCGCCTTCTTACCCGGAACCACGCCGTGAAACTCGGTGGTGCTGTGTTTGAGCTGTTCCTTGGTGAGGTTCATCCGCTCCGAGTCTCCAGGTACATGATGTTCAAGCTGGCTCCGCCATCCATGAGGCACTTGGAGAAGTCATACCCGTCTATGCGGGGACTCACAACCAAGGCATAGTATTCTTTTGGCACAATGGCGGGATGATCTTCCCTATCAAATGTGCACGGAACTTCCGACCACCGACGTCTTGCGGCACAGCCGGAACTGTGGCGTTCAGGATCCGGGTAGCTGATTTTGTAGCACGGACTGTGGGGGTTCCGAGGAAGGTGTGGTAAGCCCCCACGCTCTTTTTCTCGAAGGGGTTGGATTTTCCTGCGGATCCGGCTTTGGGATCCGGCGAGTTATCATCCTCGTCCATCGCCTCGGAGCTGTCCTCCTCTTTGTCCTTGTTCTTGCCCTTGCCTCCTTTGCCGCGTGGGCGGTGCTTCCGGGCTCGCTTGTATCCTGCCTCCGGGTCGTTTTTGAGGTCGTTGACCCACTTGCAGTTGCGGTTGGTATGAGTGGACTTCCCGTAGCCGGATCCAAGTGGGCCGGGCGAGGGCATGTCTCCGTACTCCTCGTAGGTTTGCGGGGCGCGGGATCCGCCAGCGGTGACCTCAGTGCCATGCTGCTGACCCCTGCCGGCTCCGCCTCCACGGCCGCGTCCTCTTCCGCCTCCTGAACCTCCGCGTTGGAACGCCATGGCGACCATCTGGGATCCGCCACTTTTCTGGTCATCAGGGTTTTTGCGCTTGTGGCCGCTGTTGTTACCGTTATCACGGTTCTTCTTTTGCTGGTGCAGGGGGATTGCTGTAGCTGCGATATCACCGCCTGCGTCGTCATCGGCGGCGGTGTGATCACTGGCAATGGAGATCATCTCATCCAAAGTCAGTTTGTTGGCGTTAGCCAAACATGTAAGCTTATGCCTCAGCAATCCTCCTCTCTGCAGTCCACCAATAAAGGCGTACATGGCAGTGGTGTGATCGACGTTTTCGCACTCGTTCCTGCATGCCAACCATCGTGTGAGGAAGTTTCTTGAGGTTTCTCCCTTCTTCTGGATACAAGCTTGCAAGTCGCTTGCTGTGGCAGGTCTTTTGTAGGTGCCCCTGAAGTGTTTCTCAAAAGCGGTCTTCAGGTCGAACCAGCAAAAGATGGAGTTCTTCTCGAGGTCGCTGAGCCAGATCCGGGCTGGTCCTACAAGGTACAACTGGAGCATGCGGCAGGCGATGTTAGGGGTTCCTCCGGCGAAGGTTACTGCATTGTAGTAGTCCTCAATCCAGGTATCCGGCCTTTCGGTGCCATCATAATGCTTTAGATTTCCGGGTAGCTTGAGGGAGCTCCTTGGCTTTGGTTCCTCTCGAATCATCCTGCCAAAGCACTTCGGGCCAATGTAATCAGTTCTGTACTCGTTAAGGCGGTCCCGTGCGTCGCGCGAGCCGTGGCGGGGAGACTTTGAGCGCGAGCGAGATCTCCGGCCATTGCCTCCGCCTCCACCTCCACCGCCACCGCTAGGTGGTGGTGAGGGAGACCTGCGAGGTGGGCGGTCTGACTTCTTGCTTCCGCCATCTGAATCTCCACGACCTTCCTGGTGCTGACTCCGGCTTCTGTGGCTGCCTTCGCCTTGGCGCTGGCTGCCCTGGTCATTCCGGCGAGGCTCCGGGTCACGGCTTCGACGAGGCTCTGGGTCGCGGCTCCGGCGAGGTTCTGGATCGCGGTTCCGGCGGGGTTCTGGACCGCGGTCTTCATTCCGACTCCTTCTGGGCTCGGGCTCAGGAACATTGTTCTGATTCCGGCGAGGTTCCGGCGAACGCTCCCTGTTTCTGTTTCTTGGCAGCACGTTGTCGCGGATAACAATCGCACCGTGCCCTATGGGCCTGGTGTTTCCGGCTGGACTACGGCGGCGAGGGGGTCGCGGGTAACCGTTGGGCGGAGGAGAGGGGTTGCGGTATCTGTCTCGTCCGGAGTACATCGCATCCTTTCCCTTTCTTGGATCCGACGGAGGCGTACGTGATGGGACGGGGATCGGATTTGGGTGTTCCCTGGCCCTTCTTCTGCGCTCTGAGGATCCGGTGTGTGATTCATCATCGGGATGCCGATCGGCGCGGGCGTCCTTCTGCGCGGTGGATACACAGTTATCCGGATTGGATTCCAACCTGCGGGAAGTATCTGCCTTGCTCTGCTGCTGCATTGCTGAAGCGACAAGTGTGCGGAGATGGTTGATATCAACTTCTTCGTCCTTCTTCTTCAGCAATTCCGCTGCTTTCAGCATGTTGTCCTTTGGAGTTTCCAGCGGCTGGTGAACTGCGGGCGTGTTGAAGGCTATCCTGCGAGGCGGAATTGCTTCTCTGATAATACGATCAGCCTCCGCCTGCGCGTAGGTCATCTTTACCTCCCACTCAGCCCTCATGCTCTTCACGTGCTCGAGTGTGTTAGTAATCTCGCGGTCCTGTCTGTCGAAGTTTTCCAGCCAGGCTGCATGATCTGCCCTTCCTATCTTTAATGCAGCTTCGGTGTCGGCGAGCCTCTTGGCTGTGGCCAGCATCTCCTTTCTGGCGGTCTCTAGAGCCTCCAGATCTGCGGCGTGGCCCGGAGTTATAGGTGTGTTAAGAACTGCTCGCGCGGCCACCTCTTCTGCTGACAGGATTTCCTCCGAAGGAGAATCCCTTTGGGGTCGCACCCGAGACATTGGAGATCCTTCTGCCAACAACGACCTGATACACGTTGCCGCTCGCTGCAAGCCGGTGGTACATCAATGGGTTAATACCTAAGATATAATACTGAAAGCATGTGATATGCTTTGATCTTGCTTCCTTTCCTCAGCCATTCGGCGATGCTCAATGTATGTACCAACGATTATGGTTGTGCATAACTGAATTGAAATAAAAACCATTTTTTGGTCTATTTTGGTTATTGTTATGGTTACACTTACGTTTAGTAAAACGCTAACACTGTCTCTTGGCTTTATTGATTAATAATCGAAAATGGATTGGTTAACCAAAACTAGATTGAAGTATTTACTGGGCTAGCTTGATGTCGCAACTTCCATAGCTGTTTGTGACTCAACCCAATATCAGATCGCTTCGATATCGTCCTTCGTGCATCATCTGTCCTCGCACATTCACATCTCGTGATACATGACTCACAACCTCACACAGCTCATAGGATGTGACCTGCTAATTGTGTTGACTTCTATTCTATTTATGGGTTATTTTGGTTATTATGCAATATATGATGGTTTTTGTGTGATATTTTCGTAGAGGGGCGATTCTTGTTAAGGATAACGTTGCAAAACTTAATTAGCAGGGAAGTACACAATGTGTCTTTTGCAATCAGAAAGATACTATAAAACACTTATTTTCCAATGTCAGATCTCTAATCTATATGGTCAATTATCCGGATATGTTCTACCTTATACCCGTCTCGTAGCGTTGCTATTATTTACTGGCAATTGGCTAAATGGGTGGACCATAGATTTAAATACTTATTAGAGTGTAAGCGCTTGCTGTTATTTCGTGGCTTTGGCTATGTAAAAATTGATAAGGTTTTTAATGATAAAAAATGTCTTGTAGGTTAGCTACCGGTGCACCGTTTTGCTCCTTTCATGGTAGTTTTTTCGACATTTCGAGAACCGCGATCTATTTACGGAAATATTTGTGGATATGCTAACTAAGTATACCGCGAAAGCCCCTTAATTTCGGTAAGCACGGGTCGCCCATAGATGGTGGTGAGGACTATGGCCCTGTCCGCGTGGCCTAGTTGCCGAAAACTAAAGAAGGAAGGATCCGGTCCGGAGACCAGGTGTTCGATCCGGCCCATGCCCTGGTGAAGGTAGGTCGGATCCTGGACGTGCACAACAAGGAATATCCTACGTAGTTTATGCTTAATCATATCCGGTAGAATCTCTCTTGGAGATATGCCCAAGAGGCAATAATAAAATAGTTATTATTTATATCCTTGTGTTCATGATAATTTTTTACATCCCATGCTATAATAGTATTATCCTGAAACAGTAATACTTGCGTGTTTTGTAAACTTAATAGAGTCCCTAGTAAGTCTCTTGTTAAACTAGCTTGTTGATTAATAGATGATCATAGTTTCATGATCATGAACATTGGATATTATTAATAAAAGATCATATCATTAAGTGAATGATGTGATGGATATACACCTATAGTAAGCATAGCATATGATCAGGGCGTTTAGTTCGTTCTGCTACAAGCTTTTAGCTACATAGTAGCTTATTCCTTAGACCATGAGATCATGC